>NC_089648.1:101924672-102235581 GCF_037042795.1 Molothrus aeneus
GCATCATATTTTTTAGCACTTGACTTGTTTCAATCCAAAGTGTTTAATGCATACTTTTACAATGTAATTACATGTTAAAGAATACACTTTTAGAAGTTTGCTGAAGGTAATATAAAAAATGTAATGAACATTGAATTCTAGAGGGCAGCTGATAAAAAAATGCTCTCTCTGTGCTTACATGAGGTGAGGGTATTGCCCTGTGATTTTGAAAGGGAAGAGAAGCTGTGCCAAAAAGGCCAGAAATAAACAATCAGCTGTAAAAATACGCAGGCAGCAAAGAGTGGCTTCCAAGCACTTGCAAGCTAAGAGTTCACTTCTGCTATATGACAAAGGACATTTAAGTATAGAAATACCAGCAGAGTGATGGTGCTGCAAATCAAGATACCGGTGTACTTGGGCAGATTAGTCAGCTGTTTGTGCAGTTGCTTTTTGCCTATGGGACTCCAGAGGATTAATTACACTGTGGCAGCAGGACTCTTCGTTACTTAGTTTTGTCTGTACAAGTAATTGAGAGAGCAGCTGTGAGCAGAGGTGCTGCTGAGACCATAATAAAGACAGACAGAGAGGGACAGCCATGCCCTGTCAACACAGCCACACACCACAGTGCTGTCCCAGAAAGGGGAACTGGGGAGCAAATCACACATTTTCCCTGAGTTTAAGGTTCAATTCTGTTGCTCCAAGATAAGTTGCTCTGGTTAATTGAAGGCAACTTATGTAAATAGAGTAATAAAGAATTCTAGATGGTGCCAGAATCATTATTGTTTTAATCCAAAGTAGAGCACCTCAGGTCAGATCATCCCAGATCCAGCCCTTAGGTCAGATTTGCGCAGTGCAACTACATCAACAGCTGTATGAACTTCCACCAAATGAGAATCAAAGGAGCTGAGTTTAGGAGCTATGGCTCTTTGATTCAAGCCCAGAATATCTTAAATTTTACATAACTCTTAATTGAATAGTCTTCATGAAGATGTTGGTAAACTTGTCTGCACAGACGCAGGACAAATGATCCCTTTATTAAAAAGTACAAGTTTTTAAAAAGTAGAAACAATAGCTCTTATAATTGTTAATTATAAATAGAAATATTTATTTATATATTATGCAAATGTTTCAGACCATGGTGCCCAGTCTGGTGCTTTGATACATGTTAGGTACATAGGATTGACAGAACTTTTCAATTAATTTAAGCATGTTCATAGTATAGAATTACATGCCTTCTTGCTTCACCCCCATGCACTTTGGATTCTTCCTGTCCCTCTTGCCAAAAAAATTTAGCTGTTTCTAAAGAACTTCCTTAATTGTAGGTCCTTTGTATATACTCAATATAAATACAATAAATGTTTTCTGTCCTTGTGCAATCATTTTAAAGGCAGTTATTAGTACATTTATACTAAAACACTGTATATAAATAATGAACTTTCCTTAGCTATCTCAGTTTGCTTTTGATTAGTTGCAGTATAACTTTGGGTTCAAGACCACATGCTCTTGATAGTCTCCTTTTTGACAGAAAAATATCACAAAAGAGACACAGAAAAGGTTTTGAAAAATACTGATCATCTTGCAGATGAAACTAAGTGGAAGATAGTGGCTTATGGAGGACTAAGGAGCACAGGCATGCAGCAGGCAGTGGGAAACTGTTGGATGTTGGATGAAATAGGAGTAAATCAAGTAAGCAGACAGAGCCTATGGTGACTATTGCACCAGGTGGCAGAATGACTCAACAAGTACTAGGCCCATCATAGTTTATTTGAAAGGAGATTTCAAATAAAGAACAAAACAAGAATTTCTGTTCTTGACTTTTCAGAGGCCAATAATACCTATTGCAGAAGACATCAATATGTTTTCCAACCTATATTGTTAGGTAATACTAAAGTCACTCTGTATTACAAAACCTGGACTTGGGCACATCATAAGGCTGCACATGCTAACAAGGATTTTGTTAGTTTCCAATTCACTTAGTACTTTATTTTTTAATTCTGAGTTTCTTAAGATTTTTGGTTTATTTTGTGGACTTTTTTCATCTTTGCACCAATGTTTTATCACTTCTGTATTCATATGCACAAGAAGAAATAGATGAAGAATTTTCACATGACGTCTGGCAGCAAAGAAATGAAAAGCATCACACTGCAACAAATTTAATATATTTTATAGGCTAGGTATAAAGAGGTATTATAACAGGAAAGAGATGGTATCTAATGTACTGTGAAAAAGTAATGTCAGGAAGAACAGTTAAAAACTCTTCAGATCCCCTTTCTCTGCATCAAATGGGGCTTTTACTCTTTCAAAGGCATATGGTCTTTCAGCTGCTCCTTTGAATGCCTTTGCAAGAGTGAAAGTGAGTACAAAAAAACCTTATATGTGATAAAAATTATTTTTACTTGAAAACCTTTTTCCAAATTAGCAGAATATTATAAGTTTGTGAGCTGCACATTTATAGAGAGACTTGTGTGGAATTCTAGTGTTCTAATGGATATGACCAACTTACCTTTTCACTTGGATATAATAAATTTTATTTCATCTTCCATTTTTTACAGCTACTAAAAAGTAAACTCTGAAAATTCCTTCAGTAACTTCACAATCTCTTCCTACTTGAGTATTTATATTTCTAGAAATATTTTAGGCATCTCATTATCTCAGTTGAAAAAATTACAGTGTCAGCCACAATTTTCATAAACTGGAATCAACAAATACCCCTAGTACCCTTTCTTAGCTTTTTATTATGGCAGCTGTTCTCAAAGCTGCAACGAAATTAATCATCAAGGCAGCAAAGATATACAGGGTCTGATGTAAACTACTGCAACAAAGACATCTAAATTAAATAAGCAGGTAGTGAATTTCAGCTAGTTTTGTAGGTCTTGGCTTATAACATAGGGCATCAAGCACAGGGGCTCATGACAGGGAAGCATGATAATAATTAGATGACTAGAAAAAGTAACTGGGTTCAGTAAGATAACAAACACAAGGACTTCTGGCAGAAGATCTGAAGGGAAGTGTTTAATGTTGTTATCCCCTCTTCTCTCCTTTAGAAGTGCAAGCCTTTGATCAGTTTTTCATAGGTGTGATGTTAAAGAATTTTTGTATTATGAGATTTCACAACATTGTATTTTTTTTTCTGTGTGAAACTACTTACATATGGTATCTTCTAGTTTTTCTCTCTTATATAGTGAACAAACACACAGATACACATATAAGAACACATACTTTCATAGTATTTTTTCTGTGATCATTAATAAAGATGAGCATTTGTTTTTTCCTACAAACCCTTGGGAAGTGGCTGATGGGAACAACCTCCTGAGTCTGGAAGTTTAGCCCATTCTTGACTCTGAAGAATCTGTCCTATACTACTCCATGAATAAATATTTCAAAAATCCATAAAGTAAGGTTACCATAAGTTGACTCCAGAGTACCTTTTAGCAGAGCTCAGAAGTTATTTGAAACCATTTCTCTCATGATAAGTACTTCACTGACTCATATATGGTATCTAACAGATTTGTTTGCTTTGTCACATAGACAGCACTTTATTTTTCATGAATATTAGTGGCTTAACCCTACCTAATTTCTTCACTCTAAAATAATTCTTAATCTACATTGTGGGGTTTTAATTTTTTAAGGAAAACCAGATCTTTCTCAATGAGCTTATTGAAGAAACTAAATTACCTGGCTTGTGCTAGAGATAGCTCAGCTGTGCCATCAGTTGTGTTGTGAGACATGAAAGTGGATAATTTCATATATGTGATGTAGCTAAACCCAGGAGGATATGACTTCTATTTACCTCAGCTGTTTTACCAAATGTGCACATTTAGCATAAAAATAGTTAAATAAAATCTCTTTAATACTCTAGGACAGGGTAACTATGAATCATACTCATCTGTGTTTTTCCTTATGACATTTTATGTATCTGTTTATATGTTCTTACTCTGGGTAAAGTCCTACAATGTACTGTACTTCATCCTTATTATTGGAAAATAATCTGAAAATACTGAGTGCTGTGACCCCTGGGAGCAGGAGAACATCAACAGCCAGTGAAGAACAATCTGCATGCTTGCAATACAAAGAAGGATATATTGTTTGTGGGGAGTTCATCCAAATTAATTCTGCCAGCCAATAAGAAGACACCATCAATTATTTGTTGAGCTTGAAAAACATTGCTGTTATGAAAAACAGACTTCTCCAAACAATAGAGTGAAATAAAATGCTCACATGTGGAATAGAATTGTAGTCAAACAGAAGTTACTCTGAAGTATGGCAGCTATATACTTGTTTAAAATAATTACTATTTATTAAAACAGATAAAATAAGAGGCAGAAAGAAAATTAATTAATAAACAGGGAATCTTGCAGTAAGTAAAAAAGTGCATATATTAGAAGATTATGCATAATGCACAGCAAGATAAAAAAAATGAATCAGAATATTTAACTGATGATTGTTTTGACATCTCTCGAAATGAAGTTTTGATGATGACTGAAAGAAGTGAAGGGCAAAAGCTGAAAGAAGTAGGAATGATTTCCTATGAAGAAAGAAGACAGCTTTTTTTACAAAACTCTACCATAAACACAGCCAAAAGCAGCACTAAAGGCACTTTCTGCTTTGGAGCAAATAGTGGAAGATAGAGATCAGTTGTAGGAAAATGAGCCAGAGGTTACAAGCTGAATTCCATGTTCCCATGAAACAAAAACCAGAGGAAAAACGATATTAGAAATAAGATCTGGACATCCTATGCAATGAAATGTGAATGCAATAAAGAGTGATATCATATATGGTCATCCTAGTAGTCACTGCCAGCTTTGGTTCATATTAGTACACATTGATTTACCACTCCCACCTTTGTTAGAAGGGGTGTCTCTCACCAAAAACCTGCAAATTGTATAAAAACAAATTGAGCTGTAAGACAAGAAATTGCTTCAACTGTCAGCTCAAAAGCTATTGGAAAAGAGAAATTGTTTAATCTCAGATTAATTTATTCATGCCCTATTGCTCTTGGAAACAAAACCAAAACCACCTGCAGCTAAGATACATAGGAAGCCAAACAAAAAAACTAGATATAGTTTATTTGTGCCTGGTTAGTAATTTAGCTGAATTTCACATATCAAGTTTTGTGTTCAGTGTCTGTAGCAGTACAATTCCAGTATAACAATCTGTTTAATAATACCAGACCCAGGAACAGGCTTGGATTGGTGTGTCCTCTGAAAAGAAAGTTAGGGAATTCAATTTTCAAGCAACTCAGTAGCAGGCCATTAACAGAAAATTAATTTTCTCAAAAGTTATTACGTTCAAAAGGCTATCCCTAAATGTGGGAAATTTCCCATAATTGAATTTTCACTTGATGCCATTATGTATAGTTCTGCAAAAGAAAATTTAATCCAGTTTAACATTCCATGACATAAAGTATTCATTGATTTAAAACAAGACAAAAACACACTAGTATCAAATGTTAAATTGCAACCAATGCCAAAGGCAGAAAGGGATAAAATATAAATACAGTATTTTTAAAAATAATTCTTTAATCATATAACTTTTCTGCAACCAGCAGAAAGATTCCTTTAACTAAGCATTATTTGTCTTATAATTTGATCTGAATTATCTTAATGAGAAATTCAATTCAAACAAACATCTGTTTCAGAAAAATCAGAAGGATTTTTACTTCTTGAAATACTTCTGGAAAACAAAAATATATGCCGGCTTTCTATCAGCAAATGAAGTGCCTTAGAAGACAGCATGGAATACTAACTGAAACTTATAGAAATTAAACAATTTTGCGTTTTGAAAAATGCATTATAATTCTCGTCAAACTGATATGGATGTAACTGTAAATCTATGAAATAAAAATATAACATTAACAGTAACAGGTAACTACCATAAATTCCAAAGTACTGTAATGTTTGCCTTAATAAAACCATTAATAATGACAGCAAAAAAAAAAGTGTATAACTCTAGCACACAAAAGATGGATTATATGATCTTACACTTCATGACATGTATGCCTTGACTAATCTTTCTATTCTAAAATGCAACATGGTTAATCCAATGTTGTTCCTTCCCACCA
The DNA here is from genome assembly GCF_037042795.1 of Molothrus aeneus. Lineage (NCBI taxonomy): Eukaryota > Metazoa > Chordata > Aves > Passeriformes > Icteridae > Molothrus > Molothrus aeneus. Next base: position 101,930,713 of record NC_089648.1, read on the forward strand.
AGGTATATTTTCCTATGTGTTTCTGCAGGCATCCTTTTTGTGGGAGATGTAGATGACAAGAATGCAATATACCTGTGGACAAGTATGGAAAAACTCATTAGAAAAAATGAGCTGGAACAGAAGTGGAAGCAGACATCAAATTTACATGCATCAAAACCAACAAAAGCATGAGGACAGAAGAGAGGATCTGAATGTACAGAATTATTTACTAATGGGGAAGAGCCATGGAATAATGGAATCCTTTAAACTGGAAAAGACCTTTAAGATCATCAAGACAAAGAGTTTACCCAGCACTGCCAAGCCCACCACTAAATCATGTCCCTAATTACACATCTATTTTTCCTTTAAGTACCTCCTGGGATGGTGACTCAGCCAGTCCTTTGGGAAGCCTATCCAGACTCCTCTTTCTTTTGTTAGGGTGGAAATTTAAATTTAAATTTAAAGCAGAGCTTTCCTACCCTCTTGCAGACAAATACTCCTGCTCAAACTGGTGCCACATGTAAACTGACTGAGGGTGCACTCAAAACCCTCATCCAGATCATTGATAAAGTTATTAAACAGAACTGTACCAAATACAGAGCCCTGGGGAACACCACTTGTTACAGGATGCGAGCTGTAAAGAGAAGAGATAGCTTGGAAATATTTGACTATGACTAAGTAAAAATGTTCAAGGAGGAAAAAAATAGGAAAAGAAAAAGGCAAAAAATAACTTCATATTCCTAACATTGGTAGAGACAAAATCAGAAAATATTCTGTAATTATTTTTTTTATATTTTACTAATTCAAGATATTTCCAACAAATATACTATTTTGTTTGATACTATTGAAAATAGCATGTCTACTTACAGTTGTAGTAGTGTTATTCCTAAACTGAGTTTTCCCCAAACTCTCTTCTCTGATCAGATTCAAGTCACACCATATCTGTAACATGTTATCATTGAAAAATAAGATCCTACCTTAGAAATCAGTCCAACAACAAAACCTTTGACAGTCAGGAAAGTCTTGTTCTGTTTGATTTGGTTTTAAACCCAAATGAGTTAACTGCTTTTGAAACTAAACCATAGCAAATCCAAAATTATCAAAGTAGTGATGGAAATGCAGTGATTAGTTCCCAGACCAGAAGACTGGAAATCTTAATGGCCTATATTAGGGGAAAAAATGTCTTTCTCTAAGCTTCCCTCTAACCCAGTCTCACATGACCCCACATAAAACAACTACCATGGGTTTTTTTAAGAAAGCACATTAATAGGGTATAGTAATGAGTGTATAATGATCTTTTGTTAAAGGAGATAAAGCATAATTTCATGTTAAGAATCATATTCAAGGGACAAGCTAGTGTGTCAGTGATTATTTTTTCTTCAGAAATGAGCATTTTTTGTCACTTAATATGATGGACAATAGACATGAATCATACAACAAAATGCAAAAATGTTTTCTGTTTGCCTATTTAAAAGTGCATAAAAGGTTTATGCTTAGCAAGATGAACAACTGTCTACTGTTATTTAAAGCACCTAGAACCAACATGCCTTTCTTCCTCATTCAACAGTGACAAGCCTGGATGTTTCCATATACAAACTCAACTTTCCTTCTTCACATAAAAAATATATACAGTTTAATGAAATATGTGTCTGCTAATCATTTTTTATACATTTGCTCACAATAATAATTCATAAGGACTTACTTTAACCTTTACATACTTTAACCTTTTAGGGACTTTAATAGTCCTCTGCCAAGTTCTGGGCCCCCACACCATGCAAAACTTTGCAGTTCTGGAGCGTGTCCAGAGAAGGACATTGGAGATATTGAAGGGTTTAGAGACCAGAGGAACAGTGGCTGAGGGAGCTGAAGGTGTTTAGCTTGGAGGAGTTGTCAGAGACACCTTATTGCCCTCTACAACTGCCTGAAAGGAAATTGCAGCCAAGTGGGGGGGTCACACTCTTCTCCCAGGCATGTATAACACAGTCTCATGGATATTCTGAGTTGGAAGGGACCCACAAAGACCAACATAGTGAAAGGAAAAGAGGAAATGGCCTCAAGCTGTACCAGGGGAAGTTCAAGTTGGATATTATAAAGAATTTCTCCATTAAAAGAGTTGTTAAGTATTGGAAAGGGCTACCCAGGGAAGTGGTAGAGTCACCATTTTCTAAAAGGCCTATTCCAACCTCACTGATTCTATGATCTTATACACGTAAATCTTAGATTTAGAAAATAAAGGAAAGAATCAGACTTTATAAGCAACAGACTTTATACTATCTCCATGACAAATTTTTTTTTTTCTAATTCTGCTAAGGACAATCCTGGATGTATAACCTTTACTTCGGTATTAGTTTCATAGAAGCACAGAATAGTTTCAAGGGACCTCTGGAGATTGTCTAGTCCAACTGGCCTGCTCAAAGCTGGATCAGCTAGTATGGGCTACTTGGAGCTGTGTACAGTTGGGTTTTACCTGTCTTCAGGGATGGAGTCTCCACAGCATCCCTGAGAAAAGTGTTCCACTGTTCAACCACCCTCGCAGAAAAAGAAACAGAAAAAGGTCTCATATTCAGACAGAACTTTTTGTGTTTCAATTTGTGCTCTGTTTTTCTAGTCTCTAATTGACTAGACACCACTGGCAAGAGTCTATTAGTGAAAATAACAATAATTTTCTCAGTGGGGAGACAAAGACATAAAGTACACTTCTTTGACAGAATTAGAATGATAAAGGTAACCTTTACAGGGAGTGAGAATAAAGCAACACTGATAGATGGAATTAGCCCAGGAACAGTGCTGAGCTTACCTAACCTGCTTCACAGTATATAAAATAGATTCTTCTTTGTCGAGTCCTTGTAAGGCCACAGATGCTGCCTTGTCTCAAATTCTGGGCACCATATTTCAAGTCACTATCAGTTGAAACAAAGCATGAGGAAAAAAAATGGCAGTGGGAGTTCTATTGGCAGGCCCTCTCAGGAGCACCTGAATGATCTAGTTTACTTACCCTGGGGTAGAGAAGACTGCAAGAAAAAAGAGACAGCTACAAGATAATATTCATGATATACACAATGCGTAAATACACTTTCTTTTCCTAAAGAGATTTGTTCTTCATGCCTGTGTGAGACAAAACTAGAATAATACTTTTGCACTGCAGCAAGGAAGATTCAGATTAGATATTAGAAAAAATGTATCTTTTGCAAAGGTAATGGAGCAATGTATTAGATTGCTCTGGAAAGCATCAATCTCTAAAACTGCAAACATGTGGAAATATATATATTAGGAATGACATAAATATGGTTCCCTGGTGAACACAGTCTAAATGACCTCTCAAAATTCACATAGTATTATGAACCCACAATATTAAAATTGAATAAACATGCACTTGTTAATTATACATGCGTTTAAATAAAGCTAATCTGTACTGATTTAAAAATAAATTAAGAAGCATCAATTTATCTCTTGACAAAAATGAAATGAAATATTGTTTCACCAGAGGAAGGACTAAAATGATTATAAATACTTAAGAGTAAAACCTAAACCTGGATAAAATTCAGGAACTGTAACTTATGTGATGTTTTTCTTAAGACCTGAACTAAAAATAAATTATTCTGTTCCCTGAGGAACAGAATAATAACTGGAATCTGTTCTTTGTTGCAGAAATTAAGGCAACACTGCTGTGTTGTTGATGCTGACTGAGTATTTTAAGCTTCCTTAATCTATTTCTTCCTAGATCTATGATTTATGACATCTGAGGACTGACCTTTAAATTTCCACCCTAACAAGCAGGTTATTTGCACTCCTTGGAAATAAAAAATAAAGGCCTCCAGGCCAGTAAGTATTAACTTCTTTACGCATACCACATTGTCTCACATACAGCCTCCTAGAAGATGTGACAAGAAACACTATATGAAGTCCAACTATTTCCTATTCTTCTAAAATAAATCTAATTTATACAGTCTAATATACCTTGTTTTGTGGCTTAACAGCTATTTTTAATGGCAGCAGAAAACTACCCTTTTGAATTAAACTGGATTCTAAAATGTAGTGTAGCAAGGAAAAACATAAAATTATTTTTCTTGAACATGACTATGAAATAAACAGACCTATTATTCTTAGTTTTTCAAACACTACACATATAAATTTCCTTTCTACTAACAAACTACAAATGTCAAAATTTCTCTTATTATCTCTTAAGAAATATGACATTGAAATTAATGGAAGCATTTATTTAGGTAATTTTTTTGTTATAGAAAAGCTGGAGTTCTACAAGACAGATATTATAAACTTTGAGTCTGGGATTTGGGGACTTGAAATCCGTGTGTCTGCAGACACATATGTCCACATACACGTGGACTTCAACCTGAAGAAAAGACGATACTTCATTTTCTTTTTAGAGATACCAAATTGCATTAATGTCACATCAGAATTTCAAGATAGTCATTAGATGCATTTCTCTAAATTGTTTTAAAAGTGGATACTGTTTTATGTCAGTTACTGGGGTACAGACACCTCCTAGAGAAATCTGAGTTTTGTCGTTATATTGCTCCCAAATCTTCACTTCTGCTTTTAACTTAAAAAGGAAAGAACTTGGGCCACTGAGATATAGTTCAAAGCAATGGACAATGCAAATTCATACAAAAAGATGAAATCTCCAAGAGCACCACAGAGGGGAACTTAGCTGCCATTATGATGATACATAGCCTTTCAAAATGCAGCTTCAGAATACCAAAAGTAAAGACACCATTTTAACTAGGACAAGAGGGCTTGAGCTAGTCGCTGCATCAGACTCCCATCTGTGTAAGTAAAACAAAAAAAGGATCACAAAGCCCCTGCTGTTATCAGTTATGTGATTTTACAGGCAGTGCCCTACTTCCCCCTCTTTAGCAATGATGGTGGGTAGGTAGCCAGTGGGTAATGGAGACCTGACAGGTGGGGACAAGACCCCTCATTTCTCTCTGTGCACACCCACGCTAGGAGGAGGTGGACTTACACTTCGAAATCCATACTCACCTCTTCAGTCCAGAAAAATCCAAAGCTGCATCACTGGCTAGGTTTTCAGTAAATTTGACTGACATTATTACCCTTACGATCAGTTTTGCGTCAATATCAACTATCTTTCTGAAATTCATCAATTTTATTAAAAAAAAACAATGTAAGAAATACAAAAGATGCAAGACGTTAAATCCACTCAGGCATATTGAATAAAATAGATATGAGTGCTAGTATTACATACAACAAAACTAAACCACTCGACACAACTGTTTGAGTGCTTGGAATTTTAACAGAATTTACTAATATAGTTGGATAACAATTACTAATATAATAACCAACATTATTTACTAATACATTGTTAATCCCAGTCGGCATATTCAGTGATTCTATAATTTGGTAATATACTAACATAGTTTAGCACAGATGAAACAACACAATTTTTATTAGTTTCATGAAGGGCTAATGCATTTTGGCTAAGTGAAATCAAAATTATAAGAGGAACAAAAGAAAATGAAGACACGAGGGATAATTTTCCCAAGATGATCATTTACCTGTAGAACTCTGTGCAAAATGAAACAGTTTGAACAGACTTTCACCATTCTGCTCTCAATATAGCAGTGAATTTTTAGAAAATGTATTAAATGAGGTTATCAAACCCATCAGAAGATGAGTGTGCACATACTCTCAAGCATTTAACATGTCAGATTAAGACAATTTGCAAGAATGCGAGCTGAAAAATGAGTTAGCATTTGTTTTAACTGAATCAATGGTTTATGGAAATGGGAGAAAAGATAACCAGCATTTTCTATTTTGACCAAAGACTAACTGCAGTAGGAAAAAACCCTTTCAGATATTTAGGTCTTTAGGACACTAAATGACAGAAATAGATGGCTTTGACTTGTAAACATGTGTATCCTAGATGTGACAGTGACATACTAACACAGAGTTAAAAGGAATTGGCAAAATAAAATTACTTTACTTTCAGACAAGCATGTAACACATATTTATTCCAGCAGGACTTTTGAAAATGAAGTTGCTGGTCTCATCACTCAAAAAGTGTATTTCTGATTTTTTTTTAAATAATTAGAGTTTAAGGCTAAACTAGAGGTTCATCCAATGACTAATTAAACTGACAGAAGCATTCATCTGACTCATTGGTTAGTCACAGTACTCTAAGCAGTAAAAATAGTGTCTCATTAGTCTTTTAAACATTTATTCCTTATTCTACTTGAAATTGATAGTTAATCTTTTTCCTAGTGTACAGCAGGCACTTATTACACAGGGAAAACTTGGAGAATAAAAAGTTTATGAAATGTCTGTCAATCTCTCCCACATGTTAGGAATGAATCGTTATAATGGACCATGAGCGGCAGGGTGACTCTGAATGGAAGCCTGTCATTAACTTTGCTTCATGTTTTATTGATAGCATTTGCTGCTTTCTGAGATCTGATCATGCATCTTGAGCAACGTGCAAAGCAATAGATCATGCTGTGTTTAGATACTCTGGAATTGGGCAATATATGCAGAACTAAATAGATTAGATGGAAAATGTACCACATCCCTTGTGATCTGTATACACATTTCAATTCTCCCTTTTCTGCCACCTGTTTGTTGTTTCTGTCTCGAAGCACACTTGGCATTTAATATGAAACATGGAAGTCAAAGTTCATTTTTACTGTCTTGGGCCAATATTTACTAATATTAGTCATGAGCATGCTGAAATGGAATAAGAAAAAAAAATGCATATTATCACTTACAAGCAAACAAATCTGTACTTTGAAATGCAATAGACCTGACATTTCAGAGCAAATTTGGAGTTGCAGTCAATTTGCAGTTACAAACTTGAGGAGAGATGAATGGGTGCGGCTGAGCCTTCTGTTATTCTGGAAGCAAGTCACCCAAAAACTGAGAAAAATATGTTGCTTTTTTTTTTTTTAATATGGGTAATTTGGCAAAGCTAAAAACAAATTTACCAAATCCTAAAAGACCCTGGATTATTTAGAAGCAGATGGTGTGAAAGGCATTTGAAATCCCTCCTGTAAGCTGTGTTCTTTATATACACACAAGCAGAAGCTCACAAACTAGGATCTTCCTCCAGACGGTTTTGACCCCAGCCTTCACATCTGGTATCACATTCCTGATCCTTTGGTCCACTCCTATGATACATCCACTTCATGTTTCTAAACTTCAGTAACTTTCTTAACTGTAAAGCCTCAGTTAGAGGAAGTCCCTCTTGTGTGATAAACAAAGCAAATATTAATAGGGGAAGAAAAAATCACAGTACAACTACATAATTAAAGACTCCATTATAGACATGAAAGAAAGAACTTAGAAATGCAGAAGAACAAGTATTTCTGAATTTCTTAACTACTGAGTAGTCAATGTAGTACACAACGCTATTTCTACAACACTATTTCATACCTGTGCTCTTATTTAAATTGAGCCTTAGCTAATGATGGAAGAAGAGGAAGCAAATTGACAGAAACACTTGTGTCACAGTCAAATCTAAAATTCTGACTACATGGAAAATCCTCTTAATTAAAACCCAACTGATAAAATGAGTGGTAGATAATGGGACGATTTCTGTCAGAAACACTGGTTATATTCTGGTTTCACTGACAAACATGTGTGAACTGAAACACATTTCTGTCTATTGGCAGCCGCAGACAATTATAAAAGCATGACTCATGTTTTAAAAACTCATAGACTGGTTCTCACAAAGTTTACAGAAAATTTTACATTTACCTGTCTTCTTTTAGTTCTTCAGTTTAAATAGCTCCTTTAATTAGCATTTCCAAGTATTCTTCTGTCAGTATGACAGGCAGATTCTCATTCAACCTCTTGATTCTGTGAGTGAAGGGTTTGTGACAATGCGCTAAAAAATATGAGCCTTGAAATGAAATCCCAAGATGGAAAGCATTGCTGCAGTCTTATACTGGTTTGAAATCATTTTTCTTGATTTAGTACAATCATTAGGGAATTTTTGCTCTACTCTTTTCAATAAACAGTTCCCTAGTTTGACTATCTATGCTGTTTGCAGTGACTTTTAATAGCTAACTATCAATAGCTCATCTTTTCAAACAATTTAAAAGTCACACAGCCATATATGTCATTCAACTTGTATTGCAATCATCTACTGTGAGTTATGAAGCACTGAACATTTCCTATGAGACCAAACACCTCACAAAGTGAAGGCCTGATCTGAATAAACTACCAACTTTGTGCTATGAGTTATTAAGTCATAGTGAGAGTTAGTAAAAGACTGGAGGATAAAGCCCAGGTTTGGAAAACAAGAAAATCTGAATCCAAAAAAAATCTCCCTATATCATAATTTTGACCCATCTTTTTAAAATTACTTTAAAAACCCCAAAAACAATTTACCAAAAACCAAACCAATCAAACAAAACAAAAACCAAAACCAGAAAAAAAACCCACAAAAAGCCTCTTTAGTATATACATATTTATTAGTTTACAAATATTATTTTTATTAAGGGACAGTTACAGCTATTGAGTAAGCACCTTCCTCACCCAGGCAACACAAAACCAGGTGCAAGCACACATCTAGCTCTCATCAGCTTATGCAGTATTTGACTTCACAACCCCTGCATTTGGCATAATGGCGATAAAATAAGAATATTTTCCTGTAAGGTTCTATTCCTGCTATCTTTCTCACGTGAATGAAAAATGTTGATTTTTTTTAGCCAAATGGGGAGAGAACAGAGATGTGGCTCACTGTTATCTGCAGATGGAACTCAGAATAATGCTAGTATATTACATTTGACTAAAAATTCACTTAGATGCTTTTTTAAAATTTTCTAAGCTTCAAGCAAGAACAACAAAAGGGTTATCAAAATTGTGTTCCATGACTGAAAAATACAGAACAAAATTATCTCCCATTTGGCCAATGAGATTGTTTTTGGTTAAAGAAATATTTGAAGTAAGTGCCACCCCTGAAGTGTTCAAAAACCAGCAATTGTTTTATATATATTTGTGTATATGTGTATATATATACGTGTGTGTGTGTGTGTACACACACACAGATCTTTTGAGATGCTTCTTTTTAAAACCTGAGTGTATCACAGAAAACAGTTACTTGTATTAATTTCTCATGTGCACTCCTTAAAATGCAAATAACCCTTAAAAATATACTTCTTTCCACAACTTTTTTCAAACTTCTTATATTCTTTCAGGAATTCTTTAAAAGCAGCATGTGTTGCAGCTTTTTCTATCCCTTCTGCAACACACAGTCTCTTTCTCTTCTACAAAGAAGAAATGAGGGAGATGCTATAAGCCATTCTAGTGCTTCTTAGTTGATGCATTTGCCAATTAGTGTAAAAAACATCCTCTGAGAGCAATATTTAATTACTGCAGATGTTTAGATTATATCATGAGATCCCAGCCAAGCCACAAATATTTTTAAAATTACCTAAGTAACACTCTTATTTTTCTTAATTATTAGCTGACTCCTTCTGAAAAGCGGGTCTCTAAATTAAAGAAATGCAGTAGATAAAATATTATTTTTTGCTGCCATAGGCAAAAAGATTTTCCTCTATGAGATTGTGTCAAATAAAAACCATAGTAGGCCACTAATAGCCATGACCTATGGCAGCCTTGTACTACTGTAAAACTGAACTGTTTCCTTTTCTAAATCTCCAAGCATGCCACTGAGAATCCTAGGTCAGCACATATGGTAAACAAATCACCAATCACCCAACAGCTACTTCACTCTCTGCTCCAGAATGAGAGATCTCCTCCCCAGCTTGAACTTTTGGACCTTGGTTTTGACCCTGTCTGAATTTTCATTGTGTTAACAAATGATTTTGATGGTAAAACTGTGAATCTGCATACAGGCCTGGTGAGGGAAGCACATCAATAAGTAATTACTAAAGTAAGTCAGGTTGCTTGACCCAAGCATGAAAGATTTCTAAATTTATTTCCTTCACCCCCTTCTACACTGTCACTGCAGCTTTAATTTCTCCTTCTCTTCCATGAATCCATTTATACTGATCGCATCAGTGCTCTTGGCAATTTATTTAATATTTCTAGTTCTCTTTGCATGAAATAGCCCTGCTGGAATTCCTGTTTATTTCTAATTTCATTTTGTCTGCACTGTTTTTTTCAAACAGCAGGTTACAGTTGATTAAAATAAATCTGAAACAGATGCACTTAGTATAGGAAATGGTTGTAAATTGATACTTTTTTTTTCTTTAGCAATGTTGAAACTCTATGTTATTAATGAAATTCCACAAATAATTACCCTAAATCTCATATTCAGGTAATTATAAAAATAAAATGAACATCTGTTATTACAAATGCATAATGCCAAATCATAATGTGCAGGTTAGGGGTTAACACAAGCAAATTGGACATGGTACATAAACACAAGATAAATTATTGTATCGTAGTCTAATTAGGTTCCAAGCATTATGTTAATTATAATTTATATCAATTCAATAATTAAAGAAAACAAGCTCTTGCCTTGGTTTCCTATTCAAAATCTTCTGTGTACTAAATTATTCTGTGTCAGCTAGGGTGGCACTAGACCATAAATCTGGCAGCAGCAGCAAACAATATTTTTAAAATCTAAGAGAAAGCTTAGTCTATATGTTAGATTTGAAAGAAGTTTTGCTAATTAAATGGGGTCAAAAGTAAGCAAGATCAAGTTAAGTAGGGCATAGAAAATCCACTTGTTGTCTGTCCAAAGAATTAAATTAAATATTTATTACCTTCAAGGTACTGACCTAAAGTGTTAGTTTGCAAAATTAAATTAGAATGGGATAGATTTTCTAAGGACAATCCTAGAAAAAAAAAAAAAAAACAGAAAATCTTATAACATAAATACATGGCTAAATATTACTTTTAGATTATTTTAATGCATTTCCTTTCACAAAAATGAATTTTTTCTGTATTTCTTTTATCCAAAGAGAGATATTTTTAAGAACAGTTTAAATTCCAGCATAAATTTAGACATAATCTGAGTGTGCTGCATCTTCTGAATATGAAGATCTTTTACCAGGACAACACCTGAGTAGTCTCCTCTACTCTCACAGTTAGAAGATTAATCCTAGTATGTAATCTATCTCCATTATGCAATTAGGTCAATTATCCTTGCTTTCTAACATCACAGATTTTATAAAAGTACATGAATACCTCCTATACCTTTTACAGCTATAATTAAAAATGTGAGCCAAAATGAAATCAACATCATGGACCTAACAGATATATTCTGTCCAATCACTTAAATATGATTTAAGAGCAGGCCCTTCCAAACATATACTTTATGGTGATTTCACCTCTATCTGCAATTCCTAACAAGATCTTTTCCATTCAGTTTCTAGAGTGGGGTTTTTGTTTGCTTGTTCCTTTGTTTTCCCAATTTTCCATTAAATCATGAGACACATTCAACCTGGCCTTGAACACTTCCAGGAATGGGCCATTAGTGACAATCTCCTGTACATCTACTGTACATCTCCTGTACATCTATTGTATTCTCCTGTACATCTATTGTATTGCAGTCCTATATCTGACTGAGATATCCTCATGCATCTCAAATGGTACAAGTTGCCTACATTTAGCCTACAGAATTAAGACCAAAGCATAACTTCCTTTCTTTTGCTTAATTATCTAATTCTTGCAGAATTTTGGATAGACTTTACCATATGTTCAGGATTCAACAGCCTAAAAAACCTTAGTACTTCTATTTGTAGATGTCATATTCCTAATTTCAGTCCCCAAGCAGAATTCAAGGAAATTAAGGAAATTTCCTCCCAGAAATTAAGTCTCTTTATTAATAAATTTGCATCACAATTCCGGATTGCACTTCTACAAAAGCAGTTGAGAGAAGTGACATTCAAATTCTTCATTTAAGGACATATGTTTTCACTTTGTTCATCTGAGTGCAATTTTACTATAGGTTCTCTTCTGACAAGACAACCTGTATTACTTTTAATCTCTATTATATTATTACTATTTGCTTCTTGTCTCTTAGTACCAAAAACTGAGGATAAATGTTAGCAATCTTTTACATGATATTTTGGAAAACATTCACAACTTTTTCATGACATGGACATTATTGATATTGTCTAGTCTTATATCAAACCTTTATCCAATCAAGGAATCTAGGATCTATATAAACATCTTTTCTTAAACATCTCATAGTTCAGTTTGTACAAAAAGACTCTAAATTGGTGAACAAAAGTGTGTTGTTATTGTCAATAACAAAGCCATTACAAAAATCAAAATAAGTTGAAGAGAAACCTTAGTTCTAAGATTAAACAAAAGAACATGTTTCCCAGACTATGGTACAGAGCTTGAGATGTCAATTTTGAGATGTCTCAGAACAAGTAATATTAAAGGAAGTAATATTTCAGTTCCTGTTATAGAAAATGAAAGATGATTCAGCACTTGTTATAGTATGTTTCTTTTCTGAATTGACCATTCTGTATTTCATTTCAACACCTTGATATATAGTTATTCATATTTTATATGATTTATATCATCACTGCTTTCTTAAGAGGAAAGGCATAGGATTAAACCAGTGATTAGCCCCTAATTAAGCACAGAAATCCAAGGGAAATGAGGCTGGGGTTTCTCCCCACATTTTCACTATTGTTTGTGTCAATAAGGATCTTGTCTTGTATCTCTTAACAGTATTTATACTCTAGGTGCCAGCTGAAAAATTCCTTCTTAAGCAATTTTTTCCCTGTGTGGAAGGTACTTACCTTCCATTCAGTTGGCCTTTGCTGGCCTCTGAAGTCTGTAACAGCTATGTAAGAAATTCAAGTACCTATTTTAGGATCTTTAGCTTACTGAGACTTAGTCCTAGGCTGATCCTTTTTCTTAGAGCAATGCAAAATGAGACAGAGAGGGAAAACTGCTCCTGATCTTTTGATTACACTGGAAAATAGTTGTTTTTTTTTTCAATTTACTCATGCAGGATTCCCGAGTTCTTTCTTCCTACAGAGTCTCTGAAAGAAAAACACCCCAAATTAGATAGCAGATGTACTCTGACTTCTTCTGTCCACTCCTTCCATCATAATATCTTAGATGTGCTAATTGCTGCTAAGACCTCTTCTATTTACTAAACACAGAAGATATTAAAGCACATTGTCAGAAGTTGTGCCAAGGTCTGGCTACTGAGCTGGCACTGAAATAGAAGAGGAGCTCTTAAGTACTGAGGCTGGAAAACTGCATTACTCCTGAATCAGAGCATGAGAGAGAGATGATGCTTTGCTGTAAGAACATGTCAAAACAGAGGTAGAACTGAGCAGATTCTTTACAAATGGTGGGACAAGCCTATCATGTATTATGTGAATTATTCCTCAGCATGGGGATATTATATTTAATTGGCATCCCTATTTTTTGTTTGGCAGGTTTTGTTTGGCATTTTTTATTTTTTGACTGGCATCCCTATTTAAAATGAGTATGTGCAGTGCAGAACTAGTAAGTAGCAGCTGACACAGCCAGCATTGCCTGCCACTCCTTTACCATTTAGTCCACCACATCACCTAAATAATTTGTTAAAATACACTCTTTTTATTTTATATTGATATATGTATTAAAATTAGATGTATAAAAATAAAATTATATGTATTTTAAAAATGACAATATAATCTACAATGATGATTCTAAATATAATATAGAGTTTCAGAGGAAGAAAATTCAATAATAATTGTAAACTGAGTGTCTCAGGCAAAAGCCTACATTACATTGTTTATACTACCATGAAGTTGTGTAAAGATGGAACAAAAATCCAGATCTTCTTATTGTCTTTGGGCCAACACACCTGCTGTAACATAAGGCACATTGATCACTATGTTCTGCAACAATATACTTATGTGTTTAGCTCATGAAATCCCAGATTCGCAGAAATTCGACTTCGGTCCATAGTCAATATGCTATGAAAAAGACAAATCTTGGTGCTGAATGCCTGGGCAATATCATGTTTCATCATCCAAATATTTCAGAACTGTGGGAGTTAATGCTTATAGGACTTGAAATTATTTTGATGGGCTTTTAAACTCTTTATTACTTGTACCAAAAGAAAAATAAAATGTCTTAAAATGAAACAAAATTGTGAAGAACTGCAATAACATTCATTAAAACTTAGTATCCATGCATTTTCCTTAATTTGTGAACTGCAATATTAGGGTGACCCTTTTCATGTGTTACTTCCTAATTAATAGCTCAATTAAAATTTACCTTACCAATTTTCCTCTTTTGAGAAACACAGTGAGGATGAATAGCTTGGGACGCTTTTCACTACATTTATTGTGTGGTGAAATAATATGTTAACCCATCATAAGAAGTGGCTTGTATAATATAATAAGTTTGATGGCATTAACCAATGAAGAATAGTTTATTTGGTTATTTGGTTTAATTGTACACAAATGAAATAATTTCTTGCAGAAGTATATTGGCATAAGAAACATGTTTTTCATTTTTCAATCAAAGGCCAAATCATTCCTATTGGTGGCCGGATGAACAAGAGAAAAAGGAGGAAGCAAAGCAGTGTCAAAACATGTGTTCATGTTTCACAATCCTTACCCCTCCTTCCAGGCAGAATCTCTCACACAGTGCAGTGCAGATCCCCTCCTGTACACACACACATATTTCCTTTAAGAAAGGGGATTGATAGGGAAGGATGGGGCACATCAAGACCTCAGAGGAGGAAACTGATGTCTGACCATCCAGTTGAGACATTTCTGCTGAATGTCTGTGGATGGTTCAAAATTCCAGTGAAATTGTATCTCCTCAGAACATGCTTATAGGATGAAACTTAAAAAATTTGTTTTGCATACTTATGGAAAAAAATTATGTTGCACAGATGAAAAAGTGATTTCTAGATTTCTAGTCTGAATCACTTCTAGAGGACCTGTTTTGAAATGATTCAGAGCAGTAGCCTATATCTATGTACTCAAAACTGCTCCTTGCATCATGACCAAGTGTAGAGGAAGCCTAAAGGTACTTGGTTCCCTGGGCTAAAGTGACAATTTGTGAATACCAAGCCTGATCATTCTCTTACTAATATTTGACTAAAGTTTCTGCGTAAAAGTAACATTTTAAAGATTAATGGTCTGTACTCTCCTACATTTGATACAATGGAAATTCGTTGCCAAGGAAACAACAAGCACAAAATGCTTCCTAAAAAAATTAAAGAATGCCAGAAAGGAGTGGTTGGTTTATTACTTTCTGTGTGCTCAATGACTGAGCTTTCAAGATCCTGCCTATCATTTGAGGGCATATCCCCCTATGTCAGTTGGGTCTGCGTGATGCAAACATACCCGACAGCGTGCTGTGCATCCTGTCTATGTGAGATTGCACTGGCTTTACTTGGCATGATGTTCACTTGTTTCTGATCTTACTCAACACACTATTTTACCTAGTGTCCTATAATAACCACTATCTAATGCTTATTTTGCCTTAGGATCCCCATAACAGGTACGAGCATCTAGTGTTGGGAAGAGGGAGACAGCAGGGAGGATACTGAGGGGTTTCTTGTTAACTTGCTTCTCTCAAGTATTATCATTATTATGCTTTTATAAGTTATTAGTGGATGCCATTATAAAACATAACAATGTGTGATGGTAATTGTGCCATTAAGGTCTCTAGTGGAACATTAATTATTGATCTTTGCCTCAAGAGCATCAGAATGTTGCATTAGAACTGCAATGAACTGTTCACCTTACAAGCATTCAGCTGAACTATGTCATTTAAAGGTGACCAGGTTTAACTCTGTTACTATATTCAGGGCCCTCTAAAGACTGCAGTAGAATTGCTAACACAGCCAAACATGCCTAAAAAACAGGATATCCGATGCAAATAACCTTGGTTTTGGACTGGATATTTTTTAATTCATTCTCAGTTTCTTCTTCCTTGTTCTCCTTCTGAATCCCTTGCTCCCTGCAAACACACTTTAGCAATAAGGTTTGGGAGAGTGTTTAGCACTCTTCTTGAGTGGCATTCTGGTCAGTTCTGTCAACCATTCAGGGATGAAGGACCCCTGCAATAAAGTCCTAGATTTACAAGCCAGTTGTGCTACCTCGTAGGAGTTCTACATCAAGTAATTAGTGGTATCCCTGCAGTGATATGGGCTGAAATAAGTACAAATATGGCAGAACCACATTCAAAACAAGTCACTAGGAAAAAGTAAGGCCTCCTCCTGCTGCAGTGCCACCAGAAATTCCTCTCTTCTTGTTTTTTTGGATTTCTGAAGGTAACCTCATTAATTTGAGCTACTGAAGAGTTACATCCCTGCTGATAGAGAAACTGGCTGGTGTGTTGTTTTGTAATGTAATGTCACATAGCACAGCCATCCTGCTCTAGCCCTTGATTTCATAAGCATATATTATAAACCTTACTATAACCATTAGCAACTGCCACCTGACAAAAATAGAAAAATGCTTTAGGTATCTTTTACCCACCTGTGACTACATCTAATTTTATTTAACCCTTTTTCCTCTGCCCTCCTCATTTCTGTCTCTAATAGATAGCGCAGAATATTCATATCTTCTTCCCTATGAAGTTGGTGCTGACTTTGAAAAACATCTTTCCACTTCTGGCCATTCTTAAACCTAACAAATTACAGACTGTACTTTTCACATTCACAGAAGTATAGTATAAAAAAGTAATTTTTCAAACAACACTTTTCTTACTGCAATTGCCTTTTCTCTGTCATTTTTCCCCTTGCTGACAACCATTAAGAGAGTTCTCACTGACTGATGTGATGTTGGTCAAACCTGGCCTTGTAGATGATACTTTCACATCATGCTTGAGCCTGGGAAGGTGAAGAATCAGTCCACGGGGCCAAAAGATTAATTGTCTTAATGTTAGCATTCCAAATTGCAACTGCTCTGTTTTGGGACAGTGCTGTTGCTATGCTGTGGCAGGTTTTCAACAAACCACAACAATCCACATTAGCAGAGAATTTAGTTCTGATACTTGCCAGGATGAAGACCAGATTAGACTGAGACACCCTAAGAGAAAATAAATAGCAGATATATTCTTCTATAGAAATAAAATCCTTGTCCCTAAAGGGAATTTCCAACTCTATTTGACCTGCATAAGGGTTAAAGGTTCAGATTCTGCTGGGTTGTTTTTTGTTGTTTTTCTTTTCTTCTTCCATTATCATCATCATGACTGTTGAGTAACTTTAGGTAAATTAGGTAACTTTTTGTTCCAGAGGTTATCCAAGTGATATGAAAGAAATAAACAAAAGAAAAAAATGCAAAATCCTCAAATCCTAGGTTATTTGAACTCATGAGGTGTGAGCTACAGATCGCAAGCTGTCTGAATCAGCTGCCACACTGCAGAACAGATTTACTCTGTAGGTAAAACTAATATGTTCTGCCAATGTGGTCATGTTGGAAAAAAAAGTCTATAGACATAAAATCACATTGCTTGACTGGTACAAGTTGGCAAAATCTCTAGAATGGGTACAGTAAACAAGAGTTTTTTTCTCAACTTAGCCTGTGACCTGACAAAGGTAATGTGGCTTTTTGGACAAAACTCTTCTTTTGCTGCATGTAAAGTATCTCAGGTTTGAAGTCCTGTCAGCATGTATGGAAAACAAGTATAATGAGAAAAATCTGAGATGTCAAAGAGTTGATTATGTTAAACAGTCTAATAACAATCACAAAGAGGACATACATAGAGACAATGAAAAAAAAATACAGAATTCATTAGGCACTGTAAAGAAAACATAAAAGATTAAGAGGAGCCTTCCAGCTACTCTAAGACTTGTCCCATATTTAATTTCATGATCTCTGATATCACCCATAGCACCTGTAATTGAAAAATGAAAGCAAGCAAGATAAGCTTGCTGTTTCTTTCTAGATTCTGCTATTGTAACTGTGAAATAACATGATGACTTCAATGCGGAGAGAGAATTTCACTGAAGTTATTTCCAAAATTAAAGGTCTTCACTAGCTAACACACAGAAGTGATATCAGAATTTTCAAGGATTTAAATCTGCCATCTTTAAACCGACATTTAATTCCAGCTCAACCTGAAAGCAGCTAACAGCTATCTTATGACTGTTCAATGCATGGGGTAAAATTACTTTAATTCAGTGTTGGACAATGCCCAAATAAAAATATGCATCTTCCCCAACTAGATGAGCGACACTTTTACTGATAGCATCACCATTGAATCTTGCATTCCCTCAGACAGCTCCTCTAGCAATTGGCCTTTTGCCTGGTGAAATTGATAGGCATCAAAGTTATAACAATTCAGCTATGTCCCCATTACTCTCTGTGCTTGTGGCCATATCAAGCATCACTGCCTTTATTGGAGCTCTGAGAAAATTTAAGCCTTTCCCACATGGAGCATGTTAAGTGGACAAGCATCAGTTTGTATTTTAAGTCAAGTCTAGCACACCCGGTTTTCAGACAAATTCCAAAAGAAACAACAATTCAAGTGATGATGATGCATTTTAAAAGGAGCATATTTAATTATCGGGCAGTCTGCCATATATTGAACAAACTTCCACTCCTCTACTTGTTTCCCATGGCTGTGCTCAGAAACTGGGAATTGTAATACTGAACCACAGCAACCAACAGAAAATAAGCAAAGTTTAGTAAAATCCCTGAGAGGTTTTTAATTCTACCAGTGTTTAGTGCTTAGAATAACTCACAGCTAACCCTTCAGAGTTTTCATGTAAGTGTCAAAAAAACTGAGTGAAAACATGAACATATATCTACTTATGCATTTAGTAGCCTAATCTATAGTAATACTCTATAATTGCTTCTTTGCAAGACCTAATAATAATGTCAGATTGCAAAACAAAATAAAATAACCCCTCCACTTCTACGTATCCACTAGCAGGCTCTGAACCACTATTAACTAAAATAAATGTCAAAATACACTTTTCAGTACAGCATAAAGGTAGAAGCAAGGATGCTAACTTCTCTACCTTTGTACAGACACCCCAGCACCTCCAAATGCAAATTTATTCTTATACTAATGCCCTAATCCTCCTACGTAATATTTCCTAAATTTGTAATCCAGATTAAACAAAACCTTATTCCCACTGAATTTAATCTACTTTCAAGCAACTAGTATTTATAATCATCAAGACATATTTTATTAATATTTTACTAGAGTTTAAAAGGCAAACATTACTTGAAAATCACTATTGTTGTTTTTGTTCTCTAGGAAACTGTAATTTATAGACTTCTTTAGATTTTGAATTCTGGAACCATAGTGGCCTCTATTGTTGTCATATTAGAACAGCATGCATAGCAAGTATAAATAAACCCTCGTTAGACATTTTTAAATCATTGAAAATATATGAAAATAGTTTTTGTAAATCAATCTATCACTTTGGCTCCAATTTACAGAAAAACATTTAAGACATTCCTGTGAAAATAACATCAGATCAGTCACAGACATGCTAAGCATTGTTGTCAACTGAAATTGGCTTCTGCTTTGAAAATTCAAGACATAAGGCCTGTAAAATTATCTCATTGTGCTGAGAATATCAGTAAAGCCACATGAACTAAATGCATTCTTTTTCTTCTTGCTGATCAAATGATTGCTTGTGCGAAGATAAAAGATGGAATTGTATGCAACCTCAGACATCAACAAACTTTGATTAGATCATAGCTTTAATTTAGGCTTTTCCAGTGCTATAAATAGCTACATTAATAGAAAAAATATTTTTTTTTCCAAATCACAGTTTAAACAAACTTAAAGTACAGGTATAAATCTGCTTTGGAGACTGCATGCCTCTTTGTCAACTGGCTGTTCAAGAATCCCAGATAGTTTCTTTAGAAAATTTATCTAGTTTTTAGATTCATAAAATTAGACAAGATGAATGTCATCCTAAAAGATTAGTTCTGATGTCAGTTTACTAAAAAAACAACAGAATAATTACTCCATAAAAAATACCCAGATGCAATTTATGTCAACGCTTTATAAACAAGAATGAATTTTCATTGTGAGAAAGTTAAGTAGTATCTAATTTATTAAACAGTTTTTCCCAACACAGTCAGGAGACAATTAAAATGATGCACTAAATTTCTGGTCAATGAAGTATTGAAGTCTGATATTAAATATTCCATTGAGAATAGATTAAAATGTGACTCCCTTGTTTCCTTTCCCCTCAGGAAACATGACTGATCTTCTTTATTCTCACTACTACAAGGTGATTTATATTCCTTGTGTTTAACATCATATGAAAAAATTATTTCCTTCCCAGTTTTGAGCCAAAAATAATGCCATTATTATACTGTTAGACTTATAAAAAAGAGGCAGACTTTTGCAGAAAAGAATGGTACCAAATGTTGAAGATTTCAAATTATACAGAATCAAATGTTCTTAGCATTTGGAAGATAATTAATTTAAAATATTATAATAAATAAAGGTCCTAGTTGTCATATTTGCAGCAAACTCTGTATATATTTATTGACTGAATTTGGAAAAAATATTAAAAAAATATATTTGTGGTTATAGTGAGCTTTAAAAATGCATACAATGGGATTTTTTTATCAAGAGCCAAGGATGTCATGAATGAACCTTAGGTAACTTGGGCATACAACTTAGAAAGGAGACAAGACTAACACAAAATAATTGAAGATGTTGAGAGATCACTGTTCTCATACCTCAGTGACTTTGCTGCAAATAGATAAGATGCATGCAGTGCATGCATCTGTAAATAGGCAACAGATCTGAGCAGATCACTCTGTCAATCTCATATTTTAGAAGGCTGAAAAAAAGGCCTTTTTTATGTTAAACTTAATTTGCAAACTTCTGCAGTTGCTATTTCTTCTCATTCGCAAAAAATAGTAACAATCAAACTGGAGGCAGAAAGAGAACAAAATATGCATGTGTGAGGTACTTCCCTTTGAGAGATGTTTGCTCCCTTTCCCGTATCAGTCAAGAAAAAATTAAAGTTACTTCTGCTGGTAAGACTACCTCGAAGAGCAAGTCAGTAGTAGCGATAGTGTATGGTCACCTTTTGTCAGTACCTTGCTACTCACCCTGAAGAAAGGTGATATTAGATTTTAGTCAGATCATTCAGTAGCAACAGTTATTAAATGGTTAGTATTACTGAAATAAACACTGGGGTTGTCTCCTAAAAAGTTACTTTTTCCTTGCCCATTTGATAGATGAGACAGAACTACAGAACTTCTCCAGCTGAAAGGGACCTCAAAAGATCATCTGATCCAGTTTTTGGGGGAAAGGGAACCTAGATGAGGTTATCTACCACCCTGTCCAATTGCACCTCAAAATCCTCCAGTGTTGGAGTCTCCATCACATCCCTGGGGAAGTTGTTCCATTGAATGATTGGTTTTGCTTAAAAAAATTCCTTTCATATATCATGATAAAACCTTTCCCAGTAAAAGTGGAATCTATTCCCCCATACCTTCTCCAGGCAGCTTTTTGTGAAAAAAGAGCTTCTGTGCTCTCTGCACCTGCACTTTAAGGAGTGAGATACCATGAATGAAGTCCCCTTCTAGGCCTTCTCTACTCCAGGGGGGAAAAACTCTAATTTCTTCACTCTCTTCCTATAGGGCAGGTTCTCCTTTGGTCATCTTCATGGGCCTCCTTTGGACCCTCTCCAGTCTGTGTCATTCTTGAATTGTGGGGACCATAACTGGGCACAGAGTTCCAGCTGCAGCTGCAGCCTGGCCAGTGCTGAGTACAGTGGGATGCTCTTGTCTCTCCTTCTGCCAGGAATGCCCCTGTGGATGCAGCCCAGGATCCAACATGCCATTGCTGCTGCAGCACCTCACAGCTGCATACTTGTCTTCCAGGTCACTTTCAGCAAGGCTCCTCTGCAGTCACAGAGCCTGGTCTGTGCTCAGCTGTTTGGTTATGTCATCCCAGGTGCAGGACTACATCTGTCTCTGTTAAACTTTGTACCATCAGTGCTGCCACTCCAGCCAGGCCAGGTCTCTCTTTCAGATGGCTCTCCCTTCTGGCTCATCCACCCCACTGCTCAGTTTTGTGTCATCAGCAAACTTGCTGTGTTTCATTCCCATCATCCAGATTATTTATGAGGGTGCTGAACAGTGTGGAGCTAGGTATCAATCCTGGGGGGCACGTCTCACTTTAGACAGATTTCCAGCCTCAGTAAAAAACATTGATCACTATGAAATCACCAAGAAATATTACACTATTACAAACAGGAAATAGGTTCTAAGTGATGGGGAAAATGTAAATCTGGTTATATGAAAGGTCAATTTATGAGAACCTCCATTTTTAAAATGTCTGTAGGGTATTTTGAGCATTTTCTGAAGATATAGCACTTTTCCTTTATTGTAGCATTAAGTGTTACAGTAGAGATGATGTGGTGACTTGAGTTAAAATATGTATGGGATTATGTATAGGATTTTTTTTTATATAAGTTTAGTAGAAACAGAGCTGTTGAAAAGAGAATTTGGTAGAATGATTTTTTTTTAGATTAGTCAGACAGGTTCATGGTGGTGTTGATTTCATTTAACAGAGTTCATAAACTTTTATTTTGCTTTTTTAATCCAACTTTAGACTTCTTTTAAATCTGTGTTTTTCACACAAAGCATCTGTGCAGCTCTCATTTCCCCCAGGTCTTTATTTAGAACAGGAAAGTAGACTTAAATTCAAATGCAACTTTAGGCTTTCATTGTTCAGATGCTGCTAGAGATTGCCCATTTTTTTTTCAGAAACTCACAGCACCCTTGGGGTTCTGTTAGCCATTCTAATAGCAGAATTAGGAGAAGACAGATGGAAAAAGAAAGAATTAGAGTTGGAAGCAGCTGTTATGAAATCTGCTTCAAGAATAAAATTGCTTATATAGCTTTACTCAGACAAAGCCAAGAAAGGAAAACACATTTTTCACCCTGGCACACCAGCTGGTGTCGCTGCTATAGTCAATGCAACTGTACAGCTTAGAAAAACACAGATTAGGAATTGCATCATCAATGACAACATGAAAAAGGACAGACATATTAATGTGTCTCACCCATTCTCCCATAAATCTTGAAGCAATAGGATTTATGTAAACAAAACCTCAATCAACTATAAAAGTAAGTTTTAACTTATGATGTTTAACCCTTGAGAATTCTCTTTGTATGATATTTTACAGGGGTTTGGGGGACAGTGGAAGGGGCACTGATTAAATTAGTGTAAGAGTGGTGAACACAAAAGTACTTTCTCAGATAGATCCACAATTCCCAACCCCTGTCCTAGAGCAACCCAACCACTTTTCTGTCTTACATCACATATGAGCATGAACACAACATGTAGTAATGCTGTTAGTGACATCTCATGCAGACAAACACTTCAGCTTGCCCACATGTTATAGAAATTACATATACGGTCCTGGAACCCTGCCCATATGTGAGATCTGGCATGGACCACTGACTGGACCACTCAGATTTACCTGGACATTACCAAAATGTTCCACCCCTGACCTAATCAGCAATATTAAACTTCACTCCATTACCTCCTGGGTGTGACTGGGAACAGAGGTGATAAGGGTGAGATTGAGTAATCTGAACAAAACACCACCCTGTAAATTGTCCTTGCCCAGGTTCCCACTGCTACTCCAGATAATTGCAGATCTTCTGCTGGCTCTGTGTCATCTCTACCAGCACCACAGAGCTAGCTCAGACAGCTGAGAGCAGCTAGCATGACAAGAAATTACTGTTTTCAGGGAACTGAGAGCTAAATGACTCTCCTTTAACTAATCTTGAGTGTCAGGTGCTACTAGAAAATCTCTAGGGCTTACTCTAGTAAATTAAATTTGGCCAGTAAGGGTCCTGGGTATGAATGTTAAATGGCATGGAATGCATTTATACCGGCATCTAACTATCCTGGCACTCAAAACTAGGGCTGTCACAAAGCCAGGTGTTGGCTTTGTCTCAGTATGCTTTACTGAGACAGGCTAAAAGCATGCAAGAAACACTCAGAGCATTTAATAATGTGGGTGATCATATTTCAGTGCCCAGGAATGATGCCTGTTATGTACTTGTGATCTATTGATCTACTGTGGTTCTAAAGCAGGCAGGTGGGGGGAGAGATATCTCTAGTGACTCTTTCTATGGGTGCCCATGAAAGTTGAGCGTTTCACTCCCTAGTGACCAGAAAAAGACTCCCAAACCCATGACTCATATAAAGAAGGGTTATCATCATGCCCATATCTCTGGAATATGCACGTATCCTTCCTACAGTTTGGTCTCAAACAGTTCAGCCTCTGACTGAGCCCCAGAAGTTTAAACTCCTGGGTTGGCCTCCAGTAGATGGGCATCAAAAAACCCTGGGCTTGAAATTGCTGAGTTGACATCCCTTAAAATGCAGTCCCAGAAACCTTCTTCGTGATCTGAAAGAGCTGGAAGCATCAAACTTGAAATGTTACTTCTCAGACCATAATAAGATGAGCAAGGACAAGATGCACAGCCTGTAACGAGCTGCAGAACTTTTTGGAAACACATAGTAGAGGGAGTGAGGTGGTTAATTCTGTAGATCACTTTCTCAGTAAGATTCATCAGAAAATATGAGTTCTTACAATTTAGAAGCTTCAGATTTTTTTCCCCTGTGGATGACTAGTGAGAGGATAATGCCAGAGTTTGACAGGTCATCCAATATACAACCTCTTCTATAACCTGAGTTAGCTGCAAATCTCCTGCTTTCAAGAAACCACAGATTCAAGTTTATTTCATATAAAATATGTACATGTCTGTTTCCATGAAAATATTGTCCTTAATTCAACAAATCCTCAGTCCTTTCGTCATACTATTCCAAGACAGTTGCAGGCAACAAATACATTCTACCTGCAATGTGCTGATCCAAAAGAAAAAAAGAAAAACAATTTCTACTCCCCTCTTGTAGGCTGTCTAGTCTAATGGGAGATTTGTCAATCCTGTCTTGTACTCAGATGTTCAATTTATCTTTCTTGGGCATAACTGACTAGACTATAACATACCATTATAGTAACTTTTTCCTTGTTTACTCTAAATATCTCTTCTGACACAACTTAGATTTTACTTGGCTATTTTCATGGTTGAATCACTGCAGATGCTTTCAGTATCAAATCTGTGAGTTTGATCTACTCTTTACACTTATTTTCCTTTGAGGGGCTTACAGAAGAAATGTTGTTATTAATGCAAAAGTGCATCACCTCACACTGTTGTACAACATTTCGTCTCAAATCCTTCAAAAACATTTTAAAGTTAATGCTTAAATGATGTGCAGCAAGGTCTGAATCCTTTGTAGCTGAGAAGCACATTCAACAGGATTTTCAGCTCCATGGGAAAATCCTCTGATTATCCTCTAATTAACGAGGGAAGCAACCCACAACAGTCCACTATTTCCCAAGGCCCCAGCTTTGGGGCTGTGGCTTGGGTAGGAGAAGATGTGCAGACCTGGCTTACAAACCTAACCTCCAGAGTAGGGAAGGGAGTCAGAAATATTCATCTTGGCATTTCCCTTCTTCACAAACAGACCTCACTGTGAGGAGCTAGGACTCAAATTCTCTCTGGAATCAGACAATGTGCATTAAGCTTTATTGAATCTTTAATGTGCAATAATCTTTATTGAATCTGAGACTGATTAAAGTGAGAACTATGGTGTCCTGATATCTTAAGCAGTCATTAAACCTCAGAAGGTGATGACTGCAGCACAAAAGTAAAAAAGCATTGCATAGTTCTGAGAGGACTAAAGACTCAAAAACAGGAAATAAATTCTTATTTAATTTGGTTAATTTAATGAATTTAAACTTTTGAAGGCCCTATTTTTGCATTCAGCCTTAAGTAGAGGTAAGAAGGATATCCAAACTGCAACTATAGAGCACCACATAAGAGCTGCAGGTGCAATGAAGAGAAAAGATTTTCTTCAGAATTAGTCACACTTCACTCTTATTCAATTGGCTGAAATTTCTGCCATGATGAAAGAATATTTCTAGACCATCCCATTTTTCCTAAGACCACTGACACTATAGCAAAAATGCTAGCACAGCAAACTGGAAGAAAACTCTCCCTAAACATGATGGATTGCTGTTTTCAGGCAGTTTTTCAAAAGCTGTTTATCTTCCATGTAGATATTCATATGCCATGGATATAAAACTTTGAAATATAATTTTATTCTTTAATAACCTACAGTACTTGTTCCCCAGGGGATATTTTAATGGTCTAGCATAATTTATTAAAGAAGGAAAACTAGAATAAAATCAAGCTTAATGTGTTCTTCTATTTACTAAACCCGCTTTGCTAGGGATAATTTGATTATTTTTAATTGCAGCTTAAATGGCCATAAGTATATATTTTTCAATATTTGATATGTGATTTATACTACTTGCAATAGGATTTTTGAACATTATCTTCATCTGATTAATCTACTTAACAATCACCAACTGCTGAGCATATTAAAGCATAAGAAAACAATCATAAAATCTACAGTGCTCTCACAAAGAATAAAACTGACATACAATTTTAATTTTTGATTCAGTGTTTATTTTTGTACTATATTTAAAGGAGGAAAAATGACAGCATTTTGTGCTGTTAAAATATTCCCAAAGAAAGCAAAAAATTATAATGTTGAAAATTGCAAGTAGGAATTAGGGATAAGGGTAACAATTATAGTGGAAGAGCAAAATCAAAACAAGAATCCTCACCATAGTACATCTCACATAATGTTCAGAAAAATCGCTTTTATTCCCATAAGAATGATGGCAAAATCAGCCTCTTTTATACTAACCTTGACTTCAGTGCGGCATCCACAGGGACCTTGCATGTGTTCTCTGGTTCATTGGATCTTCTCCAGCTCCATGTTTGGAGACTTGAAGTCCTGACTCCAGGGAGACCAAACAATGGTACTGAAGTGACAAATGCCTCAAAACATCCCCTGCTCTTGGGCAGAGCTGCTGAAGTTGTAAGTGGCTCCTCACCTCAGAGCCACTATGATTAAACAGCCCCTCCTACTAGCACATGTTTTCAGTGGTAATTCTTAAGGAATCCTCAGATCAGTGACCTGAGGTGCTGAGCACAGAACTGTCCCACGCATTCCAGCCACAGGGGCAGAAGCTTCAATAGGAAGACTGAATATGTAGTTCTGGGCAATAATGGCTACATTGGAGCAGCCAAGACTGCTTGTAGCTCTAGGCAGAGGTCACATATAACACACGATGGTTTTGAACTGCAGAGCCCACTTGACTGCAAGAAATGCTTGACAAAGCAATGTCATCATCAGCAATGGTAGTTAAGATCATAAGATCCATGAGAAAAGAGGTGGCCTTGAAAAGATACAAAGAGCAGCCCCTTGTTCTCCCCACTCCCCAAATTCACAAAACAAGAGATCAGCAACAGGAAACCAGAGAAACAGCTACAGACAAAAAATATCCCTCCTGATTTCCTCATTCTCTTGACCAGTGATGGGACTTGAGGAAGCAGCATGGAGCTGAGTCAGGGGAGATTTAGACTGCATATCAGGAAAAGGTTTTTCACACAGAGTGTGTCTGAGCACTAGGACAGGTTTCCCAGAGAAGGCACCAAGCCTGACAGAGTTCGGGAAGTGTTTGGACAATGCTCAGGCACATGGTGTGACTCTTGGGGTGTCCTCTGCAGGGCCTCCAGGAGCTGAACTTGGTAATCCTAATGGGTCTTTTCCAAGTCTTTTCTATGATTCTATGAACATTTAAAAATAATAAGGAGAATACTGCATTATTTTCTCTTTGATCCTGACACACATCTCTTCTATCCCCATTCTTCTCCTGGTCCTTATTTTAAAATTATGCTCCTCTTTAGAAAATTTTGGTACTGAAAAATTTGCTTTTTAAAGTAAGATTTAGAGATATTTTCTCTGATCTTAATACACTTCTCTCAACTTCCTAAGCAAATTACCCTTGAATCATACAAGTTCTTAATTCAACTTTCTCTCAATGGCATAGCTGCTTATGCCACTTTAGCAGACCCACAGCCTTTATACTTAAGGGCTTAGGCACCTAAAAGTCTCAAGAACAATTTTCTTTACTTGCTGGCCTTTTTATCCTATCTTTGTAGACCAGTACTCAATATTACACTTCCCATGGAAAGAGCACATTTCTCTAGAATCTCATAATTCTCATAAAATTGGGGATTTCTATGAAAAAAATACTCTTATTTCATAAAGTAGGAGTGTTTTCAGTGATACAATCTTACAAATTTTATAGTGGAGGGAAAGGATTTAAAAAGTAAATATTTACAAACAAATATTTTGAAGTAAAAATAGAGCCATGAAAAGAATAGCACGGAAATGTCTTAAAGCACAACTGAAATACATTTTTTCTTCAGGGTATTTTCATCTGTGAAAAATTTTTTATTATGATGCAAAGAAGAGTTTGATTGAATTTTTATTACTGTTGCTGGTTTATAGCCTCATCTAACTCAGGTTTGTTGTAATCCAATCATTCTAAAACCATTGAGTAGCCTCAATCCATCAGTGGTTCTTTTCAGGGACTAGTTAAACTGAATATTCTGGGAACCATGAAGCTGAGAACTGAAGATCATTAATCTATTACCCTTTCTTATTCCAATTAGGAAGCACTTGATTTTGTACATACAATGAAACTTTGTACTGAAGTTGCCATTTTGAAATAATCCCTAAATATTTATTTTTAGGTTGCCTTGAAGAGAACAACCCTGAGTAGCAGCATGCCTATTTAATCTCAATTGGCGCTGCATCAAGCATGTTAATTAGGATTTTTCCCATCTTTAATAAGAATATTATATATTTTATGCAGTATTATTTCTCCTTGGCACAGGTTCAAAAAAACTGAGGGTGCAAGCATGCCATTCACTCCAGCAAAATTTCACATAACAAAAAAGGCATAGAAATACTGCAACAGAAAACCAATATGCTGGTGTCAGAAATATTACATTATAAATGGTACCACTTCATTCTCAGACTCCCAGAGAACCAAAGCAGTGACTAAGGCTCTAGAATAAAGCTAAATACATTCTGTCGATCCACAAGTTATGTCCCAGGTAAGCACAGTTGGATCATTGTCACTGCTTTGAACTAAAATCCAAATCTTTACCAGTTAATTTCCTTGCCACTACTTTCAAATTAAAATGCAGTGGCTTTTAGCTTCCCCTTAACAATCCACGTGAATTTAATATATTCTGAGAACAGTGTAATTAAAGGTAGAGTCATAAAGGTGTATTAATGGATACGGACAAAAGAAAAAGAACACATTTTAAAAGTTTTTGCTTTGCAGGTCTACACTAGAATCTAAGTGGATGAATTTAAGTGCACACAGTTTTTCCTCGGGTATTTTGTAACCAAAAGAAACCACTAGAGGGCAAAATGTCCATTGCTAAAAGCATAAGTGACCCAGCCGTATGAACGAGGAAAGTAATAGAGCAGAAAAATTCTCCAAAACAGCCTTTTCTTTTCTTCTCCCCGCGCCACCCTACCCCCTAAATTAAAAAGAAGCTTTTAATCAAAACATGAATTAATAATATAACAATTTTATCTTAAGCTCTGTCAAGATGATTAGGTGACATTTCTCGTGAAGTCAAATCTATTTTGTTGCTTCTTCTTTCTTGCTTCTACAAACAGTTACTTTCTGCAAATATTTTGGTGTTCTCAGCACTAACCCTTTTGGTTTAGGTATGGAAATAACAGGAACTTGAACTTGCAAGTTTACCAAAAGTATGGGAGAAAAAAAGAAAACTACAAACTCACAGGAGCAATACCTTAATTTAGCACTAAATTTGGTTTGGCCAGCTAAAAGAGTAAATAAACATTTCAATTTTTAAAGGCTGCATAGTTAAATCACATTTATGATCAAGTGACAGATTCAAATCTGAGACTAAAATCTTACTGGGGCTGAGCTACAAAAGCTCTTGCCAAATTTAACTTTTGGGCACCTTTCTCTCCAGCCGAGTTAGAGCCATGAGTTGGGAGGCCGGGCATCATACAAAATACACAGGGGAAATCTGATGCTGAAAGGTAGAACCACCTACCAGCAGGTGCTGAGGGCTTTCCAGAAAAGTACCGGGGTCCTGCTGGAGTCAGCAACGTGTCTCTGTTGCAAAGAAGGCAAATGGCATCCTGGGCTGAGCACTGTCAGCAGTTCAAGGGAGATGATTCTTCCCTGCTCCTCAGCACTGCTGAGACCATGCCTGATGAGCTGTGCCTGATGTACTGACTCCTCAGTACGAGGGAGATGAAGTCTTACTGGAATGAGTCATGTGTAGGGCCAGTAAGATGATCAAGGGACCGGAGCATCTCTCCCATGAGGAAAGACTCAGAGCTCGGACTGTTCAACCTAGAGAAGGGAAGACTCAGGGGGATCTCATCAGTGTATAGAAACATCAAAAGGGAGGGTGCAGAGAGGACAGAGATCAGCTCTTTTCAGTGGTGCCCAGTGACAGAACCAGAGGCAACAGGCACAAATTGAATATCTGAATTCCCTCTGGACATCCAAAACACTTTTTCACTGTGAGGGTAACCAAGCATCCATACAGGTTGGCCGGAGAGGTGGTAGAGTCCCCATTCTTGGAGATGCTCAAAAGCCATCTGGACATGGCCCTGAGCAGCTGACTCATTGTCTCTGCTTGAGCAGAGGGGTTGGACCAGATGATGTCCATAGGTCCCTTCCAGCCTCAACCCAACTTTTGTTCTGTGAGCAACACTGAGAGGCAGCGACTCATTCTCTTCTAGGCAGCTATGAACAACCTTGGGTAGTGAAGATACAAAGCTTTGTTTTTGTGAGAGCTAGAAGACACCATAAGAGGTGGGGACTAAGTAGAATGAATAATAATAATGATGAATAATAACAAAATAAATAGCTTTCTTCAGTTTTTAACAGAGCATAACATTGACCTTGAGGATAACAGTAAGGCAAATAAAAGTGTATGTTAGCAAAAAAACTAAAAATACTCTAACAGAAGTGAAAACAGACCTCAAGGAACTAAACATATCTGTATGGCTCATAATCACAAGCTGAACTCCATCCCAGAATTGTGGAAGAACTGAAAAATGAAGTTGCAGGTCAGACAGCATATATTTTAAAACAGCTTCCATTAAAGGAGAACAAATCTGAAAAAGAGAAAAAAATACTTGTATTCAGGAGAAAAAGAATAACCAGATAAATATAAAGTTTTTCATATTACTGAAATAATGTTAAAGTTTTTGGACACATTTTCCATTTATCTATCTATTTTTTATGTTAAAAATATAAAAATACTACATGAGCTTTTAAAAAGTGAAATTATTTTCCACAGTAGGGTAATGAATTAAGAGCTTATCCATCTGGGCTATAACACTCTGACACACTGAAATCTAGTAGTCTAGTTAAGCAGATAAAGATTAATAGAAACCTTACCTGAACAAAGACTTGGTCTAACAGGAGACAACACCAAAGATAATTAAACAGTAAGCTCCTGGGTGAAATTAATTAGGGAAGAAAAAATTAGCTTTTGGCCTGATCTCTATACAAATTTCCCTTGCTAGGAAAGGACTTCTCATCACAAAGATAGGAGACAATGCTAACAAAATATATGGGTAAATGACCTGAAGGACCATGTCAGTGGATTTTCAGCAATACTAAATACACATCTGTACAATAATAACTGAAAATATTCAAACTTATTTTGAATTTCAAATTTATTTCTATCATATGAAAGCAGAAGGACCTAATCCTATTTGTTAATCATAGGTTAATGGGATACTGCGATATAAATGTGATACAGCTACCTAAAAGGCAAATGCAATACTGGCACATAATCATTCAGAATATGGTGACTGACAATCTTAAGACATTAAATAAAAAGGAAGATAATTAGGTAAGAGCTATTAAGCTGGCAAGGACAACAAAAAGTCTTTTGCAGGAAAGAGGACTAAAAGACCTCTAGATTTTTTCACAGACCAAAATGAAGTCTGAGGGACAATTTAAGTCTGCTCTCTAAAATACTTCAGGAGATAGGCAACTAAAGGAAGAATAGTGACTTCAAGGGAGGAACACTGTCAGCACAAATGCAGCTTTGAATAAACTTTCAAGGAGAAGTCAGGAGAAGCCCTCAAGCAGCTTTTTAATGGGAAATGGGGAAGAAAGGAATGACAAGGGAAGAGCATAAAAGTACTATTGAGGTGGGTTTTCATATACTTATGAAAATATATTCCAGCCCTCTGCTATTGCAGTCATCATTCAGAAAGATCTATAAACTCCCTTCTAGTCCTGGTCTTCTTTTGAGGGCATGGCCTGAGATCTCATAAACAGAATAAAGAAACTACTTAGAGGGTTCAGCTAGCACATTGGCATATGGATATGCTTTCAACAGTTTGACAGATTGGATTAGCATTTCCACAGTTAGGCAGTACCTGGGCCAGTACTCTGAGGAAATTTAGATATTTTATTAAGTTAGGCAGCAAGTGAGAGATCCGAGGATCTCAAGTGATGCATAAATTTCACTCATTGGCCTGTCAGGAGTTCTAGCCCACAGTGATCTACGCATATGTACAATAAACTACGTGGCACCATACAGCTCCATCATGATAAATCATTGAAATTGCTTTCTGTTCCACTAGCCAAGCTAGCTAGGGCTTTCTATATTGAAGTTTGCACTGTACACACACCAAAAATATCTTGCCTGTGATGAGAAAGAAATCTTCAGCCATAGACTGCTCTAGTAACTTTTGAGTATTACTACAAAGCAGCTCACATAGAAAGTCAGGTCTCTTCTTTCCCAGAATGAGCTTTCTAGAAAAACAGAAAAAAGTAAGAAAAGTCAGTCAGGCATACCTATTGAACCAAGCAAATTACTAACTTCTTAAGTCACTCTCATCACTTTAGTACTCAAGTTTAGGGGACAGCATAACTATGCCCCTGACTTAGGGTGTTAAAAAAGACTTATGATAAACGAAAGCAATCAAAATATTTCACAATAACAAAATAACTGAGTGATTTCTAGCTAGGAGTTTGGAACAGGAATTGAATGAGAATCAAGAACAACACAAAAGAATCATTAGGTGACCGTGCTTTTGACAGATTTATGCAGGCCTTTGCAAGTGGATCAAAAACCTTAAAATATATAGGAAATTGATTTCTTTGATCTTTGATGTGGTGAACATTAAGTACAAAGTTTTAACTTCATCCTATCCTGTATACAATGGGTTTAAAGTTATATACCAGATTTCTGGATCTAGGTATTCACCAAAGGAAAAAAAAAAAAGGAAAAGGAAAAAAAAAGACCTTGACCTATTAAGCTTGATGACAATTTTACACTGTTTTTTATTCATGTAAACGTTTTCTTTTCTGGAAAGGGTGAACTCTCTTCTGCATTCTCAGGAAATCCTTTTGAGAAGGTGAGGATGTTGAATTATGTCAAGCTGTCATTATCATAAAGCAAAACAAAATGATGATGCATAGTCATAGGATTTAAAATAGTAATGTAGCAGGGTTTAGCAAATGCTGTCTCATTAGCAGAGCTGTTAAAAATTCTCTCAGCTAATGCAAATCTCTGATCTATTGCTATGGAAAGTAAAATGCTTCAGGAAGTAACCATGAAAGTGGAGTAGATACAAAATTTATAGAAAATGTGTTTACATACTGAATAATTTACAAAAATTATAATTTTAATTTACTCCATATAATTTAACTAGGTACTCATCATAGAGATTTTAGGAATAAATTCTGAAAATTATTCTGGTAGGATTTTGGATTCGATTTTTTCTTTTTTTCCTAAGAATGTTCTCAATAAGTGAATACCCATTTTCTTTGGGGAGATATTTCACACAAGAGAGCTGGAAAGAGAAATCATAATTATCCTTGAAATTATTAATATTGTTTCTAAAATCCTTAATATAGAAGAATAACATTGATATCATTCAAACTATGAAGAACTTTAAGAAGATCTGTATGGTAGATTGAAAGCCTTTAATTTAAAATCAAGGATCTTTGTAAAGTCAAATATTTTTTTAAATGACCTGGGAACATAATGAAACTTAATCACTAGCATGATTGCAAGAAAGTACTATGTTCACTAAGAAAAAAAATATGCTCAGAAATCTTTTGAATCTCCCTTTTTCTTAATTTCTGTTGTTTCATTACCAGTTTCAACTACTTCATTTGCTTCTTTTTACCCACACCTTGTCTATTTTACTCAATCTCCCACCCTCATTACTAATAAATCATGCCTTTATATAATTATTTTTCATCTCTCTCGTTCATCTTCTTTGCTTTGCCTGAAGTTTCCAGGGTTTCTTTTTTTGCTTCAATATAATTGGCTAGACCAGACAGGCTACCTTTGCCTTATTTCTGCTGTAACAGAATATAACTTGCCTAAAATTGCAAGTTGTGAAAAAAATAATTTATTGCAGTGTTGCAGCAGAAATTAGAAATTTTTTTGGTTTGTTTTCTGCAAATAAAATTAACTAGCTGTTAAATCTGTCACTTCAGCCTTTTTAAAACACCTTGATTTAAAGTAATATATGTTTTATCCTTTTATGATTTCCTAATTGAAATAAAAAATAATTCTAGCTGATCTAACAGAAAACACTATTTTTTTTAGAAACTAGTTTTCCTCCTTATTTTGTATTACATTTCTCCTTTCCCATCTTTTCTATCCCCCAAAAGCTGGTGGCAATGGCTGGATCCCAAAAAGCTCTGCTTGTGCCATGCTGCTGTGCACATAAACCAGTGCTCTGCTCTAAGAAGCAGTCAAAAAGCCAAAGGTGTCTGGGAGGCAGCCTTTAAACTCTGAGAAGTTTCAAAACTTAATTTCACGGAGTTATGGTTGGAATTTCTATAGCAGGCTTGGGCGTTACTGAGAGTCCTAGCTCTAGAATCTGAATGTTAAAGCAACTCATTAAGAATGCTTATGAGCTAAGAGCTGAAATGGACCATCAGACCTTAAAATAAAAGCTCAAAGGAAGGGTCAAATTCTGTCAAGATAATCCCTAAGTCAAAGGAATTCCTCATGAAGGACAGTGGTAGTCCATCCAACAGATATAAGCTCTCACTGAAGGATCAACTAGATCATGTCTCTTAATCTGATGATCTAATTAGGTGAGCTACCTAATGCACTTTTCAAATACTTTAGGATTCTACTGTGGTCCATCACCACCTGTAAAGTGGAAGCAAGAGCCTAATAGACTTTCACTCACTAGAAACCTTCATTCATTTGTGCTTTGTGCACTGTTAGAGAAGTACAGGAAAAACAGACATGAATTCTGCAGGTACAATGGGTAAGAAATTTAAAAAATTATTTTCTTGCAAAAAAACCTGGTTTAGATAAACATCACCAGTTTCAGTCTCCAAATCTAGATGTCTCCCCCACTCTAGATAGATGAGGAAGAAAAACCCAAAAAACATCTCCTTTCCTTCAGCTATGTTGAGCTCATTTTGTTTACATAATTTCAACTAACAATATAAATCTCTACTCTCAGCAGAACTTGGACCAAATGACCTTTAGAGGTCCTTTCCAAGCTGAATTACTTCAAAATTCTATAACAGCTTTCCCCCATACCCTTTTTTTTTCCTGAAAATAAAAAACTGCTCAACTTGCTGATCTCAACTTCATCCCATGAGATGAAGTGTCTAAGCATAATCTATGGCTCCTTGAAAACACAGAAGCTTGAAATTTCTTTGATGAGATTTCCATCTCTATGACAATAAAACTGGGTGGCATGGGGAGAAAGAGACGTTGCTTTAAAAATTAACTTCAATAATAGATAAGCTCTTAGTCTGAAGGCATTTAATTTGACAATAAACAAGTAGCAATTTTTTTGACATCTAAATGCCAAGAATTGTATTTCCAGCAGTTTGAAGCACTTATGTGCATAGTTTTCACTCCCCCTGCTTCCAGCTGGCAGTCCCATGTGGATTTCTAGTGCAAAATTAACTATGATTGGCACAAAGCATATTCCTGCAGGCAAGGAGACTGGAAGAGGCATACATATTTTGCCTTGGCGGAAGCTTGTACTAGTTGGTAACTTCAGTTACCTTCCAAAATGGTCTTTTGCAGAATGTATTGGTTTATGCTGGAAATTATATCCTTTGAGTTTTAAATAAATCAGTGTGACATGTTTTAATTATTCTCCTGCCTCTTTTGTCTAGCTGCATCAGATGCTGTGTATTTTCCAGCATTATTCTTTCTAACCAAATTCATACTTCAGAAAATCACATATATTTTACACTTTTCTTCTTTGTATCATTACAAACTAAATCAACTGCTTCATTTTACATACAGAGCAGAAAGTTTATGGTCTTATTAAAACTCCAGCAACAATGTATTCAATTTTTTGTTGAGCAAAACAAAAGACATATTTTAAAGAGAGAGGTGTTTTATTGTTTGGGGGGGTTTTTCCCAAATTTCAGTCCAATATTCCCCACTGTCATATTTATAATTGCAATAGAGTAAAGACAAAAGGACATGAGGATAAGTAACATTTGAATGCTACCATAATCCTTCAGTTGCCAAGTTCCCTAATATTCAAAGATGTGTGTGTATATAGACACACACAGCTGCTTTCTCTACTATATCAGATCTCCTCTAAAATAACCTCCTAAGATAACCTATCTTTCCTTATTTTCCATTTAATTCTTCTTGAATCAATGTCCTCAGAAAGGCACCTGATATACTGCAAAACTGTACTTCCCACAACCAGAATTGGCTCAGATCCTTGGTCTGGTCTAGGCTTGTGGAACGAGAAATTTCTGCATCAGAAGAAAGGAAGCTAAATTAATAACTCTGCTTCTCTCTGCTGGCTCTATTTGTCACTACTTCTGCCCTTCTATCATAACTAGAAAGACACATTGAGCATTGGCACTCCTTATTGCCTGGAACAGTCCGTGGAACAAAAATACATATATACACAAGAAGAATTAGAATCACGCAGACCCAAAGATGATGAAATCAATCACAGACCTTTTGGTATCAAGTAAACTTGAAAAGTGCTCTGTCTGCCTGAAAAATGAAGCTTACTGTGGCACTCCAAGACAGATGCTCTCTCTTCAGCTGTCCCTTGAAGCAGTGAAGCCCATGAGCAAGCTTGCTAATCTTCAGCATGCAGCCCTGCTGGACTATCTACCCAGGCTTCGATTGTCCACACTGTCATAGAGAGAAAACCACAACTTTGTCCCTTTTGGAGAGCCCACGGCAGTGTCAGCCGGACAAATCAACACATAATGCTGAGAACTGTCTAGGGAGGTCTCAGCTGACTGATCTGTTGTGGTACATGTGATGGCAGATGTAGCCAATGCAAGGAAATTGTCCCAAACCTGCACATTAACTTCCCTGTCTACATCAGAGTATGAGCCTGTGTCTTGTGCCAAGAGCCAAGAATCACTTCAGCTTAAGGGTGGTTTCAGGCTACCTAGCTGGATCTTAAAATGCAAACATAACTAATGAAAATGAGGTGTGCACTTTGTACAAAATTGTGTTACTCCTGCATCTGGTACAAATATAACATCTGTAAAATATCATGTGTTGTTGGTGGCCCTGTTTTAAGCAACATGTTAGTGAGATGGAACTGACTAAAGTAACCCCAGCAAAGGGTAACTGTCTAAGAAGAGTACTCTACACAGAATTTTAAAGCTCTCTATTTAGTTTGTGAATGCTCATGCCTAGGAATATTGGAATTTGTCTCTATTGACAGTGTTACTCTTTGATTATTATCTTAGAAAAGTTCTATTTCCTGAAATTTGGCTATCTTTATGTGTAATCCTCAGCATATTGGTATCTTGCAACAAATATACAAAAGTTACTAAGTTTTTCATAGCATGTATGGGTATCCTACCTCTAAAAATATGAAATGCTATTGTGCATAACATAATGCCTAAATAATAGTGTCACATAAATAAAAGCTGAAAAGGATATAGACAAGTAATCTAAAGAGGTAATAGATAGCATGACTGTCTGTATAAAGGCTTATGTTTCTCCTTATTTGCTACAAGTAAAACAAGACAAAATGAACCCTTAAAATAGCATTGCCTCACTTTATTAAACAAAAAATACACGCTTACCAAAGGCATTCTGACAACTTCAATATTACCTAATATCTTCATGTCCACACTACAAATCAATGTAGATATATTTGAAATGGTTTCCTTCAAGTAAGTTGAGAGATTTCTACACTGAAAACAATGACCTGATGAATTGTGTCATCCACTTTACTGCCCTTAAATACTATTAAAATTTTCCTTTCTCATATGCTCTACCCATTTTTATGTTAAAAAACCAACAATCACAGCTATTCTTTGTGTTTTTTGGTGAGTATTCTTTATGCCAAACTTTTCTCCTATGCTATAGACAATGAGAGCATTTTCTGAAGTGTAAGCATCTCT
Organism: Molothrus aeneus; assembly: GCF_037042795.1. Classification (NCBI taxonomy): domain Eukaryota; kingdom Metazoa; phylum Chordata; class Aves; order Passeriformes; family Icteridae; genus Molothrus; species Molothrus aeneus. The sequence goes on from NC_089648.1 coordinate 101,968,922, forward strand.
GACAACTCTGCTTGCCTTCACTCAAAATCCCAAAATGAAGAACCTTTTATTACAAGATCTGAACTTGACAGGCAATCCAAGAAATTGCAAAAAATTGGTGGATTCACAAAAAAAAAATCTGCTTCTGTAGGTTCTGGAGAATTCTCAGGTAAGGCCTCAATATTTCCCAGCATCAAGGACAAAACTATTGGCATCTGCTTGACCCATAACTCCCCCTCAGCGCTCCTGCTTATGGTTCCAGCCCAAAGCTATCCAAACTCAATGAATTGTTTTCACAATTTCTCAACACTCACATCTCTCTAAGAGGCCTGGAGTTCCCAAAGTGGCAGACCATTCAACATGCATCATTTGTTCCACCCCTACATTGGATACGTCACATCATCAAAAATTAACATTTAGACCAAAACTGATGACAGTCCCTTACCTACAACATTTGGCATGACTGTGCAGTAACACAGCATTAGAGATTAACATTTCAAGTTTAGCACTCTTGATTTCTGAATTAAGTCTAAAATCTTTTGGCCTGCATTTTAAATGGAGTTGCCTCTGAATGTGCCCCTTAGAGGAGGAGCAGCTAAGCTACACTGGTGCATGCACACAAAGTGCTGTGCAAGACAAAGCTGTGCTATTAGCATAAATATATTCTGAGAGCACCAGAGATACCAGGAAAATTGTAGTACCTAAATCAAAGATATCTAAAAAAACATTATCATAAACAATTTTACTTGATGTGTAAATCAATTCCCTCTGCTTAAATCAAGATATTTTATTTTGGCACAACAGAAGAGACTTTGCAAAAGTAACTGAAGTGATTTGTCATAGTGGATTTTTTTTCACCCTATCAGTCTTGTCCAGGAAAAGACATTGAGTGTCATCAATTCTGTCATTCAATCTCTAATATTATATTTCACTTTTCTTCCTACTGAAGTTCAAAATGAGCATAGGATGTCAGGCACTTAGCAATGCATTGCAAAGATGTGAGGTTTTTAGACAGACTATTACAAGTTCTTATCAGCACCACCATATGCTACAAGACACAATGCACATAAATCTGTCAACACACATAATTCTCGTTTTCCGATTAAAGAATACCTTATAAAGAAACCATACATACTCCTTTCCTCCAGCATTATGACCCCATTTATGGGTATACAAATGCAATTATTCTGCCACAGAAAATAACAAACCAATCTATTTGAAACAGGGAGGACTTGATTTGCCAATGAACTATTTCAAATCAATTTTCTGTATGTAATTTCATTGCCAGACTTGTAAAAATACTTCCATCTAAGCATATTAACATTTAGTAAGAGGATATAAAAAAAAACTAATCTCTATTTTTTTTTCAAATTTGGATGTCTTATGTGACTTTGGAAGGAAAAAATCTTCACTTTTAGTAATAATTTTATCATCAGTCCAATAAGAAATATCCCAAATAAAAAAGGAAAAAAATCCTGTATACAGTGTGTGACAAAAAACCCTGTATATTTACCAAACAGCATATGAGTTATTTCTGAAAAAGAAAAAGGAAAAAAAAAAAAAAACAAAAAGAAAAAGAAATACAGCAACAAAAAAACCCACAACTAACAACAACAACAAAAAAAAAAACAAAAAAAAAAACCAAAAAAAACCCCACACAAACAAAAACAACCAAAACTATAAAACAAACAAACCCCTAAACCCCTAAACAAACAAAAAAACCCCAGTATTTGTATTTTTTTTTCCTTTCAGCTTGGTAGGCATATAAACTGAGAGTGGTAAACTACATTGATATATATTATCAGAACTTTTCATAAGAAAATAATTTTATTGTCATTGTAGCTTGATGGCCTAGGAATATAATGAAAAGGAAATATCTTCTCTTATGTGTAAAAGATTATCTTAAAAACAAGGTGAAAGAGTAATACTGGATTCACCAAGACTCTAAGCAGCTCATGGGTCACCAGTGAAATGTAGACTTCAGAGGTGTGCAAAAACTGCTTTTTGAGTAATGAGCAAAGCCTCAAAACAAAGAACAAGTATCTCTCCTACATAAAATACAATATGTACTGTAAATTAAGATATATCATAGAGTTGCCGACCAATGAAAAAAAGATGTAAATAATTTTAGAAAACATTTAGAAAACAATGTCTACTTCAAGCAGACATTGGAATGACAAGAAAAAAAAATATAGTCCTTCAAATAGGAGGAAAAAAGTCATCACTCCTCCCTTTCTTCAATTCTGGATCCTGACAACTCACTGAAACCCCATCCTGACTCATTTAGGATCAGAGATGCAACAAAAGGATGACCACAAAGCTTGATATAACTATTTTAAACATATTAAACATCTATTTGATATTAATTTGGACAGTAACTACTATTATAATTTCAACTGGAGTAATCATAGTATCTTTGTTTCATCTTAGTAAAATCTGTTAGCATTTTAAGCCAATAAACAACACATTTCTGTGGTTTACATTTAATGTATGCCCTCCTTTTTGTCCATAGCAAGATTTTGAGTTTAGCAACTATGGTGGGTAGGTTATACACAGGCATGTAATTTAAAGGCTACATAATGCTGTAACATGAAAAACAATGTACAAATCAGAAAATAGAGAAGATACATGTGTCCAGCCATACAGACAGCGTAGCGGTTTTCCAGTCATTAATTAGCCCCTAGTCATGCAATGATACTCTGCAGAACAACTTTCTAAATTAACTTGGATAGTTAAAGTGACAAGATCACAAATCCAAACTATTGATAACTACAAACAGTTATATTTTCCATACATGTGTGTATTTTGCCTGGGAAAACATTTACACATTCAAGAGGAAACAGCCCCTGACCTTATAGGTACAAATTCCAACAAGCAAAATTAACAATCATGAACAAGATTAATTAGGTGTTAGTGAAGCAATTAAAAGGAAAAAAAAAGGAATTTATTAATTGAACAAGATTACAGAGAGGCAGCATGACAAAGATGTTTTTAAGTGACAAGATGCCTTTTAAAGAAATATGGTGTTTGACAAATAAAATTTAAATTATTATGCAAATCATGTTTGCATGCATGATGCTTGCCAGAAGTTCATTTAACCTTATTTCCTTTCCTCAGTCCTGGAATAAAAAGTAATTACAGCACATAAGGGCAAATTAATATATTTCAACCTTCTGCTACAGTTTTCTTGAAATTCACCTTTCGCACTCCCTGTACCGACATCTTTTGTGCCTTTAATAACTTTAACCTTATGTGATCTTGGAGGACCTGATTTATCTTTTCTAAGCCACTAATAATAAAGATAGGAGTCATGGTGGCTGGTTACAGGGAACAAACCAGCAAGCTCCAGACCAGGATGTACGGAGAGCTGTTGTTTGTTGTCCCAGGAATTTAAGAAGTTTAACCTAAAGCTATTTGCACTACAGTCTAGGCTAAAAGAGCAACAAATGATGTCACCTGCAGCATGTTATCACTGTTGTAAGTGGTTTAATGGCAATGTGCCTGCACATTTCCATACCAGATATAGTACAATAAGCTACTTTCAAGGTCTTCTTCTCTTAATTGCTCATTGATTACTCACCATTCTTTACAATGAGAACCCCTGAGTTTAATTGGAATCAATGGTGACAAATGGTGTACGGTCCCAAACCCTTACTACTGATTTAATTGCAGAGATATACACTTCCAGTTTTAGTCGTAAGTATTTAATGCTACCTCACCTGTTTTGCTACTGTGCTCTACAGCAACTCTCAGTCCTTTACCACTTTGTTTGATATTTGGTCTGAACTGCATCAATTCAAAATATTTTGTCCATTAGCTCTCTAACATAAAAGTGTTCTTTTCATGTCTTTTAGAACACTTTTGCACCCTTCTACCTGAGAAGGTCGTTATCCGTGTTCCACATGCACTTTTCAATCTTAATATCAAAGCAAAGCAGTAGTTATTTTCACTGTTCAGCAAAAGCAACAGACCTCATCTAAAGCAGTGGAAATAGGTTTCCATCATGCATGTCCATATTACCTTCTAGCTTAGGAAAGGTTAATATAAAATGTGCTGTCATTTAAGCTGCGGGAGATCCAATTATGAGGAAAAAAACAGATTATTAGACTAGGTACATCTATGTACATCACTATGGCAAATACATTTTTAGACAGGTGTGCAGTGAAGCAATTATATTCTAATTATATACCTGCAACATTTTTATCACACTTAATTTAACACATGACGTAACCTGTTCCAGAGGAATACAATTATTAAAGTTTTAGTCTCTTGTTACTACTAGGAAATAAGAAGCATTCCTGCAGTATATCTATCCAAGATTTTAGGCTTATTTTACACTCATCTAGGAAAAGTAGAAGATAAGCCTCGGAAGGATCATTGGAGCAAAGCAAAATAATATCAGTTAAAATCAGCAGGTTCTCAAATAACATCAGAATTTTAAAATCTAACTTTTTAAACTATAATAAATGATAGATTTATGAATTTAAGCTATATGTAGTACCTCACAGCTAAGAAAGTTGCAGGTACATACAGCAAAATATATTTTAAAAAAGTACAACAGCTCTTTCTAAAAAACAAACAGCTCTTTCTTGTACAATTAATAAATCTGATATCTGATCCTTGGAAAATGATGCCATATGAAAGAAACTTCATTAATACCAAACAGAGAGCTTACATACAGCAGTACTTTAGCTTAATAAACAATGACTTTGAAAGACCCTTCTCAGCTTAATAGTTCACTTATATTGATTACACCAAGACTTTCTTTTTAGCCACTTTAACTCAGATAGTCAATATAACATCTTGGCTGTTATATTTTATTGCTTTAAATTATTCAGGAAAGGAAGTACAAGGGCAGACAGATAAGGTCTTTTTGTTCTTGCTATAAGTAACATAGTATATTATTTTCACCTCTGCCCTACTTTCTTTCTTTCTTTCCCTGAAATTTTCATTTTGATGCTCTTTAATTGAATACAGTCTGATTTCAATACTTAGTCCTTTTTTCCTGAAGTCCTATAAACCAAATAATTAGAGAAAGTAGAGTGATATTCTTCTAGACAAATGAGTGACAAAGTAATGCAGAACACATTAAGATATCTTGGAATTTGCAATTTAGTTTAGGTCACCTGCATTAGTCAAAATGAGGTTTGAATCTTTACAATGTACTACCTCACAGCTAAGAAAGTTGCAGGTACATACAGCAAAATATATTTTAAAAAAGTACAACAGCTATTTCTACAATGTCATTATCATTTTTATAATACCATAAGTTTATGTTGGTAGGAAATTTAGGATGCCTGCTTTAGATGCAGTGTAAGTGCAGACACTTCTTCTCCACTGACAAGACTGTCAAATTATTAACACATGTGCTTCAGCCCCTGAATTACCCTTTTTGGGTACTTTTTTCAATGTGCCTGTATTATGGTTCCTCCAAGGGGCAGGCAGCATGTATCAATACCAGTCAAACAAAAAGGAAAGGCTTGATCATTACTTGCTCTGATAATGAAGAAAAAAAGGTCTTTACAAACCTCATAACAGAGCTCCCAAGTTGAGCCCAGCTTAGCACTAGGCTGAAGAGCTGTGGCAGAAATAAAACTTCTGTATTTACATTATCCATTTGATTGAACAAAGCTTATTCCCATTTCATCCTGGGAAATGCCATCTGGTCCTCAGTGTACCTTCTCCTGGAAAACGTGGGATACTTAGAATCTCTAAAATTACTTTAGAATAAAGTTAGGGTATTGAATGCCAGGTGACCCCAATATCTGAGAATGATTGGCATCTGACTCCATGATTCAGAATGCTGAACAATTGCTTTATTAAAACTATACTATATTACATTGTACTATACTATATTAAAGAGATACTATATATACTATACAAAAGATATACTAAAGAAAAATCCGTGACTGTCTGAGATGGCCAGGACACAGCTTTTTCCAGTTGGCCAAGGGGACAAAACAATCCTCAGCAGAATCCAACTGACAAATCACTTCAGGTAAACAATCTTCCTAACATGTTCCACTGTGCAAAAACAACAGGAGCAGAAAGTAGAGATAAGAATTGTTTTCTCTTCTTCTCTCTGTGCTTCTCCAGGAAAAGTCCTGAGAAAGAAAATTATGTCTCTTTCTGTTCAGAGAATGTGAATGCCACATTAGGGAATATAAAGCTAAAGTAAAATAGAATAAAATGTCCCTTCTGTTTAACTTCATCCACTTAAAAGAAAAAATATGTTGTTTCTTACCCCATGCCATTTTGATATGTGCCCAGGTTGTTACCTCTTTTCTATGTTGAGACAAGTTATTCAACTTATAAACAGGCACATCTCCTGCACAAAGTTGAGAACATCCAAACTCTTTATGTCATAGTGCCCTAACAAAAAAAAAAAGGCAAATAAATATCAATTTCTTAGTTCAGGAAGTTAAAATTATCATCTAACACTTGTTAATAAAAAATTGCAATATAATGAAATTTTTTTTTTTAAGAATTTTTGGACAGAGATCATTACCTTAATTATTGATGCAATTTCTAAGGAGGGAATTCTAGCATTCTAAGTAATTTTCATTTAAAAATTACATATAAATGTTAAATCTTGCAGCTAGGTATTTGAATTCTATGTGATACATCAAGACATTTCAACAAAGCTATTCAACTGAGCATGGGGCTAAGAACCTGAAAACTTGGCTTTTCACCTCATAGTAGAAAGGTCTATACAGTGTAACAGGAATTTATGGGAGCTTTTTTAACTTTTTTAACCTAATAAAACTCAACAGTACACATAACTTGTGGTAGTCTTTGATTGTTAAGCTCTGTGGGGTGTCTTCATTATCTTGGAAGACACAGAGAAGCTTAAAAAAGACCTTGGTGCACAGGGGAAGATGGGGATTGATGAACAGTCTTGTAGCAACTTTTTTTTTTTTTTTTTAATAAGTCTGGTCTGTGGCCGGAACACACAACACCCAGGTGGATAACTTTGATCAAATTCATATAGCCCAAATTCCACAAGAACATAAAACCCAAAGTATTATTCTCCAGTTTAGGGGTCTTTAATTTAAACATATCCAATGCTTAAGTGTTCTCTTCATCATCCAGTGAAAAAAAAGAACATGTGTAATAAACATCCATACTGAATCATACCTTCCTACTGACACCACAACTGTTTTTCTGGCAGAATCATTATGGAATTGGAAACATAAGTGTACATACTTTCTTAAAAGAAAAGACAAATGATAGCTATATGGCAGTGACATGTAAGAATGTGAAGAATGTATCTTGTCCTAGAAATTGTTTTATGGATTGGGCCAAACATTTACAGTACTCCAAAATTATTATATCCTTTTAGGACTTAGGCAAATCCCTGAAAATGGGCTGATTGTACTCTCTGACAGGCTGGTTTTTGGGCAAATCAGTAAGGTTTGATACGACCTCCACCTCTGCAAAAAACAAACTGAATCTGTAAAAAATTGCTTTTTTCTTCCAGCAATGAGACAACTGTTCAAGTGCTGTCTCCAGTTCTGGACCCCTTGTTGAGGGGCTGTAGAGTATCCAGAGAAGGGCAACAGAGCTGGTGAAGGATCTGGAGCACAAGTCCTGTGAGGAGCAGCTGAGTGAGCTGGGGTTGTTCAGTCTAGAAAGAGGAGGTTGAGGGGTGACCATATTGTTTTCTCCAACTACTGGAAAGGAGGTTGTAACCAGATGGGAATTGGCCTCTTTTCCCAGGTAACAAGAGGAAATGGCCTCAAGCTTTGCCAGGAGAGGTTCAGGTTGGACATTTGGAAGAATTTCTTTACTGAAATGGTCGACAGCCATTGGGATGGTCTGTGCAGGGAAGTGGTGGAGTGTTGCCTGGAAGAGCTCAAGAAACAACTGGATGTGGCACTTAATGCTGTGGTTTAGTTGACATGGTGGTGTTTGGTTGAAGGTTGGATTTGATGATCTTGGAAGTCTTTTCCAACCATAATGATTCTATGAGTACCATCACCAATCTTAGGTATCACAACTAAAGTCAGACAATATTTTCAACACCACTACTCACCAATACTCATTATTCCCAGAGGAGAAGTTAAGTTTAAAACTAAATTCAATATGTCAAGTTGCAGAGCACAGAAAGCACACAGGTTATTTCCAAAGCAAAGTAAACATCTGTGATACAGAAGTAACTCACATTTATGGCAGCTGCAACACATGTACCATAATTCATAAAGTGCTATTTTTCCCATTTCTAGTTACTAGTCTTCATATATTTGAACAACAACACCCTAGAAATTTAAACATGGGACAAAGCTTCTAATTTGAAATAAAGAACTTATACTATATACTCCAAGATTTAAACAACAAGGAATAAAAAGTAGTTATGAACATGAGAAAATTATGACAAAAAACTCAACCTCTTGGTATGCTAGATAATTTTCAAAAGGCAGAATGCAGAAAGAAAAACTAATATTCAAGGAGGAAAAAAAGCATATAGTAGTGACACTAATTAAATCACATTTAACATGTACAAAAAAAAAAAAGCTTTTTTAAATCTGGAAGAATAATCTCCTATCTCTCTTCCTCTCATTTTCCAAGCCCTTCAGGTAGTTCCAGTGACAAGAAATATGGTCCACATGTATGTTCTGATATCATATTTATAGAATATCAGGAATAGCAGCTTCAAAGTTATTATATCTCTAAATTACTTTCCGTTAATCCAAAATTGAATAATCCATAAAGGCAATATGATTATACACATATATAATTAGAAAAAAAAATCAGGTTATGGTCAGAAAGTCTTTATTTTAACAAGAAACATAGCTTCAGGCTAATGATGTTTTCCACCATCAGAAACCAAAATAAAAGGCAAGTCACGCTAATTCTTCTCCATGATAAGCTGACTATTACCCAATAACTTTAGTGATTCTAATGGAATTGGTTAAAGTCAGAAAACCTGAGGCTAACTAGTCAGGCTTGACTTTCCCTGCTAAAAAGGTTCCTTCACCAATTATATTTAGGGGAAAAAAGGATCTGAAATACTTTTCATGAAAATATTGTTTTGCATCTCTTTAAGACCCTTGATGCTAACCGCATAAACAAGACAGCATGGTGAGCTCAAGCTACTTTTGGTGTAATTTGGGACCTAGCCTGGCCTCTGAGGCAAATCATACACCTGGCTGAGTAATTTCAATGTGCAGCCCTCAGGAACCATTCTGTCTGAGACTTTAGATTTGCCCTATCTCATCTGAAAAGTACTTTGTCTCCAAAACATATGGACATCACGAAGGCTCCCAGCTGTTGAAGACATCTCTGAGATGTTTTGAGGGGCCTGAAAGACTTTGTCCTCCCACAAATCCCCCATGGGTCTCCCCATAACAAGAAAATAACAAGAGAAAATGGTCCACAGCACAAAATGGATCAAAGAAAAAAATATTACATATCAATTATCTTATTTATAAAAATGTATCTTACAGTGAAATGGATAATATATAAGAATTATGAAGCTTCCTAGTCACGAATCTTGCCTTGACTTTCACCCTTTGGTGCATGTTGCACCTGTGCCTTTGCAGGATAGTTTGATTATAACCAAGCTATATATTCCTGTAAAACTCATATTATTTTTAAAAAATGTATAATGATTGATTATTATGCAGATTTTTTTTATGAATTTGTTTGAATTAATTGTATTTTTAAAGAAAAAAAAAATAGAATAATTAGAAAGAAGCTCCTAATTGCAGTGGTTGAAACTTTGGTATTTAGAAAGCAATGTTATCATACAGCATAATCACAAGCAGTATTTTGTACATAATTCAATAGTTTTCCTAGTTTAGGAGCTAAAATAAAAAGTATTGAAGGGAAACTTAATTTCCAGTTTCCCTTTTGGGATTTCTGTGTTCAATTATTGATAATCAAAATAGTGATTCAAACACTTTCAAAACTAATTATTTCTAAATTATCCATTAGCTGTTCCAACTTTTTTAATTAAAGTAAACAGCAAGCAGCTGTTCTTCCACAGTCACAACCTGCTTCTTGTAACTGAAGCCCTTTCATTTTCTATCTTGATGGAAATTAAAATACTCTTTGCTAATTCTATCCAATTATTTTTACCCTCTAGTATATAGAATTCCATTACATTTCATGCATCTCTGAAGGCAAACGAAGGTGTACACAGAATGAGGGTGTGCATATATTTAACAAAAAAACCCCAAAACTTAGAAGTTCAGAAAATCTGGAATTATGTGGACAGAATCAGAGTACCTATTATGGGGATATTAAAAAATTTAAAATGTCAATGTCTCCATTAGGTTAGAGCAAAAAATAAAGACAGGTCTCTAAAATAAACCTCATCTGCTGCCCAGATGAGGTTTATTTTAGATGCCCTATAAACAATTTTTCACTTTTATTTCTTTGGAGAATTCACTGTGACTATAGAATGAAGGGAGAGAAAGAAATTTCTTATGACCCTTAGAGGTTTTGAGAAGTTCCCATGGAGAAAGTTATGATACATATATTTTTTTATAATCTTTGTGAATTTTAATGAGAAAATTTAAAGCATTGAAGCAATATTTTGTTGAGAAAAAAATAAGTTCTACCCCTTCATAAACAGCAGATGAGAATCTTTTTCTTGTCTTATAACCACCTCCTTTTATTTTGAAAGAATAGGCATGTACTTTTTTAAAATATTTTTTCAGAAATTACTCTTGTTTTTTAAGACTTTTTGGCTTTTTTTTCCTTAGCATTGTAAGCATTGGTTTTTTTCCTTAGCACAGTTCTGTCCAGAGCTTTTGCTTAATTTTTTTTGGGGGGGAGAAGATGTGGAAGGGGGGGAGGGGGGAAGGCCAGTTTTTTTTGTTTGGTTTGGGGTTCTTTTGGGCTGTGTGCACAGATTGGAGACTGCTAAAGCAGGAGATATGGAGACAGGGAAAATAAGCAGAGAGAGTCCAAAACAATTCCACTGACAGTTTGGATGTGTATATTCCTTCCTCAGTTCTTCGGAAAATACATGCTGTCAGATGTTCATGCTGTGTTAAAATATTGCAGATATGATTTCAACAGTAGTGACAATTATTTCTTAAAATTTCAGAGAATGTGGAAAAAATGCCCTGTTGCCTAAAAGCAGCATTTTCTGCTGGCATTAGAATGAATCTTTATTCATAGAGAATATAGAATTCAAAAATAAAACCTTCACATCAGAAATTACTTCAGAAAAAAATATGTTATGCATTTATCACATACATAGCACTGAACTTCGTTTTCCTCCCTATCCTATCACCAAGGATTTCTCAGTCTATTTCATCCCCAGGATTCACATTTCTATACTGTAAAGCATTGGGTGCTGGGAGAAGCAGGAATACTCCACTCTGAATAAGAAATGCAGGGTCATTTTATGCATCTGAGGAAATATGAATTATTTCCTCTGCCATCCTCCTGCTCTCCCCATCAAGTTTCAATCACCAGACTGCCCTGCCCTCTCCCTTTTCTGCATCTGTGCTGTCTTATTGACAGCTAATCACATCTAAACAATAAACAAATGGCTACCATATTAAATCACACCTATATCACACATTCAAACTTGGCTTGACTCTGGGTTTGCACTTGCACACTGTTAGATAGGTTCTCAGTACTCCATGGAATCCTGCATCTCAGGCCACCATGCCAAATGGATACTGGAGCTGAATATTTTTGAAAAGCAAGTTTAGAAAGTTCTTTTGAAGCTGTTAACTGCTGTTTCTTAAAACCAGAGGAATGGAGAATAACTCTTGTTAGCTGGGGTCAGCCTTAGGTGAGGTAAAACAACAGTTCTTACCAGCTGATATTGCCACTCCTGCCGCAGATCTAGCTCTCATTTCTGGCTCTCATTTCTGCTTCTCCCAAAAGCAGGCAAGCAGAAGATTTTTGGGGAAAAGTGCTGTTATTTCCCACCTGTCCACTGAAATCAAAGCAAAGATGCAGTGGCACCTACCACTCAGCCCTGCTCCTGGGAAGAGAACCCTTTCCAGGACAATAACTTCAAAAAGTCTGAATAAGTATCAATACTCAAGCATTCATAGTTACAGTTTAAGCACACAACCCATTAATGCAAGTGAGGTTTCCTAAATTCTGACCTTGCTGGCAGGTAAAAAAGGTGAAGGGGTTGTGATGTTGGCAATGACTCTTGTCAGGGCTCCATTAAAATTTCACAGCATACTTCTTTCTCTTTCATTGGTCAAGAGAAAAAATAAATCAATGTTTCTCTGCTTTCACTATAATGACACCATACAAAATGGATGGAGAGTGGAAAGTGCCATCAAATTCCCCCTGTCACAAAGGCTCAAGGAGTAACATGAAGAACAAAGTAAAGGAAACCCCTAATGCACCTAAATATATTCCCATGTGGAAAGAGCAAGGATAAAAGGCTGTGGTCCACTGACCAGGACACTGATCAAGGAATAGAAGACTTTTGATTCCCTTTCTAGCTTCACTGCTAATCCAGTGTGCACTCATAAGTCACTCATGACCTTAATGCCTCATGACTCAAAATTCCCATATGGGCAATAACTGCAATAGCCTTTTACAGATAGCTTCTGTTGCACCAGACTGAAATCCAAATTTTTTACATCCATTTGCTTAAAGCTGGGGTTTCTTCTAAGATTTACAGTGAGAAGAATTTAGTAGGAAAGAAACTATTTACAGCTTTTACTGTGATTTGCGGGAACAGAATGTCAGTCTCCACCAAATGTGTGTCACTCAACCAGCAAAATGCAAAACTAGAAGGCAAAGTTTACCTACCCAAACATGAAGATTTAATTTCAGCCCCTATGATCTTAAACAGAAAAACTATAGGGTTTTTCCCCCATTTTTCCTTAAAATGTTAAATCATAGTATTTCAAATATGGATCAAGTGAAACCAATTAATCCTTTAGCTTATATCAATGATGTTCAATAGCACATCATCATCTCTAGAAATTTTTCTCTAAACTTACAACATCTCTCCTAATTTTGCTACAAGTGTACTGAAATGTCAGTTTTATATATTGTTGAATAGAATGATTCAGTTTAACGTTTACTGGAACCATGAGTTCAATTAAACACAAAAATTGTATGAACAACAGAGTTTAACTGCCCAAATGAAATCACGAGATTATTTTTTTTAATCAAATCCTTTGCAATGCATCTGTGAACACTTCATTGTTCTAATTTGCAATAGTAATATATATTAAGGCTGCTGTTTTGTCCTCTCTAAACATTTAAATTATATCAAGTGCATTAGCAAGTGACATATTACCCCTTAAAAGCTTTAAGGAATACCATTGCTTTTAATGTGTACTCTTACATATTTGTTAATGAAGCATAATTTGAACTAAGTGCATGATGTCTACTGGAAAGCATGACAGCAATCATTTTTCTAAGGATGTGTGCATCAGTTAATTTAAAATTTGTTCTAAAACCCATGTGCTGATTTCTAGTGCTTGAAAAGCAGACACAAGGAACACAAAAGACCTGCATTTTGCTACAAAATGTACATATAGTAAGAGGCTTTAGTTCTTCTGACGAAGTCTGTCATCTTGTAGGCACCAATTTCTAAATACTCATCACGGCAATAATAAAATATTTTATGCATATACAGAAAAATACTAAGATATCCAAGGGGGGTGGGAAACAAAATTCATGAGTGGCTCTAAATTGGTTGCACATAGAGATTTCAAATCAACATTTCCAATAATTTATACTATTTATAAAAAACTGCACAAGAAGCACATGACAAAAAAGTTTGCTGATGCTGATACCTGTGCTGATAATGCAAGTCTGGTCATTAAGTGTTGAAAGACTATAATTCATATTAAATCTGTAAGAACAGAGTGAAATGTAGAAATAGATCAATGGCCTTGTGCACAAAAACTTTCACTTAATGGACAAGAAACAAAAGTATCCCTCTTACTGTTTTCTCAACTCAATCTTCCTTCTCACAGTCAGAGTCTCATTATTTAAATAAATTCATCTGGATGAAAAAGTGCTGAAAAAGGCTGTTACTTTAGATACTTATCTGCTTAGTGACAGTGTACAACACCTAAGAACATTAAGGCTATCAAGAAACTCCATTACCTGGCCCAGGGACAGAAATGATGTCTTACACAGTGAAATGCCTAATGCTTCAAAGTACTCTTACTGCAAGGGAAGATTAATAAGCATCATCACACAGAGAAGCTGCAGCTTCCACCCTGAAGAATTTTGTTTTCTGTATAGATCAAATGTATAGGCTGAGTTGCCAGCAACTTCTTCTGAAAGCAAGCACAGCAAAGGCCCTATGAATCTTTAATGCCCACATATTAGAATACAAATTAGAGTAAGTTATCTTTTAAAGGGACTAAGTGTGACTCTCCTAGTTGAGACAGATCAACAGGGGATTTGAAACCAAATTTTTCCAAGCCTGTTTGAAATTTTACAGAGTCAGTCCTTATCCTAGGAACTTTTAGTGACTTTTAATACTGTATTAAATTCTGTCTATCCATTTGCTTTCCATGCCTTCATATTTCCCTTCCAAGCCTCTGGGACGTGTCTGTGCTCACTTCCTGTTCATCCTGTTCAACCAGGATGAACCTTCCTGTTCATCCCTTTCTCCAACATCCCTATTTCTCTTATTTATTTTTGGCCAACCTGCCTTTCAGAAGTTTTTTTTCAGGTGAGTGGTGTCATTTGCTCTCAAGGGAGACATAGTCTCATTTCTGTCCATGAACTTGCAGGCAGACTTTGAGTCTAATGCTAATCTCTTCTGGATCATTCCATTTTGACTTTCACTTTTTTTAATATGCACTACTTTCCTCAGCTGTAGATAGTATGAATTTCTTGGCTTATCTCAGTCTTCAGAAAAATTGTAGTTTTTCATGAAGGACAGAAGGATTTAGCACTTACTTAAATACATACATTTATCAACAAATACCATTGATAACAGAGATTTCAATGAGCCTTTTTAAAAAAATTAAAATCTGTTTTGACCTGACAAGATGTCCTTTTCTCTTGGATAGATTCAGTAAAACATTTTTTTTTCTTTATCAATCATATTCCTAAATTTTTGGGAAAGCCTGTTTAATATTTTTCTTATTGCTTTTGAAAGAAACCAAAGAGTCACTTAGTTATTTAATAGTTAAAATGTTAAACAACATGTGAAACAATCTCCAAGTGCACAAGAAAAAAGTTTATACAATTTTCAGATAGTGCTTTGCATTGTCAGAACATCTTCTAATCATGTAATGAAAAACTGTTTAATAATACATACATCTACCTCAGATGGACTTAGTGAATATTATTAGTATTTGTGTAGTGTACTGAGGATGTGAGAGGCTCTGTAAAGGACAACTATTACAGTTATAGATGATAGCTGTAGCACAGGGACTTGCAAGACACAGGGGACAAATACTGCCTAAAGATAACCCTCTGGAGAAATATTTCAAAACAAGCATCATCTTCTATGGTTGCCTGAGTGGTTTTCATTTTGAGGGACTAACTTCAGTTCTATAAGATAGTGCCAGTAGATGTGTTAAATTTAGCCATTTTAACCAGCCACTGAAATAATTTTTTTGTCTCTCAGCTTTATATAGTTTAAGCCATTCCTCAGTCAAAATGTGCAAAGAATGAAAACGTCTAGGCTGCAGTGATCAGCTCCAGTTTTCAAAGAGTTAACAAGTCAATTCACTCAGATAGAAGCCTACATATGTTATGAATTCATTTTATCACATAGACATTTAAAGATGTTATATAACAGTGGTTTAATCTTTGTCAAGCATCTCAAATGTTTACTAGAAGGTGATAATGAATGGGATGACAGGGTATTTATAGAGAAACAATACAGATTAAACCAGGAGAGGAAAGGAGCTGTACATTAAATCATGTTAACTATATACCATCCACATCAATAAGGAACGCAGAAAACAAGCATACTGAAACCCATGAAAATATAGATAAAGGAAAATATCTTGCCTAAACACCCATGATGGTAACAATGAGAACAATTTGCTAAGAAGTCAGGGACAATATTAATGAAAAATTTGGCAGGCATATGTAGACTCCATAACAGTTATGTCCATTGGAGGTGACATTTATGTCTCCTATTTATGACTCCTTGAAGTGATTAATGAGGGAACACATCAGAAGAGAGATTTGTCATCAGTTTGGCATAAGATTTGGTACAAAATGTGACACTTGAAGATCGTAATATACTCAAATTTTATATAATCTAACAAATTTAAAAGCTAAAGAAATGCACTATAATAATATTTTAGCCTTCGAAAAAGATTGTAACAATTGTAACAATTAAATTTATTTTAAACAACTGGTTAAAAGAGGAAAATGTGGTTGGTATAGAGACTATTCAAATGCACTCATTTAGAAGCTGATAGCAAAAGAAAATCAAGATATGAATACCATCTTTAAAGACTAAGTGGGTAGATTATTAAAAGAGGATTGATTATTAAAAGAAAAGCTGATGAAAAGAATTGCCTATGATAATAGCTGACTGGGAATTAATGTATCAGACAAAAGTGTATATCAAGAAATTCATAACAAAACACAACAAACTGAAAAAGTAATGAAAAAAAAAGCAAAATACCAAAACCAACTAGGTATTTATTGCTAAGGAAATGGGCCACAGAGATAATCTTATCAAAAATCTAATTTGTCGCTTAAGAGAGATCTGCAAGTTAAATAATAGCATGTTAGAAAGAAATAAAGAACGAAACACAAAACGAGCATCATCCCATGATGTCAACTCAGAATTAGCACCTATGACAAATACTATGTGTGGTCCTGATCTCCACATCTCAGCAGAGTTCTAATAAAAACATCAAAATAACATAGGTGGCAGGGAGGAACACAGAAACAAAAGAGCTTCTTTACAAGAAGAATCAAACTGATAACAACTCTCCTGCTGGAGGGGTGACTCCTGGTGGGAGATATGATAAATTATTATAAAGTCACGAATGATATGAAACTGAAATACTTACTTTCCATTTTCTCACAGTACAAGATCAAAAAAAAATCTGTAAATTATCAGACAACAAGTTGGAGGTTCCTTAAATAAAAATTAAATAATTTCCATCTAACATACGCAACATGCAGTTGAAGTGTAGAACCACTTTACTATACAAATTTACATAAGTCAATTGTATAAAAGAAAAGGTAGAAAAAAATTCAAAAGTTAAATTGACAAATCTATTGTGAAAAGCCTGTGAGGACAGTGTCTGGTACAGAGCTGACTGCTGGAAGCAAGCTGAATGTTCTAGGGGACTCAGGATAGGTTTGACCAATTCAGATAATTAACGGGTCACTGGAAAAAAGACAACATGGGCTGAAAAATACTTTTTGTCCATCCTAGTACCAAAAAGAGTGAAGCATATCAAACTATCATGTGCCTGATCCTTGAGGAGATGACATCTCCTCAAACTCTTCTGAAGTTCTGGAGAGAAAATAAATGTCACCAGTTTGCTGCTCCTCCTGTTGTTTACAAAATTCACAACTCAGATGTGCAAAATATAATCTTTCCCCAGCAGTTAAAATAATTGCAAAACTTGGCAGCAATACAAGTACTTTCTTCTGAACTTATTTTCTACTAAATTAGTACAAAACAACATGCACATTAAACAGTAGCACAGCTGCAATACTAATAACAGGACAAAACCTGGCATAAAATTTTTCACTGTGAGAAAAAAAAGGGAATCAAGTAGCACAAATGCTGTCCCCAAGTTAATGAAACACTGGAGGATTTTTCTTATAGTAATAAACAGCATAGCATCCTGTGCAAAACAGGTAGAATCAACTTGCTATTTCATACCGTAATAATTGTTTGATTCAAAAAGAAAAAAAATCAAGTTATAGAATACCTTTTTTGAGGCTACTTTGTATAAAAATCCATGTGAGACTAAAGGAAACTGTAAGGTCTTTCTTAAGACATTGGCTTAGAAAATCATTATGATACCCTGCTATAAAATAGATTTTCTGCTGTTGGGTATTCAAGCTTCTCAGGAAGCCTCAATGGCTTTCTTAAAGTATTTGATTTCACTGAAGTCTTATCAAATATTGTATGAAATAACAGTAATTGTGGATTTGGACGATATTTTTCTTAGCAAACTACAGTTAGAATTTCAACAGAGGTATTCAGATTTATCTTGCAGGAAATTAGAGACTGTGATACTGAAATGTGATACTGTACTTTCCACCTTTCAAGCTGTCAGAGAAAATACCATGTTAGAGAAATCTACAGAGAAAAAATGTTTATTCCTCGCTTATGTGATCTATTTATTCCCTTTATTATTATACTAATATAATTATTCCATTAGTCCCTTTATTATCTAGTTTTCTGCCCTATCACAGGTTTACATATATTTGGAGAAATTTGTAATGGGTTAGGTTGCTATTCATTAGGAGAGCTAGCTGTAACAAAAGCAATGCAAAAATACTGGAAGACTGTTATAACTGCTTATTAATTAAAGATGTGTTTCTCTGAAGATAATTAAGAGAGAAAAGTTCAGTTCCTATTTTCCTCTTTTCCTGCCACAATATTCTTTTTCTCTTTCTGTATTATCTTGCATCAGAAATCCTAATAGATTCTCATCCCTGAATACATTGTTTCCTATTCATTTTAGTCTTCATTATTTTCATGCTGCTTCTCAACCACTGATCCTCCTAAAGTAATTATTTCCATGTTTTGTTGAATTTTTTAGCTGACCTTGTGTGTTACATGCTCTCAAGAAGCCCTTTTGTGTGTGGCAACATCTAAGCACCGCTGCAGTCTTTCCCAGACTTGAAGCTGATTTACCCAATAAACAGCATCCTTCTGCCTCAGAACAGTGGTATCTCAGCTGGGAATTCACATAACCCACTTCTTTACCCTCCTCCAAGTTCTCTGCTCTAGTCTGCTTGTGCAGAGGCTTTGCAAATTGCCATCCATATCCACCCATTTTTGCAGTTGCCCAAGTCTTTCTCTCACCTGTCAGGCTCCAACCTCATCTCCTGCTCTGAAGAATAAAGAAACCTAGGCACAAAAAATACTATCTGAAATCCTGCCTAGGTAGCAACCAAAACAAAGATGTGAGAGCTTCACAGATAATGATACCTAGTTTATTTATTTATTTGCAACTTGCATTGTACTGTATATATTTTACTTAGCTTTAGAAGTTGCTGTTAAAACATAGAGGTTTGTTGTGCTGCATGTGATTATGACCATTTGCAAGCACCATCTGGAATTCAAAGAAAAGCAATAGATATATCCAAAAATATTCAAGAATGCAGATATTCAAAACATAAACAACCTGCAATATAAGGGGAAAAATTGTCACTATTAATGCTGGCAGGAAGCAGTCATTGTCAAGCCACATTAGAAGTTTATCCAATAGTTTGAAAGTGGACTGTCAAGAGCATGGTGAAGCACACAAAAAGAACAAAAGCCCCTTTATCAGAAGCAATCTGGAAGGAAAATACTTTTCTGCAAAGCAGCATGCAAGGATTTATTTGCAAACTCACATTTTAAGTGTAGAAATGTAGTGGATTTTTTTTCTGGTTATCTTTTCCTACTTTAACAAAACATTATTTAGCCATGGAACCCTCCCTCCCTTTTTTAATGTAAGAAATCTCAGGAAAAATGGGCAGATCCACCTTAAAGCTTTAGCCTAAATTACTTTGAGGTCTGTACATCTAAAAAAATTGTAATTTATAAGAAAAATCTATTTGTTGACTATTAGGGATGGGAAGAGGCAATACAAACACTTAAAACCTACTTCTCTTAGTAATTTGTGCAAAAGATTTGGGGATTCTACAGTGCTAAGGATATTGTATGAAATTTCTCCTAATTGTCATAGTACTTTAAAAATAAGAACAACAAAACATTATTTTATTGTGCATTCATTTATTGTCATGACAGAAAAGGGCAACATCTCCTCTGGTATTTAAAAGTTATGTGAAGTAGATTTGCTACACAGTAAAAGTGATTTATTGTCCTGCTGGATAAAACAAACCATAATAAACACATACAAAAAGACCAGAAGAATTGAATTTCCCTTCTTTGGGAGATGGCATTTCTCAACACAGAAAACAGATTACTTGAACAGTCTAATCTTGTATATTTTTCCTAACTTCTTAGTGACTGAAAATTTAATTTATTGTACTTCTCTTTTAACTCTTTCTTGATACTTTTTAATATTCCTCTATTTGATGGTATGTACTACATAGTAGTGTTCCAAGAAGAAGAGCAAGTCCTCTGTGGGACCACTGGCTGAATGAAGATTATCAAATTCAAAACAATAAGTAGAACAGGAAAATACAACCTTGCTTCTGGCAAATGAGGGAAGGGAACTATTTCTCCTTCCTTATTAAAGTATGAAATAAATTTCTAAGGATGTCATAGTCCTCAGCATTATACACAGAAAATATGTAAATTCTAATCCTGATGCAGAAAAAGAGTGATTCTCATTTTTACCTTTCACATGGAGGGATGAAAGTTGAGTGCTCTAGAAACAATATATATTTGAATCTATAATTTTCACCTTAAAAGTAAACACATAAGGACCTGAAAGAATCTGTCACTACTATTAGCCTGCTGGGGAACAAAACATTTTTCAGCCTGATCATCATAAAAGTGGCATTCATATGGTTTCACATCAGATACAAAAATAAATGCAACTTTTATTTTGTTAAGGAAGAATGCAACACTAGATTGAATAGTCATCAATACTACAGAAAATTATTTAATATTACAATGGATCACAGCTTCTGAACAAAATTTTAAAATATAATTTTCTTGCGATAAAATGCAATTCTGGGACTTATACGCAAGAGTGGTGCATTAAAAACATTCAGAATATGTCTTTTTGTTATGTCAGTACTCTTCAAGCATCTGTTGGCCTTTTTTGTTGTTGTTGTTGTTGTTATTTTGAAGGAATACAGCTTAGGAAGGATATGGAATAATTTGAGACAGTCCAAAAGAACCAGATAGAAATGATAATTGGTATACATATCTTGACCTACAACATACACAATAATCTTTTAAGAATGTAAGAGGAGATCTTAAGGAAGAAAATTCGTTCATCTTTGTATAGTCTGAAGACAAAATAAAAAGCAATAAGGTAAAATTCCAGAAAAGGAGATTTAAATTAGAAATCATGAAAATATCTTGAAGAGTGAGGACAGTGAAGTACAAGAACAGGTTGCTTAGGAAGGCTGTGCAATCTGTTAAAGGAAATCTTTTACAATCAGCCTTTAAGAGTGGTACAATTATAGTATATTCTGTCCTCATGCACAAAATGTATCCAAAGACAAGATAACCATTTTTACTGCTATTTATAACTCCAGTGATCAAATGTACCTGTAAATATATCCCTCTAAGATGGATTTTTCCTGGGAAAAAATGCCACTGGAAAAAATTGTTTTCAGTTGACATAATGTATCTAGTTCTTATGCCTAGAGTTTGCACTAGACATAAGCAGAGAATATTTGGGAATGATTCACAAGGATGATCAAAGCCATGTGAGGCATCTCTTCTAGAGGTATGAATAAAATTTAACTTAGCAAACAAAAGAACAAAGAGAGCCTTAGTCTCTTTACCACCAGAAGAATATAAATTTCAAAAGTAACAGGATCTGCAAAGCAGCAGACTAGGATATAAGGCACTCTAACAGCTAATGAACAAGAGCACAAAATTTTAACAATTAAATAACAAAATAATTTACCAAGGACATTAACAGGACATATACATTTATAAAAACAGATACAAAAATTATGTTCATGTTTAACTATAAATTTAGACTCAAGAGGAAGGGGGGACTGAAACCTTGCAGTCCATGTAGAAGGTACAAAACACTAGGGAGGCAATGCAGGTGGAATTCAGTTGTCTAAACATACTCAGTCTTGTGATGGCTTCTTGTTCAGTATGTTTAATTCTAAGACAGGGATGTTTTACCAGAAAGAGGAAGTGAGAATCTGTTGTGATGGACCAAAATCTTAACAATCTTTCCTTAAGGAAGGATAAAAAGTAAGTAACAAGTAAAGAAGTAATTATGGATTCACTGCCCAGGGAGGTTGCTGAAGATTCGAAGTTTGAATTTAGTCACCTCCTAAAGAAGTCTGTAGTTGTGCTGAAACTTCCAGCTCCAAATGTATGGGAGTTTTATGATGATTTAGTGGATCTTAGATGGCACTGAGTGTCTTTGTTTAGGTAACATCACAAGGCTGAGTGCTAAAAATGAATTTTTTAAATCTTTTGGTGATATTTTTGTCATAGCTGTGGTGGAGGTAAATTAAGCTAGTACAGAAACTATCTAAAGCACTTTCCAAAAACTGAATGGCTGAGGACTTGAACTAAATATGTTCTGCTTCAGACTAAAAACAGAAGTAATGAAAGAAAATACATGTTTGTATAACACAATTATTTTAATTTCAGTAGCATGCAAAGGCTATAATCAAGGATTAAACACAACTTACTCTGCATAGTTTGCATATACAGAACACAAAGATCATTACTGCTCTCTAAAATTTTAATGCTCACAGTCCACCAGGCTTTTCTAATAAATAATAAATTATAAATAAATAGAAGGGTTTTTTCTTTGTGCTATTTTCTAATGCACTATTATGTAGCTTAGTTCCAAGCACATTCCTAACCACTCATAAAAGATACTCAGAATGTGTACTTGAGCCCTGATTCCAATTGACATACAAAGAATCTATCACTTTACACTATATCATGTTTCATATATAATTTTTATATATGTTGCTATTTTCTTTTTTTCAGTACCAACTAGAAAACAGGTCACTTTCAACCCAGTAAGAAAAGTAAATACAGTGAACTACTATTTGCCTTTCTTCTCCTCATCCATTCTTTGCAGGAGGCTGAGGCAAACAGTTGTTTCCAAGCATCTGCTGCTTTTCCCAACAAATTAACACAACAGAATTCTAGAAGGCCATCAAAATCTCAAGGTTAACTTTCAAAAAGCAGCAACTGAAATGCATCAGTGCTAACATTAAACTGTTCCTTTTATCTCCCTCTTTGTGCTGCATTGTTTTTGCTTCACATGATACCGTAGTGCAAAATAGGTTATAAATTATTATTTTTAATTCAGTGATTTTTGTGCTAGTTAAATGAGTCTTTGCTTTGCAGGTTTTTTGGAAGTATGTACTAAAATATCCCTGAAACATAAAAGAAAATATACATATAAATATTATGATGACCACTCATGTCCATTAAAAAGCTTTCTACTCCCTAGAACACCTTCAAGATAGTAGAATTAATCACCTGTGCAGATGTCATACTACAAGTTCATATAAAGCAATGTCCTTGAACCAAGAGTAGAGGCTGAAATGTGCCTACAGCTCAGAACTTATTTGAACACTTTGGCAGCAGTTAGCTTTTCATAGCATACCTGACCCTCTGCTGACTCCTGTGGATAAAAAGCCTTTTATAATGGTTTCTAACTTAGCAAAACAGAAAGTGTAATTTCTCATGATCTGCTACTTATTTGTAGGAAAATTGCAAAATTACGAAATGGACTGAACTGTCTTTAATCAAGGGATCTGTTCATTCCATAAAACATGCTTGTTTTATGGCCAGTGACATCCTAGAAGGAATTCAGTCCCCCAGCAGAGTTGCCAATCAACATCTATATTGCCTGCAGCATAATACTGTATCATTAAGGAGGGCTAATTATCTTTAAAATAGAAAATCAGTAACTACAAAATGATTTTCAATTCATCATCTATGTTGTGAACTGTATTTTAATTAACCTCTTGGCTCACATAAGATGATTTTAAAGAAGTGGGCAGAAAATGAATCCTACAGGAAGTCTTACAAGTGAACAGTCCATATGTTTCATTACAAAGAGTGGAGAAAAGTTATTCTTCCCCAAAGAAAGACACTCCACAGAAAAATCAAGAAGCCTAAATATTTCCAAGTGAGCACCAACTGGCATGTCATCTCTTGATAGTATTTTTCCTGAGAGTAAACCATATATTTTAGTAGAACAACCACAACAAAAAGGCAAAATCTGTGCTTCCATTTGGTATTTTGCTTCCACAGCTTCCACACTCATCTATGTAATTTTCTGTATTTTCCAATATCCTACATATATTTTCTTCTGAGCTGACCTGCAGTGCTACTAAGACCCTCATTCAAACCAATTTATTTTGCAGATCCTACAAGAAGTTAGTGTCTTATTCCATTTTTGGAAATATCAAATACAAGTGACAGTTATATAGGATAAAGCCATCAAGGCTCATGACTACACCTCACTTCTAACACCACATTAAATCACACTTGAGAAGCCCTCGGGATAGGCAGTATCTCTTTTCACCTATTTTGAGAAGCACTTTCATCCAACTAGGTGCTACAGTAATAAATTCTTATTTTTATTATTACAAGAACACTGTTAATAATCTAAGGTCAAAAGTTGTTAGAGTTGGTAATACTGAAGGCTGCAGTGTTTATAATTTGCTAGCTGTGCCAGGGTTCCTCTTCTCTTAGTGATAAATCACATTACAAGTTTTCTACAGTCTTGAGGCAACACTAACAAGCTGCATGAAGTTCATCCTCTCTCACCCTATAAGATAATATGATCTTCAAATTAATCAGATGCCTTCATGATGAAGACAGTTTTAACTGCAGAATTATGGAAATTACTGCACTCACTTGGCAACTTTTCAGGCACTAATGCTTAGCTTTACTGTAAAAACAGGGGTTTTTTTTGTGAATTGATGCATTAATTAATTACTCCTGGTCTCCATGATCTTTCTTTGCTACTCCAAATTCTATCAATGTTCCAAAATAAGATCCCCAATGCAGGGAAACATTTTTGTAGGTAGAATACATCTCCAAGTGCAATAAAAAATAACAGAAAGAACAATACAGATTCTATGCCTGTTAAATGCTCCGAATGTTTTATGTATCTCAATTATACCACACAGACATACAGATGGAAAAAAATGGTTTTTTTATAGAACAACACTGTAATAAAAATGGTAAAACACTTCCCATTCTAACTTATGAGCTCAAACTAACTGGAATGGAAGACAGAAATACTTTAACAAAAATACACCTTTCTTTTATTTTCTTTATGAGGAAAATCTGTGTTTCACAGTGCTTCCATTACTGAAAGTTCTCATTCCATTGTCTAATTCCACATATTTCCTCCCATTTCTTTGTGACTACTTCAATGCCAGCATCTTTAACAGTGTAGCCTAATTAGGCAGAATATACACTGCTTTGTAATCTTCTGTCATCACTGCTGCACTACCATTATCAGTTCATGCAATACATTTTGGTGGTTTAAGAAACTGCATACCTTTGGTTTATCCTGGGCCAATATTTATATTTAATAAATGAAAATATTTAAACTTGTTTACTGGGAAATAAGACAAATATCTTTGCTTACTAGCAATCCTTAAATTTAAAAAAAAAAATTGTATAATTGTTACCATTCACTCACCTATAGATTAATTGTGCACCTAGTGGTCAAAATGAAAATGCACTCACTTTGGTATAACTGCTACATGTTTCAATGGGAAATGTATTAATGATACATTTACTCCTAAAATAAAAGATAGTACAAAGTTGGAAGTGAAGGGTGGTCCCTTATTTGATATTTTTACATTTGCATCCTGATGTTTCACCAAACAAAAAAAGTCACACTATTAATGATAGTGCTGATTTGAAAAGGCAGCAATTAGGTATGTGGTCCCTTTAAACCTCAGAGTTTTGAACACTGGTGGTAGTTATTTTAACCCTGGAGAGGGTTATGGGTCCCTTACAAAACTAGAAGAACACTTTTTTACCCTGCAGAGCTATCCTTACAACATTACAAAACCACTAGGCTGCTGTATTGTGAAAAACTTAATTGGCACTCTAAAAGGAGGCTTCTTAAAACTACAGGAAGCACTGTGAACACAGCAAGGGAAACCTATGCCTGTGTGCTTCCATTTTACTTGTAAACTGCCTTGCACCTCAGCAAGAAGAGTACTTATTTCTTCTGAAAGTCTGTGCGCATTAATGCATGACCAGAGACTGAAATGCTTGAAATGCTTGGTTAGTCCTAGAAGTGAAATGAAATAGAATTTATTTCCTTTCTTAGTACTACTCCAACTAAGGATGGCTAAATGGTATTTAAACACTCTGAATCCAAATGTATATGTTTACCCACAGGCTATGTGTGTCATATTTTTTTAAACTCTCCCTTGATTTGGCCCCTTTTTTTAATCAGTATCACTTAATTCAGATATTTTTAAAGCATACATCACCCCCTAATCTCAAAATTCTTCTCCTCCTTTGAAGAACTATTTCTTCTTCTATAATTGCTGGAAAAATTAACAAAATAAAAAAAAATGAAAGAAAAAGAAGAAAGAAAGGAAAAATGAGTGCTCAAGACTACTGAGCTGAATTAAGTTTTTTGCAAGAATAAGAAAACATCATTGTCCCATCACAGTTCATTTAATCTGAGAGGAAACTTCTAATTTCTGAAGGAGATGAGAATCCCAATGAAATACATCTGCAGATAGATATGTACTTTAGGGGAAATCTTAAAAACAATACATAAATCCTTCCTGTACAATTTTCTTTATGAGCAGAGAGAACAATTTATTTTCCCTTACTCTCTGTTATATAACTTTATTTCTAACAAAAGAGTATTAGAAAGAGCTATGTTTTATCTGGCCATACACTTCCAGAAAAGGTCTTAAAACAGTATGAAAAAAAGAAAAAGCGCATCCCAATATGTGCTGACGTAAATAATGTGACATGTATTTTCTGTACTCATTGCACCATCAATAACCTTCATACAAATCCAATATATACAACAGCACACAGTTCAATAAGCCTGGTAGACACTCCTGTATTAACAAAGTATACAACATTTTGACCTTGTACAATTAGCTACATTAGATTACTTTGTAAGTAAAGGAAATTTCTACTTGCACACATTACCTTCACATACAAAAGTAAATGGAACTTTCTAATGTGAGTACAGTACATTATCAGTGGCTATAATTACAACTCTCTTTTCTTGCTTATCTTGCTGGATTTGTTTTTTATCTTACAACACAAATTTAAAAATATGCAAGCCCCACTGTATTTGAAGGTGAAACCCATGTTTTCTAAATACCAAAATTACAATAGACTATGACATAACTTCTACACATATAGAATAGTTTCCTTTCTGAAAGGCTGGAACAAATCTCTAATACGTTGTGCTGGTTTGGACTAGGATATAGTTAATTTTCTTAATAGCACATAGTATGCTTTGGATTTGTGCTGGCAACAGTGTTGGTAACTGTAATCCAGTACTGCTGAACAGTGTTTACACAGTCAAGGACTTTTCTGCTTCTCACCCCACCCCACCAGCGAGGACGCTGGGCGTGCACAGGGAGTTGGAAAGGACACAGCTGGGACAGCTGACCCCAACTGACCAAAGGGATATCCAGCACCATGGGATGTCACACTCAGCATATAAAGCTGGGGAAAGTAGAAGGAAGCAGGGCCCTCTGGGGCAATGGTGTTTGTGTTCCTAAGTCACCATTACGTGTGATGGAGCCCTGTTTTCCTGGCAATGGCTGAACACCTGCCAGCCAAATGAAAGCAATGAATTAATTCCTTGTTTTACTCTACTTGTGTGCATGGCTTTTGCTTTACTTATCAAACTGGCTTTACCTCAAGCCACGAGTTTTTTCACTTTTACTCTTTGGATTATCTCCCCCCTCCCACCTAGGGTGAGTGGGTGAGTGGCAGTGTGGGGCTGAGTTGCTGGCTGGGGTTAAACCATGACATAAACACAATTCAAGAAACCATTCAATAAACCCAGAGATTAGCTGCATGACAGAAAATGAGTATGAGCTGTGATAAAGCTTTTCTGTATTTGCAGTTTGAAGATCTATAGCTGTCCTAGGATGGCAGTCAGGTACTTCCTCTGTGCATTACTGAAGTCAAATAATCAAAGCTTTCATTGCTCTAAATCATCTGTGTAGCCAGACCTTACTGCTTCAAAGTTATCTTCTGAGACTTTTAAAGAAGCAAGACTATAGTTATCCAAATTGACCCAAACTGTTACTGTGTTTCTACTGCTACTGAAAACTTCCAGTGAAAAATGGACCATCACTTTGCCACTGTTTTTTTGTAGCATAAAAGAAAGGTTGTCTTTAGCTTCTGCTCAGGAAAAATATGGGATGCAGCAGTAAAAGGCTCTGGGAAGAAAAATTCAAAGAGATGGCTATGTATTAGCTAAAGTGGCAGAGATTCACAAAACTGCAAAAGAGGAGCTCTGGCTTAAGAATGACTACTGGAAGGAAAATAGAGAGATTCATGATTTGGAGACAGAATAGAATTGAGAATTGAGAATAGAAGGAAAGGCTACATGCACAGACTATTCCCTCTTCTGTGTTTGTTCTGAAGCCAGAACAGTGTATCATTGCTATTATATCCATAAATACAGCACAAGTGAGAAGACACAGGATATAATGGAGGAGAAAATAATGGAAGCTACAGCAAAGATAAGGCTATCAGAAGGCAGGCTAGGGAAAAGTATATCTTGACTTTACACAGGAAAAATGAGCAATCACAAGACCAAGGAGGAAAAATAAATATAATGCAAGACATTAAAAAAGAAAGTTAATCAGTAATATTACCACAATTATATTAACACCCCTTGTTCCACCTAAACTTGAACAGAACTACTTCAATTCCTTACTGTGGAAAAAAGTTTGGAGGAAGTTGTGTAATATGGGTTTCCTTTTGTTGCTTTCTGAAATCTTAGCCAGTAGATTCAGTCCAATCAGCAAAAATCCTCCAACATAATGGAACTATGCCAGAACAAAAACTTTTAGGACTTTTTCCTTCTCATTAAGTGAATTTTTTCCTGCTTATTCTCTAATATTAGTATACTTTTTGCCTAGTAAACACATACTCTTAATGGAATGCTATCAAGTGCCTCAGATTTACTTTTTACATTCTTTAACTTTCTAAATATCTTTTTTTCAACAAATTTTCTTAGTTCCAGTAGAAGTTCTTCCACACAGTAAAGAGAAAGTGAAAATTAAAGTTATGTCCTCCATAAAATAGCAGCGAAGACCACCCCTACAAGACCTTTTCTTTTGAAAGAGAGAAGCAAAGAAGGAAAGAAAAAAAAAAAAAGAGAAAGGAAAGGACAACAAAAGAAAGAAAACAGTAAAGAAAAAATTGGGGATACTGTGAGGAAATAGAACAGATATCAAGGTTTGATCTCCAGACTATTCATATGCCAACTAATCTATTATTAAAGCATGACATTCCTGAATCACTTACAACACACTCCGTTAATGAAATTATTCAGATAGATGGAAGAAATATTAGAAATTAGAATTACTGCAAAATTTTTCCCCATAAGATCATTCAGACAGCATAAAGAAAACATCATGCCACAATTCTTTCAATTTTCTCAGAACTAAGGAGAACCATGGGAGCTGTTGAATTTACTTCTTTATATCAACAGTATGAGACACTCATTCCTAGTCTTTTCATTCACATATGAGGTGAAATCTTGTCTCTGTTGAAAGGAGTGAGACTTTTGCTATTGATTTCAATGAAACCACAATTCTGATCAGTGTTTGTACTCTCTCTCATGGCTTAGAGAGATTCTTAACAAAAAATCAGATGAACTACACCACAGGGATCCAATTCATTACAGTAATTTTTCATATGGCAGAGGGAAGAAATGTTTTAATTCAATGGGAATATTGTGATATTTACCTAGTGCAACAAGTTACATTGAGTCAATCTGCAGTGTTCATACACAAGCATTCTTCACAGTTCTGTTGTTACAGTAGACAACAAGAATATATTTCTTTCACTGATTTGGTTATTAATTTCATTATGACAACTATTCATAGCTCATTTTCACTGCTTAAGAAAAAAGAATAAAGCACACATTAAATGTTAGGGTATAAAATATCAGTAAAACCATTTTTGCAACAATGCAGTTATATGTAACCACAAAATTTTACATAACATCAGTTATTATTATTTATTAGTTATTATTATTTATTGAACTTCTATCCACATATTTTTTCCTGATTTATACCTATATAGAGTATAAGGATGGGCAATACCCCAAGTGCACTGACTTTCTCAATGTATGACTGTATGGAACACCCTACTCTAATGTAAAATTGAATAACAACTCTTAGGATGCAAAGGTGCCATAGCCAACACTGCACACAGATTCAAGCCCCAGGCTTTATCCAGCTATTATTTGCACATCTCTGTCTTGAATCCTAAGTTGTAGGTAACAAAAGGTTTTCCTGCAAGGAGATGTGCAAGTAAAGCAAGGTAGCAAAGCAAGCCAGATAACAAAGCCAGTGAAATAACATGCAACATCAAGAGCAAGATAGCAAGTTTTAATGGAACCTGCAACCTGCAAAATTAGCTAAAAACAAGTTAGACTGAAAAACAAGAAGCACCAAGCAGGCGCTGAAAATAGAGGTGAAAAGCTCAAACATGAGGAAGACTACAGAAGCCTTCATCAAAAGATCGCCAGAAGACTGATGACCACCACAGAAAGAACCAATGCATGCACAGAAGTGAAAAACTTATAAAACCATGACACAGCTTTATGCAAATATGAGTACGCTAATGATACGTTGTAATTATGAGGTTGCGCGGAAAGACTTTTAAAATGTAGCTGAAAGCTAGAGGATTGAGAGTTTTTGGCAGAAAGATCCCCCTCACTCCCAGCACTGAATGAACAAATAGCTGTTCTGTAGCCATCTGACTATCACAGAATTTTATTTTCTTGCCCAGTTTTGGGCATCAGGATAGAGAGGGGCACCAAAGCAGGTGAAGGGCCTGGAGCACATGTTCCATGAGGAGCAGCTGAGGGAGCTGGGATTGTTTAGCCCGGAGAAGGCTCAAGGGGTGAAAGGAGGTTGTAGCCAGGTAGGGAGGGCAGCTTCTTCTCCCAGGCAGCCAGTGGCAGGATGAGATGAAGAGTGATTCAGGGTAGACATTGGGAGGACTTTCTTCACAGAAAGGGTGATTAGGCATTGGAACAGACTGCCCAGAAGGTGGTGGAGCTGCTATCCCTGGCCATGATTAAGGAGACTGGATGTGGCATTCAGTGCCACTGTCTAGTCGACGGGGAGGTGCTCGGTCACAGCCGGGAGTCGATGATCTCATCCTAAATTGATTCTGTGACTACCATTTCGCAGCTGAAAAACAACCAACAATCCAGCAAAGGCTTTTAAAGAATTTAAAGACTTTTAGGCCTTCCAAGTAAAACAAAAAAAAAAAAAAAAAAAAAAAACCAAAAAAAAAAAAAAAAACAAAAAAAACCAAAAAAAAAACCACAAGCAAACACAGTGTGAAAGCCCAGCGGAGGCCCTGTTCTTCCACCACCCGCCAGTGCCCGGCTCCCAGCGGAAAAGGCGGGAGCACGGCGCCGCTCTCCCCTCTGGATAACGGGGCCCGGCCGCCGCCGCCGCCGCCCGCCCAGCGCATGCGCCCCGGCTGGCGCACGCGCCGCCGCCCCGGCCCGGCCCGCGCGGCTCCCGCAGGGGCACCCCCCGCGCGCGCGCGCCCGGCGGCAGCGGCCCTGCCTCCCGCGGGTGAGTAACGGCGCCGGCCCCGAGCCCCGGCCGGCCCCGGGCACTGGGGAAGGGCTCCTCGGGCCGGGAGAGGCCGGGAGAGGAGGGCACGGCGCCCGCCCCCCCCCGTCAGAGGGGCCGCGGCGGCCCCCGGGCGGCGCCTTCCCTCCTCCCTCGTGTGGAAGGCTCGCCGCGCCTCCCGCCCGCGGCTGGTGCTCCTCCGGTGGCGAGGGCTGGCTCTTGGTTCCGCAGAGTGGGAGAGAAGTGTGAGCGCTCGGAACTCGGTGCCTTGCTCAGGGGATGGGAGCAGCGCAGCGAGCTGGGGCTGTCCCAGCCCTTGCCTTCAACTCTTGTCAGGCAGCCTGGCTCTGAAGTGCCCCGGGGAGCTCCCGCTGAGCCCCGGCTAAAGGTCGCCTTCTTCTCGTGGCCTGCAGCCGCCCAAAGTTAGCTGTGTGCTCCCATGTCCTTCCGAAGCAGGAGAAGGCTGGCATGTTGAAGGCAAATACTGGAAATGCTGGAGGCTGTCTTACCACTTTTACAGCAAAGAATCCAGAAGGATTGTGTTTTGTTGCTACTGCTGAAGTTCAAATCACAATTTCTGTTTTCTGCTTGTCAGATTTAAAATACCTTTTTTTTAAATTGGGTAGACCAAAAAGAAATCTTATATTATTGGAAGTGTTTAAAAAGGTACCATTTTATCATGTAACACAGTTGTGAAGTGCATGCATGTTATACCTCATGTTTTCTTACATCTTTAATGATTTTCAAGCTATTTTTTAAAAAAGGCTTTAGAAAAAGACTTTTCATATACAGAGAGTATTTGAGAAGTTTCCTGGTTCATTTTAATACTAGAAATGCTCACAAGGTTACCACGCATATAGTCAGCTTCTGTTGCTTTTTACTCTTTGTGATCTCCAGATCAGAATGTGCTGTGTAAATATGGTGCTTTTAACACTTTTACCAGTCCTCGCCTGGTCAATCACTTGGAAACTGAATTAATGTTTTTAGGTGCACATCTGCACTGTAGCTCCAGAATCAGGGCTTTAAGGCCTAGATCTAGAGCGCATCTATCACTTCAGAGCTTTCAGTTTCTTTGAGCTGGGAAAACTTAGTAGAAACTAAGTTAGATAAGTTAGCTGAGAAACTTTGATCCCATCCATGCCTACCAGCCTCATTGGCTTCTGGATGACCTTACCCTCGGTCAATAAAATCAGATTTTCAGAGCTCTCCCCTGTATTGCATTTCCATTTGTTATGGTTAAGGAACGTCAGAGCAAATAAATTATAGTATTTGCTGATTCTTGCTAAACTAGATAAATCTGTTTTATCTTAAACTAATTTCTTTGCATAGTGTATTTTTCTTTTGGAATTTGTAAAACTGAAAAAGCAACCCACTGGGCAGGGCACTGAAACTTGAGTTGCCTAACCAAAATTATCTTGAGTAATCAAGCACTGTCATCCCTTTCAACCACTTTTTTTTTTAATTGCTTTTTCTTCTCTGACTAAAGAAACATTCTTTTTTGAGGAAGCATGCCAGGGGAAGAAAAGCTCATCATCTGTACATCTGTGTGCTTTTTTCTTCATATAGTGGAAAGGACTAACAGAAGGTTTCCCTGCACATAACTTAAGGGTATAATAAACTGTAGTGAGGGAGAAAAAAAAATCACATCAGGTAAGACATTCAATTAAGTGTGTGGAACAATGGGATAGACTTACATGTATTTTGTGCTTTTAATTCTGTATAGTTGCTTACAAACTAAAAAGTAAAACATCTGTGTCAGATGTTTTGGGTTTTTTTGAGAACTAGGTGTTAAGGAAGTACAGGTTTTAACTTTTTCCAGTGAAGCTTCATATTTTTCTCATGTTATAAAGGAAACTACTGTCTGTATTCATTAAAGGAGAAATTCTGACCTGTTACAAATGTTTTTTTTCTTCTTTTAAAATTTACTGAGCAGGCAAGAGAAAGAGCCCAAACTGCTTACATTTTTGTCTGGTACGCCTATATGTGTCAACAAACAGGAAATTTAAATCCAAAGAGTCAGGGTAACTGCATGTAGGATCTTAACCTTCATAAAGCTGAAGTTACTCAGCCTGACTTTTTCCTACCAAGAAAGTCAATTGCTGTTAGAACCAAGTGCGGCCAAAAGTCCAAGGCAAAATACTTGCTAAGTCTATAGGAGTGACGTGTACTTCAGTCACTCTAAAATTTCAATGTCCACGACAAATGCAAAAACACAGCTATGCTTTGTCTAATGACTGTTGAATCAGAAATGCATTTTTAAGGGTTTTCCACTTCCAAGGATAGGCATAACTTCATATAGCTGTTTCACAGGCATGTTTGCTCAGTCTCTTTCCCCAGTATTGCCATTCTGCTGTGGCACTAGCACTGATGAGGGTAGTTTATCTGTCACTGTCTCTGAAAAGTAGATCAGAACAAGATTAAATGACACATGAAGCACTGCCAACCTGTAGCCCTTTGATGCAGCTTGTACAGTATAAGTGTCTATGCCAAGTCTGAATTATGTTATCATCATTGAGGCTGATGTGTCCCCTTTACCATAGATATCACTTACTTGTTCTAGAAATTTTGCACTTTGATGCTGAGCCTCTCTATAAGCAAGCAGAAGTTCATAATATGATATGGTCGACCAAGGTCTGTCTCAGTGCTAGTCAAGTGCTAGTGGGCATGCTGCTCATTTTTTAGTATACTTCAATGGTGCACATTCCATATAAAGAAATACTTGTTGAAATAATAACGTTGAGCACCAAGATAATTCCTGACACTTCAGATGAATGACTTAATGGTAGTGAAGTCATGATCTAAACAGGAGGAATGGGGTAGCTGATGTGTCAACTAATAATAAATAGGAACAGCTTCTTTGATATGAAATAGGAAAACCCAAATGACAAACCTTGTGAACATTGCAAAACCTTGTGACGTTGCAATCATGATTTCTTTTTCACAGAAGAGATAAAATAATAATTGCAGGTGTAGTTTATCTCTGTCAGTCCTGTATGTTGTTTAATGAAGATCAGTGGCATTTAATTTAAATTAAATGGAATATATTAATACATTAGTCAGATGAATAATATTGTTTCCTTTAAAAAAAATCCTAACCCTTCAGAAAACTTCAGTTTATCTAATCTGAAAATTGAGTTAAATTACCAGTTAGAGGTAGCATAATATACTAGGAAAAAGACTGAAAAGGTAATGAAAAATAGCAGGAGCAGTTTGAGTGTATTTAAAATTAATTTCTTATTAAAGTAAGATATTCTGTACTCTAAACAATCTCTGACAGAATTCTAAAATCATGGGAATGGATTGTTAGCCATAGAAAAAGAACCCTGTAATTTGATGTAAAGCGATATAAAATCCTGTAAGCATGTATGCTGGAAAATCGTTTTCCCTGACAGTAGCCAAACATATGGTTTCAGAATCCAGTTGGGCAAAATGAACAACATCATTTTCATAGTCTTGCCTTATTCCATCTGTTCTTTGTTGGCTTTAGTGCTGAGATTCTCATTCAACTGATTCAACTGAGTTCACTCTCTAACAAGGTAAAAGTGCATTGGGATTTTGTTGTTTGTTTTTTAAATGTTAACTGGGTTTTGCTCTTAAAGTAAATGAGTGACCTTACTGTGAAAACCAAACAAATCCCAGAAGTTATAACAGACAGTAGGATGAATGGATTAATATTGGAAATGGAAGTGTTATAGTGCTAATCCAATTCAGGCTGTATTGTTAAAAAACATATTCTAAAATTGCTTATCTAAAATTATCATAACAGTAGTAAGCATCATATTGTGACAACTGAGCTCTATGTTAATGCACTATAACATTGGCAGGAAACTAAGGTCAAATAATTTACAAGTATTTTAAAACTACCTGTGTATATCTCAGTAAATTAAAATAAGATTTTAAAATTTGGAGGTCAGTGACAGAAATACATATCACAACTATACTATGTATAATGACCCTTGGATCAGAAATTTATTCTTAGATTTTCCAGTTTAGTGTTGTCAGTTTTATGCATAATCTTTTTCCCCATAATTCTGTGGTAACCTAAATTTTGTTAATCCTTTTCTCTGGTTCTCTTGTGATAATGTCGTACAGGAATTTAAGTTATAAATAAAATAATCAGGCCTTCCATTATGCTGATTTTCTTCCCCCTAGTTTCATGGTTCAAATCTTGCTGAGTACCATTGGTCTTGTTTTGAATTGAGCCCTGGAACACTACATGAGGTGTCAGGCAGCTGTGACATTGTACTAACTGGCTGCCAGCAGCTAACCTGAGGCTTTCTGCTTGAGCTTCATCCTTAATGCTATACTGTTTTCTGCTTCGTGATTCAGAAAAAAAATTAAAATTTTAGATCTGTAAAGTTGTAAAGCATCGTGGTTTCAAATTTAGTTTTTGTTATTTAGTGGTTTTAGGGTTTTTTTTGTTATTTAGTTTTGAGTATTTTGTTAATATACTGGTTGACAGAACACAAAGTGCTTGATTTCAAGCCACTAAATAGGTTAGTAAATGAAACCTGCATTCTGAGTAAAAGCTGACAGAACTATATATAGTTCTGTCATACCCCATTTTGTTTTTTACTCTTGTTCTGCTATGTTATTCTCCTTTCACGGGTTCTGCTTTTTTCTTCTGTTTTCTTTATTAATTCTACCTGAATAGCACTTGCAAAACATAAAAGTTCTGAAATAATGTAATGTTTCCAATTAATGGGATTTATCTGGGTGAGGATAAAACTTAAGTTCAAAAGTAAAATACTTTATAAAATACATGAGTCCTTGGTGTTAGAACCTGAGAATGTGACACATGTTCTCAAAGAAAGAAATGGGATTTTGTTTGTGTACCCCACCCTCCACAAAGTCTGTTAGTTCTGTGGTCAGTGAATGCATCACATTTGTCTCTTGTTATTTTTATTATGTAGAGATTTTATGAAGCATTTCATACTGCTGAATATTAGGTAATAAGAAATCTGACTTGAAAATGTTTGTCTTTTTATCAGTTCCGGCCAAAGTCCTTCTGTTGGGATTCTGAACTATGACATCATGGCAAGATTTCGCAGAAGAACATGCATCATTTTGTTGCTTTTTATTTTGTTTATTTGCTCCATAATGATGGCTTTGAAGACTCTGAGACCTGACAGAGCTGGCTTTGGGGATCCATTTGGACTTGGTTTGTTGCCAGAGCTTCAGCAACGGACAGTGCTCTTAGACAGTAAGCAGAACTTGCTAAATAGGGCTCAAGGAGATACTGTAACACGTGTCAGTAATTTGCATAGTATTGCTGTCAATACTATGAAAGCATCTATGTCTTCAGTAAAAAAGCTGGAAGAGGAGCTTTCTTCTCCTAATTATAACTTTCACATATTCTACTATACTTGGTATGGGAATCCACAGTTTGATGGTAAATATATTCACTGGAATCATCCACTTTTGCCACATTGGGATCCCAAAATTGCTAACAATTATCCAAAGGGAAGGCATAATCCTCCTGAGGACATTGGGGCCAACTTTTACCCAGAACTTGGATCTTACAGTTCCAAAGACCCTACTGTCATAGAAGCCCACATGAAGCAAATGCGTACAGCTTCAACTGGTAATGAATGTTAACGTTTCAGCATGTTGTTCATTTATCCAGCCTTACATCTGTGCATGAGGGCAACTGAGCTATCCTTCTGTTTTTCTGTGTAATTCAGGAAATGTCTGAAACTAGGAAATGTCTTTATATCTCTTGAGTTTTAACCCCTACATCTTCAGGGCTGTGTCTGATGGGTGTAACAGCACAGAAATGTAAGAATGGTATTTGTAATACTTCAGGTACATGTTTTTCATGACTTACTGCTAAACACGGATAACATAAATGAAAAAACAGAAACCTGGACTGGAATATATTGTCTGTGTATTTTATTTTTGGAGATAATTGCTTCAGTTTAAAGAACAGGTTTCAGTAAATCACATAAATATGGTTAAGGGGCACCTTGTTCAAATATGAGTAGGTTTTTTTTCTCTGAATGCTGTGTGTGTGCAATAACAGTTATGTATTAATTCATTACTGTCCAAAAGTATCTTCTTTCAGTACAAAT
The DNA here is from genome assembly GCF_037042795.1 of Molothrus aeneus. Classification (NCBI taxonomy): domain Eukaryota; kingdom Metazoa; phylum Chordata; class Aves; order Passeriformes; family Icteridae; genus Molothrus; species Molothrus aeneus. Next base: position 102,006,517 of record NC_089648.1, read on the forward strand.
TGATGTTCCCTTTTTCTAAATAAGGTGAACTGTATACATAAGAATATTCAATTTTTTTTTAATGTCGTTCCTTGTTGTTGGGCTTTATGGTCCTTTTTATGTTAATCTTCTTTGAAATAAGCAGTCATATAGGCTAATACTAAACTCTGAGCAGCTTCTGTAAAAGTAGTTGGAACAACATGACCAAAACTCCTAACATTATTGATTGATACTGCTAATGACCTTGTATTGAATCTCCTTCATTCACCTAATCATTAAGGTTTAATTGTTATATTTTGATTAGTGTTGTTTAGTTGTGTAGTGTTTACTTCTTGGTTGTTGTCATCTTGTGGGTTTTAACCTAACCTTTATTTTATACAAGTGTTAATACAAACATAGGGAATTTCTCACCCTCTTCAGTAATATAACTCCATCAACAGGAGTAACAGGACTGTTGCAGAGAAATCTCAGATACAAGTTGCCAGTAAGTGCTGTTTTAGTCTTATCTAGAACAAAATAATTTATGATAGTGGGATGAAGGCAAGGGGGCACTTGCACTTTAGAAGAATATGTGATGTTTCTCATCCTCATAATACAGATGTCTAAAAAAGTTGAACTGCTGGTGAAAAAGGTGCCAATTACTAGGAAAAAGGCTTTGGATAATAATTTTTTTAGTATCTTCAGTTAGTTTTCATTTTAAAACTCAGCAATGTAAATGAGTTGTTCAGACTTCTGTGACACTCTTTGTAACATAACTGATATTTATAAAGAGTCACTTTTTTCCTGCTGTTATTCTGACTTAAGGATTTAAGTACAGTTGAATTTGGCCTCTTCCATCTAGATTTGACTAACATAAACCATCAAATTATTTTTTTTAAGAATTATACTTTGTTAATTTTCTGCTTACTGTGAGGCTGACTGTTCACAGTTTCTCCTTTTTCTCTCTTACCCAGTGTCTCATCCATGACTGTATTTTACAGTCACATAATCATTTTTCCTAGCCAGTTTTGAAGCTTTATCAAGGATCTTATGAAAAAAGAGAAATGTAAGTGGTTCTTTCAGCAAATATTGTCTAATGATTGAAGGCGTATAAGAGATTGGGGCAACAGAAGTCTCATGCAGTGCTTCCCTGTATTCTTCTTATATTTTACAATTCTTATGTAATAATTTTATAATATTTTACAGATTAATACAGTAAACTTTATTAATGAGATTGCTTAGGGAAATTTATTTTTTTGCACCAGCCTGTTTGTGATAGTCGAGATTTTTTTAGTGACTATTCTGGTTTTAAACATTTATGACATTGTTTTTGGTATCAAGTCCATCCTTTTTTTGACTTTTTAAGTGGTACATAACTTTATTTTTTAAGCACAGGAAAGAAAATGTGTAGTAGTCTTTCTCAGAAAAAGGCCAATGCAAATGTGAATTTAGGTTCCTCGATCAAAAATTCTGTCTCCTGAACTTTTGCATATTACCTAAAGGTATAAAAGAGGGTCTTGTCAGATGTATTCCAAATATCCAGATTTGTTGCTGTTCTGCTTGTCCTTTACACCTTACTCGTTTGCATTTAGTCCTTTTGTGTGAAATAAAAGATAATATGAGAAAATGCAGTAAAATATTGCATTTTGCTTTCCTTGGGCAAACTGTCTCTTGTGATTACCTGTTATTTGTGATTTTCTTTTTGATGAAATGCAGAGATAATATGCCTAAGGGTGGTTAAGCTCCCTTCTGTGTGTGATGAGCACAAATTTCTGGTTTGGATGTTGTGTGATTGTATATTCACTGCAATTTCTGGTTTCTTTTTCCTAATTTTGGAATAGTTTGTTGGAAATTGATGGTCAGAAATGTTATAGTGTTTGTAAAGTAGGTGGAATTTAGAATATATACTTCCCTAGCTCAGTGAATTTATTCATTTACTTAAATCATTACCTAGTTAAAAAGAACCACATTGACTTATTCTTCTGTATGTTCTAAATAGTATTGCTAGGGAAATATTACTACATCAGTATTTCATCTATTTCTTTCAGACTTAGCTTCTTTTTGTTTCCAGTTGTGCATCTAAAAGATCCAATCTGTTTATTTGACAGCATTTTATTTTAGAAGGAAAAGGTTTTGCTTTTCTGAAGAGTGTGTTCTTTTGCTTTCTTGGAGAGCATCAGAAAAATTTACAGTGTGAAGACATGTTATTTGTTGTCTTTTTTCTCCACAGCATTGGTAACATCCTTAAATTATTGAGAGTTACTCAAGCATTTTTGAAGATAATAAATTTAAAAACTAATTTCACATGCTTGGAAGGATGGATTACACCATAGTAACTGTACCAGCAAGAAAGAAGGTTGTGGGATTGAAGTCACTGCTTCTAGTAATAAATGGTTGTTTTGTATTTGAGCCAGAGGTACAATGAAGAAATAAGATGGGGAATAAAGTTCCATAAGATAAGAATCTCCTTCGTCATATGCACAGCTCTCATCTCTTGACTGTTCTATAACCCATGTATCCTGATATTCTCCGCCCGTATCATGGCACAGCTATAGTGCCTTAGAGGGGAGCACTCTTTTCCTCTTGTCCAACCTAAAGGTTGGAATGCTGTGCTGAAAAGTGGGAGGGAACAGCTCTTAAGTGTTAGGCTTAGGACACTGAGTACAGATTTGTTCCCTTGACAAATGATCTAACCACTGTTTGTTTTGCAGTCCTATAAAGAGAGGAGTTAAAATCCACTCTGAGAATACTGAGATTTTGTAACTGATTAAAAAGTAATTTGAGATTTTGATTTATTTTATGTGGGTTTCACATCAATAATTGTAACTCATGACAATGTTACAGTATACCTGTAACATGTTAAACAATATGATTTAAAACTCAAGTTTTGTATTTTCAGGTGTAATAGTGCTTTCATGGTACCCACCAGGTATGGCTGATGAAAATGGAGAGCCAACTGATGATTTGGTGCCAGTTGTTTTGGACTATGCACACAAATATAACCTAAAGGTAAAGTATTTCTAGATACACATGATAGGACAATTGGGAAGGTAAACTTTGCTATTATACTGCACTTCTTTTTGGTTATGCAAGCCTTTGAATTGCACTGAACTTTGGTAGGACCTGAGTAATATTCCCTTATAAGCAGAATAAATATTGTAATCTGCTTTAGCTTGCAGAATCTAAGGCATAGTGCTGTGGATTTTTATTCTTTTCTAATTTCTTTTCAGAAAACAGGTTTTAAAATAAGACATTATGTTGTTTTCCAGTGAGTCTTGGAAGTTGAGGGAAGTATTGCATATTCCAAAATACTGTGCAATACAGTGAGCTTTAAACTAAGAACCTTTGAGAAAGGAGAAGGACTTATCTTCATTTTGCATTGTTTCATAACTTTCTAGCACCTGATCATAGAGGTCAGGAGTGAGCATCTATGAGGAATAAAGACAGACTTGGAATATCTAGTTTGAATAAATGTCTTTATTCCAGAAGGTACCAGAAACACTTGCCTTGGACTGTAAGGTCAGAGAGATGCTGCTCAGGCTTTAGGGTTACTTCAGGGCATGACAGGATAGAAGGGCTAAGTTACTGACTTCTTAAAATAGGTGAAATATCAAGTCAGTTAAAGATTACATTAATTGATCAGTAGAATCTTAAATTGTGGTTTGGTTTTGTTTATTTTTAGAATAAAACTTGTATTTCCCTTTTGTCATAATGAAAATATGTATTTCATTTTAATCTCTCCCAAGTAATAAATTTGAGTTTTTAAGTAGCTGCATATGTTTCATCACTGGAGTGTGCTGTCTGTACTGTGTACTGAAAACACAGCCTGTTCATCTGCTCTGGTTTTAGTTGGTAACACAAGTTGCAGATTCTTAGTGAAATTTCCTGTCACAGGGGGTAACTGTAGATTCCTTAGCAAGCAGGAGGAAAATAGGATGATTAAAACACATACAGATGCCATTTTAAAACTGTTAAAAATACTGTGTGATTTGCATTATATGGTATAGGTTACACCCTATCTAATAATAAATATTTTTTAAGACCGAAAAAGGTGTTATCCTTCCCCAATATCTTCTGACCATCTAATAGAGTTTGCTCTCACCTAAAAAACTTGTTAGCATTCAAGTCTCAAAGGAGTCAAGGCCAAATGAAACAAGCTACTAAGGAAAGTACAGTAGTGTGTAATAGTGTGCTAATGATGGCAGTATGAATGAAGCTGCTGTTACCACTTGGAAGAATTACTGAAATATGGATATTCAGTATAGATATTGCAGGAAGTGCTACCTTCACTGTAATGTTTTTAAGCATTCTTGCTCTAGGAAGTTCTTACAATAAGTTAGGGGTCTCAGTAGACGAAAGCCAATATACAAAATACATTTCTGTTATGTCTGCTAAATAGAAGTCTGGGACAAGATATGCCCTTTTGATTTGCCTGGTTTTCATAGTTGGAAATGAAAGATGAAAGGAAAATGCTTTTCAGCCTCTACTGTCACTCAGTGATTTAGTCTAACGCTATTTTTCTATAGTTTCTACTTAATAGAGAGGGAGATTGGCTCTGCAATGGAAATTTTTTACTGTTGCGGAGTTGTCAAAGACTTTATTAAATACATTCTGCTCTAAAATTGCTTCTGAAAAAGTTGTTGCTTTGATTAATGTAATGTATTCTTCCATGATTGTCTATTTGAAAACAAATTCATTTTTACATTGGAATTCACACATACTGGTTAATGAATTCCATAAGCTCCAAGGCTGACATTCAGAGCAATAGCAGTACATTATATTAGATTTAGTTCCAAGAGCTTGTTGCTGTTGATAAATCTATAAAATTTTAAATTAAAGTTTTCATTTTGCATATCTTAAAATGTATTTTCACTGAAAACTATCCTTGGAGCATTATCTTTAGCAGATTTTTGATACATTTGTTAGAAATATTAAAATGTTTTGTTATTTTATCAGTTCTTTGACTTTCAAATAGATAATATTTTATTTTAAGTTTTAAGTTTTGTAGCTTTTAAATTTTTCAGAAGCATGATTACCACTTGCTGTAGTCTAGGGTAAATAAAAGCAGTGTTCTGTTTTAATGGAAAAAACCTAAGTATTTCATACCAAACTTCTGGACTTGGAAGTTTCTAATGTCAGTAGTGCAGGAGTTGTACTAGGGTTGGATTATTCTTAGTATAGACTGATGAAATGTTTGGTCTGTAAGGAATTATATTTTTGACTAGTACTTGCTTCATCTAATAGCCAGTGCCCAGGTACTCAGTAGTGCTTTATGTTTGTGTTGCTGTTACCTTTTCATCTTTCAGGTCACTTTTCATATCGAACCTTACAAAGACAGAGATGATCGCAGCATGTACCACAATGTCAAGTACATCATTGACAAGTGAGTTTTTTCAGAATGAGGTCCTTGGGGTTTCTTACCTGCTGGCTTAGGGGACTTTGGTATATGAACTAAAGTTTGTAAAAATATATAAGAATGTCTGCTGAGACTGAAAAGAACTTTGTTTATATTTCAGTGCTGCAAAAATCAGGGGTTTTTTTAAATACTGAAGTGTGAATTTTACATAGATTCTCAAATTTAAATTGCTTTCAACATTCTTTAATATCATAAGTCATACTTCAGATGCTTCAGATTAGCAACATGATCTTTAAATTAAATAAAATGTACATTTTGATAATGACAAACTAGCAGATAAAACTTTGTGTTGACTTCTAATGATTTTAATTCATCTTCACAAATTCTGTACAGCTACTTGTTTTGCTTATCAGTGCTGCTTAGACTGTCTTTATTTCATACGGAATTAAAGAATTGCCCTTCAGAGGAAACTGATAGTTTGACACAGTTTGACACTAAGTTACTGTCACAGTTTAACCCCAGACAGCAACTAGGTACCACCAGCTGCCCCTTACTTCCCCTCTCATCCCCCAGCAGCGGGGAAGTGAAACACAGGGAAAATATAAAACTTTGTGGGTTGAAATAAGAGCAATTTTATGATTGAAACAAAATAGTATGCAAGTAGTATTATTAAGAATGATAATGGAAAGAAGAAGGAGAGAGAGTAACAGAACCCAAGATGAATTGCTCATCACCTACAGAGCGGTACCTGGCCTAGCCCTGGGCAACGTTCAGTCCCCTTCCAGGTAGCTCCCTCAGTTTATATATGGGCATGACATTCTGAAGTGTGGCCAGCTCAGGTCAGCTGTCCTGGCCTTCCTTCCTCCCAACTTTTTGTGCAGCTCCTCACTGGCAGAGCAGGAGACACTGAGAAGTCCTTGACTTAGGGTAAGCACTGCTTAGCAGCAGAAAAGACATCAGTGTGTTATCAATTTCATTCTCATGCTCAGTCTAAAAAAAACACACAGCACTGGACCAGCTGCTAAGAAGATTAACTCTGTCCCTGCCAAACTGAGGACAGTTACTAATCTGTAGTAGTTTAAAGGTTTTTTGAAGAGTCATTGTTTGATACTTCAGCAAACACTGGATTGAAGGTGGTTATGATGTGCTGTGTTTCAAAGTCCATGTCCTGTCTTTTTAAATTAATTTTTTGGAAAAGTCTTCAGCTCAGATTGTACAACAGTATTTTCCAAATGGCAAGTCTTGTCTTAATGATACTTGTTTGCTTTATAGATACGGAAGCCATCCAGCCTTTTACAGACATAAGACCAGCACAGGCAGACTTCTTCCTATGTTTTATGTTTATGACTCTTATGTAACAATTCCTGAAATATGGGCAAATCTCTTAACTGTGTCTGGATCCCAGAGTATTCGAAATACTCCCTATGATGCATTATTCATTGCACTTCTTGTAGAAGAAAGACATAAGCATGACATTCACAGAAGTGGTTTTGATGGAATGTACACGTATTTTGCCACCAATGGCTTCTCCTACGGCTCATCTCATCATAATTGGGCAAGTTTAAAAGCCTTTTGTGATAGTAACAACTTAATGTTTATTCCAAGTGTGGGGCCAGGCTATATTGATACCAGCATCCGACCTTGGAACAACCACAACACCCGGAACCGCGTCAATGGGAAGTACTATGAGACCGCCTTCAGCGCAGCCCTTCTGGTGCGACCAGAAATTATCTCCATTACATCTTTTAATGAATGGCACGAGGGAACTCAGATTGAAAAAGCTGTCCCTAAACGGACTGGACAGGTGGTTTACCTTGATTATAAACCCCATAAACCAAATGTTTACCTTGAGCTTACTCAGAAGTGGTCTGAGAAGTACAGAAAAGAACAAGAACAGTGGCTTATGTGAGTTGTCCCAGCTGCAGTTGTTTCCTGATGCATTGACTGTATTGAGAAAGAAATTGAGAGCTGAAGAATCTGTTATTAAATGTCTTTATTGTATCTTTTGAATGTATATGCACTACTACTGAATTTTAATTTTGAAAAGTTAAAAGATTCTGAGAATATTGGCAATTCTGTCTTACTGGATATTTTAGTTCAAAAATATTCAGAGAAAGCTGTTTGTTGTTCATTTGTGGGGTTTTCTTTTTTAACTTTGTAACTTGCATGCTGAGTTTTCAGAACATCTGCATGGGATAACGCTACATGACCAAAGTATAACAGAAAACTGGCACAGTTTCTTCCTTCCTTTATTCCTGTAGTTGTGTTTCTAATCAAACTGATGCTGTAATCTAAATCCTTATAGCTTCTTGCAGGATGCATGTCTGTAGTGTGTGGTATAATCTACATTTACACTTTTTGATGCTTTGCATATGGAGTTCTTGACATATGACTAGCTTGTGGCAAAAGCACTGAAGAGTTATGCGTGATGTAACACCACTGTGTTGTGTTTGGAAAAAAAAGTATTGGAAAGAAAGTTCCAAAGAACTGTGAAAGATTTCTAGTTTACTTACATTTTTTCTGTTTGGTACATGACATAGACTTTTTCAGATTAATGGATACTGACTGGGAACCTTTTTTTTTTCTCTCTTACTTTGAATTAAAAAAAAAAGCTTCAATTACAGTGGAAAATATTTTTGAGGGGGAAAAAAACCCTAAACGTACAAAAAAATAATTAGAATTTCCATTGTTGCTTATTTTCTACTAATTGACTGCATACAATGTCTAGTTTCTAAACCAAATATCTTACTCATCCTACAATAACTCAATTGTTGGAAATACTTTTTTTGTTTCTGATTTAGGAGCAACCTAGTTTGGTAGCAATGAGAGCAGCTACCCATTTGTTTAATTTCTCTTTTTCATCTAGTCAGTTTAGTTCTTCCAGGATTCAAAATTGTAAATACTAAAATCTTGCTGTTATTCAGATAATGACCCTACCAATGCCACCTGTAAGACTGTGGTGTGGCTGGAAATGAGTATTTTCATTCCTAGGAATCTCATCTTAACTGGCATTTTTTATGACGTTTGAAAGGTTCAGTCACACACAGACATACCTCCTAGGAATACATTTTTTTGGGATTTTCATAGGATTTCATAACAAAGCTGTAAACTTTGGAATTGTAGAAATTGCAGTGTTTTGTTCATTTGCAGCAAATGTTTAATCCTAGCAAAGTGGATTCTTTCTTAGTTATTTTATTTTTTTAATCGGCATATGAGGTTCTGATCCTGTGTTTTAGTTCATATGCTCAGACTGTTGTGACCACTAGTAACAGCTAGAATTCCATTGATGTCAACAGAACTCATGAAAATTACTCAGACCTCACTGTAATCTGTCTTTTAAGTGGTAAGGTGAATGTGAGGACTTCTGTTAAAGCAGAAACCAAACTATATTTTTTTCCAGAAAACTTTTTCATTCCAAATAAATGTAAACCTGTTACCACTATAAATTTCTAGTCTTCTGGTATGAAAAAGGTTTGTTTATATATCTCTTATTTTTTTTGTCGTTCCTTTGTGCTTGTTCAAGTGATGAGGTGTCATCTAATGCCCTCAGCTGCTTGAAAAAATATAGAAATTGGATGGCAGATATATAACCTGGCATGTTGAAATGTGCCTCTAGAGTTACTGGAGACTTATTAATCTCTCTTCATATTTTTTTTTCATTTTCCTATTGCATTTCTGCACAGTCTGAAATGCCTCTGAAAGAAGTGTTTACTAATGCTTATTTTGTTTTGCTCTACTCAGGTGGGTAAATGGACATAGGTATGACCACAGTCAAAAAATAGTGTCTGAGACGTAAAAAGCACTTGTTAGACTTTTACCACTTCCAAGTTAACTACTTCCTTTTTTATTTTACTTATTTTTGATATTAATTATTTTACTATAAATCCCTTAAATAGCTATGCATAGCTAATTTTTATAATTTGTGGTATATTTACGCTTTTGCAGCCCAGAGTCCTTACATTTATTTTAAATGTGATGGAACAATTAAGTGTTTGTATATGTTATTAAAAAATCTTCTGAAATCAAACCTTTGAAAGGACAAGTATCTTTGTTTTCCCTTTGGTTAAACTTTTGTCATCCACTGGTCTTTTCTCACTGTAGTTTTCTGAGCACTTTACTGGTCTTGACAACTTTGCACTCACCTTTCAGCCCTTACTTTCTCCTAGTGGCAGTTTATTTTCTCTGTGACTGAAAGTCACTCCTTTGTTGCTGTGTATAGAAATATTTGAAATCTGTTGTATAGTATTGTACCACTGAGGTGATCTATCTTGTTTAAAATGCAGTTTATGGTAACAGTGTAATGGATCTCCATTACTCTGAAAGAATTCTGGAATTGTTGTAAAGGTATCATTTAACCATTGCCATGAAGTGGTTTGGGCCATGGCACACTGATGTCTAATGGGACCTTCAGAAGAATTTACAGAATTTCTCTAGAAAAGAATGAAAATTAAGTGCCTAGAAATTCATCACCCCTGAACATTTACTGTATTTTTATGTGCTTGATGTGATTTAAAACATAAATATGCAACCTCACATAATATTTCAGAGTTGAGAATTTAATTTGATGATCCTAAGAAAAGCTGATGGAACAGCAGCTACTAGAGCTACCCCACCTGCCTGACTAATACTTTCTCTGTACTTGAAGCAAATCTATGTGCTGCTTCTTGTCATAGGGAGTGGAGAGTTTTGCTTATGGACTGTTGCTGCAGTCATGATACTTGAAATTTAAGTAAAAATAGATATGTGGGAAAGGATTTGTACAAATGCAAAGGAATAAGATGGTTACAAGGGCACAGTTAAAAGGGGCAAGGGAGAAGAAAAGTGAATGTATTTAAGAACATGGTTACTCCAAGCTTTAAGATTACAGTAGGGAAAAAAGGGGACTCCAGTGTGGAACCAAAATTGAAAGGCAGGGAAGAACATTTGTAATGATTTGGAGATTTGAAATAGATTTAAGGAATATCTAGATCCCATTTAACTTTGGTGTCCCACGAGTTTTACATCTTGGCCAACTGGAATAAAATACTGTAATGATTGTTTTTAATATTTTTACACTGGTTAAATGCATTTGATTCATTATTTCATAGTACTTAAAGTGATATGGGAAGTTTTAAAAGAGATTGTGCCATGTTAAGCCTCTGCAAATATAGAAATACCTGAAGTAATCAATCACATACTTCTGACTGAGTATTGCCAGGGGGTAAATGGTTTCTAGTCAAGGAGCAAGTCCTTGTGGTAAAAGGAGAACATATTTTTAAAAGAAAATCTATAGGTTCATTTCTGCTTCTGTGAATTATGATCAAGTAAATTGTTCTAGTTCTGTGAGCTGTCTCAGAACTGAAGTTTAGTGCATCAACTCTGAAATAATGTGTATTAAATCTTGTGTAGTAGTGCATGTCTGTCAGATCTATAATCTTGTACTGAACTTTGTGGGCAAACATGTGCTGATGCTGTTATGATTTTTGTGGCAAGCTGTAGATTATTGTGAATATAGTTTTGCACTGATGTTCATCGTATTTGTCTAGTGCATTTCTTTTGAGGTGCCAATGATTTATCTCTTAAGAAGTTGTTGAAGCAGAAGGTTCTTCAGTGAAAACATTTTTGTTATGAAATTTGATATGTATATTCTCTGCATAGTTTGAATTAAGACATTTCACACTTGGTTCTTAGATTCAGTTGAAAATATCTCTCAGGAGTGTTTTCAGCTCTCTGGGCGCATGGATGAGGACTTACTGTGATTTAGGGCTCTTTTTTTTCTGAATCTCATGAACATAAAAAGAAGAAATAAAGAATTTATATACAAATTATTTGCCACTGAATATAAGATGAAAATCTCTCTCCCAGTCCTTCAAGTACTTGTCTTCATCTTTCTGTGTCATTAAGATTTTGTGTCAATGTTTTGTTTCTTTTTATCTTTTACTTTTGACTAGCATGTTAAATGTTCTATAAATTTCTAAAGTGACTGTATTTCTAAGATTTCATAGTTGGAATATTCCGTAAGGAGAATCTACAAGATTAGTAGCATGGCAGAAAAGCCTGATATGAATTTCATATTGTATAGGTGAACTTGTTGTGAATGGATAGTGTGTCTTCATATGAATTGCACACAAATAAAAAATACCTTTCTTTTAATACCCTACATGGCTGTGACAGATATGAATTTGCTTACATAAAATTAAAAAATGTTTATGTGTCTGTTTCTATATGTGCATATACCTGAAGTCATGATTTTTAAAATATAATGTCACTGTAATAAAATTACAAACTGGATTCTGCTACTTCTAAGTAAGCAATGGTTTTAATTCCCTGTGATATTTACAAAAGACCTTTTTGTTTATGAATGTTTTCATGAAATATAAATATATGCCCAAAATTGTGACTTTTAAAGGAATGTGTGATAGTGAAGTCTTTTCATAATGCAAGTTTTGAAAGTTAATGTTTATTTTTCTATTGCTATGTATGTGTGCTAGCTCTCCATAGAACCAACACAGTGGTAGGTGATTTCAGTGAACATTGTGTGTCTGACAACTGGATCCTGTCTTCAGAGTTGGTTTTGTAACTTGAAGTCATTGCTATAGAAACACAGCAGGATCTCTCAAGACTAATTTTTCAAACTGCAATGTGATTCAACAAACAAAGAACCAGCCATAATTTCAGTTAATTTTTAGAATACTAGTGAAAATTAGAATTTTGGTTTGTTGCGATTTTAATGGAAGTTTCTTGGAAAATTCTAATATACTATGGTAGAAAATACTTTTATCATATAGCTGAGATTGCTTGTTCATTAAGATCAGGTAGCCAGTTAAAGTTTGAGAAGTATGATTTTAAATATGGTATCTGTTTTTCAATAATACAGTATTACATAATACCACTGCCACTATTCAAAATACTTTAATAACAGTGAATACTTCTTTTTAAAGGGTATTCTTCTTTAGTTCTAAAAGAAGAAGTTTAGTTCTCCTTTAGTTCTAAAGAAGAACTACAGGGGGCTTCTAAAGAAGGCATTAATCTCAGGAAGCAATGTTAATCAATGAGAAATAATACTAGGATTTTTCAAGGGAGAAAGAAGTAGCCAGCCATTGGCTTTGTGAACAGCTCTGCAATCCTTATTTTGTCTCATATATATGATTCTTGATGAGTACTCCGATTTTATTCCAGGTGACTGAAGAACCTATTCAAAAAACAAAATACCCTCTGAAAACATAAATGATAAATTGTATTAGTTGTACTCTTAGCATACTAAAAGTACATATGCTTTGCTGTTTAGGTCCAGCCTTTGGCTGACCAACTTCCTGATCTACTAATTCACTTGGAATTTTTTGCACATATTTGTACAGGTGTTTTTTAAATTAAAACATTGTAGAACAATTACAAAGGAAAAATTTTAAAACTCCATTGCAGTAACATGACATTGAAAAAGATAAGCTGTATGGAAGGGAGGAATGTAGACCCCACATATTGCAGAAAACTCCAGGCTACCTCTGTGTAGCTTCTTCAGCCTGGTGCTACAGATAATCAGTTTGATTGCAGCAAGTTTTGGAGTTTAGCAGAGAGACTCTGTGGCATCAGAGGCCTTTGAATATAGATTATAGATGTAAAGAAGGAGAGAACCAGAATGTTGATGATAGGGCTTCCAGAGGATCCAGCACAGAAGACTGTAATTAGATAGATATGAAATTTGTTTATAACCCCACAAGTTTCAGTCTAGCAGTGGGAAGCTTTGTACAAGTTAATGACTCCTTTTTGCTATATACCCATTAATTTTTATATATTGAATTTCACCTGCAACTTTATTTCGTGATAAAATTAAGTTTCATTCTTTTTTCCATAATTTGCACAATTCTGCAAATTGGCCTGTGATTAACCCTAATTCATGAAAAGAGTAAATAAATTCTTTAATCATTATGTCAAAACTTTTTTGGCTGCTCACTGCTAGTTACCACTTAGGATAAATCTAGGTAAGGGACTATGGAATGAATTCTAGAAGATTTTAGTGTGAAATAAAACACCTCTTAAACAATCTTCAGCTACATCTGAGGTGAGAAACTGGATTAAATTAGTTCAGTGGGAGTAGAAATATATTAGGTCTTCACTGGAAAACAACATTACACAATGTGAGACTATTCATGTGTTGTGAAGTAGTTAATTTTTAAAGTGGAATGTTTTCAACTGTATTTCTTATTCATCCAAAGGCTTTTTGAATTAATCTACAAAACCTAATGATTAGGCTATCAATTTTAGAACTTATTATTCAACGAGTGTGTTCTCCTGAGTTAAAATACTTCTGTGTTCATTATGGGGATCTATATTGATTCTTTTTTTTGTATCAGGAAGGAAAGAGAGATTGCACATCCCATAGATGCATCTCAAAAATGTATACATAGGAGTACAGGGGAGATACAAAGGGATTGTTGATAATTTTATGTAGATCAGCTCATACTTTTATCTCTCTGAAAATGTAATGCTTAAAAAAACTTTCTCCACAGTTATATACTACTAAATATTGTACAACCAAATCTGTTCAGCAAATACGTAAACAATTCATGATACTGAAAAAATTTGCTCTTTTCAATTATATTCATGTTGTCCACTACATTTTTTCCAAATGATATGATTCTATGTTCACAGGTACTTAGATCTCTTTTTGTAATTTGGAATCTCAAGTATATTTCTGTGCCAAGTCTATATTGATGAAAAAGTACATAAAAATTTAAAATTCTAAGTTTATTTAAAATATATAAAAAACCTCTTGGACCTAGCTTGCAAATTTTTAATACTTACCATGATTATAAATTTTTTTTCCTTTGCCAGTATTCAGCCTTCAATGGAAACTTATGACAAGAAAGTGAACAAGCAGAGAATGCAAAATATGGGGGTATTGTTCCTTTTTTTTCTGCCAGTGCTTGAAACCTACAAGGTACGAATGTCTTATGATACAGAATTCATGTGCTCAATCCTACACACTCAGTATTTTATTTAGGTGAGATTTCATAAAATTTTAACCTGTAGCATGTACAGAATATTAGGGCTTATTTTTGATTTGAGCTTTGGTTTAGGCCCTAAAAAGATTGACCAATATCTATTAAAATAATAGACAAGCCAGAAAATGGGTGATAAGAATACTTAACATGCTGTGTACATAAGACATGACAGCAACAGCTAAAAAGCATTTTAAATGAGAACAAACATAAATTGAACATACAGTGTCAATAATGTCAATATGTAATGTTAATCTAATTCTACCAGAGATATGTTAGTGTAAGATAGGTGGAAAATTTTGAGTGTAGTTCTGAAATGCTGGGGTTTTTTATTATTAACCCCAAATCATGACATTAGAAATGTTATGCTATTCATAAATGTTTCCCATAAGCCCTTCTCTCTCTCTCTCCATCTTCACAGGTGCATATTTTATTGCACCACAGATGCAGAAAAATATCTATGTAATATCTTTGGGTGAGATTCTTAGAAGAAGGGTAATTTTATTTTTTTTTTTTATTATTTGCACGAAACTCGAGATGTAAGATTCAGTTCCCAGCTATGTTACAGTAACTTGCTGGCCTCAGGCAATTGCTTTAGTTCCCAGTGTGTAAAACAGAAGTAATATTCCATCTCTATTATGATCTGGCTGTCTGATTTATTCAGTTGTCAAAAGTTGGTTTTTCAGGCAAAGACAGTTGCTTACAACAATTTGTGTGCAAAGCACAGAGGATATCCTGTCACTGTCACATGCTTATCTAGATGCTGCTAAAACAAGCTATCTTCAGAAGCTAAAATCTCACAGAGCTTTCTCCTGGAGGTTTCTAAGTAAAGCAGTTAAAGCTTAGCTTTAGATTCAGCTGCACAAGAATTGGTGTCCTAACCAATACCATTTTTTCTCTAAAGCAGGAGAAAAAAAGATATTATCAGAAGAATTTTTTATCATCAGATATTATAATTATGCCATCTGGGCTGCTGAGAGGATGACATGTAAATATTGCAGTTCCCTTAGACAAGAAAGAAATGAGGGACTCTGAGGTCCCCAGGGAACACTGAAAATTGCATGTGCAGATTATGTCAGGAAAAGGTTCCCAGAATCTCTTCCTCTAGAACTGCAGCAACTCTTTGGGGTGACTGAAGAACTTCCCTTTTTCTTATTTTTCTCGCTCATGCTCTTCTCCTATAATTCACAGGGTTTATGACAGCTATTCTTCCTGCAGCTGCATTCCTATCTCACTGCCCTGTGCCAGCTCCCACACTTGCTGCCTCCTGCTTACTTCACAGTTACCCCTCATTTAAGATTTTCTAATTTTTGTAATAGCTAAGATTGATTCAGTGAGAAGCAAAAGCGAGGGACTGGTGGAGTGAAAGAGAAGATTTTTGAGAATAACTCAATATCTTTCTTTGGTAGAAAAAGGGCATTCAGCAGTGGAGTGGCATGGAGTGTAACCTCAGCGCTGAACTGCAACATGGCATCCAGGCGTTTATCCACAAAACTAAATCCTGTGTGTCCAATATGTAAAGTATGAGGTTGTACTCTTAACACTTTGCTGACTGACAAATCCAGTTTCAAGTGCAAGATGAAAAATGACCTTTAACTGTATCTTAAGACCAAAGTATTGTTTGCCAGTTTTAAATTTCTGAATAGATATTAACCTGCCAGTAAGAGCAAAATTCTGAGCATGAATCCTTCCCACGTCCTCAAATGGCATTTGTTGCATGAGCAAGACTTGCTCACAAGATGGAAAATCAGATAAATATATTACAGAAAAGAAATTGCACAGTGAAATTCAGAAAGTCTGTCAGAGCGTGGCTGGCAAGGATCTAAGGAAGCAGAGTCAAGAGAGCAGGATAATGTTGCAACATAAACTGTCAGAAAAATGAAAGAACAGCAAATATAGCAAGAGGTACTGCTACTACCTATCGAGATGTTCCTTTCATGAAAATAACAATAGTTGGGCAGCTTATTGAGTGCACACACTCAGGAATCCAGAGTTAGCTGGGTTCAGGCTAGACTTGTGCCATGGAAAGTAAAGAAAAAGCATGATAAAAACTGGGAAAACCTCCTTAGAAGTTTGCGGTTGACAGACTTTGGAAAGAACATGATTTTCTGTGACTTCCATTTCCTTTTATGCTTTCTTGCTCAAATTGCTAAATGGATGAATCACTGTGGATTGCTCGTTACTGTCAGAACTATTGCACAAGTATAAGAGCAGTTTGTATGAACCTTTCTTGCAGTTTCAAGTGTGTTTCTTCTTTCCTAGCTTAGGTTATGAATGGCTTGGTTGTTGGGTACTGTGTTTTTAGACATCCCTAGCACACTGCTCTCTTTTCCAAACTGTAAGCATTCATTGGTTGTATGTGGGATAACCAGAGTCGATTTCCTCATAGAGCTCTTAAATTAATGAGTTTTTAATTTGTAACTATAGAGTTGCTTTATGCACACATAGGTAGTTATTCCCACAGGCATTTTATGTAGGTGTAGAGATGCTTTTTATTCTTTGCATCCCTTAGAGCCCTTTATTCACCTTCTAATGATAGCCAAGTGCTTCAGTTCTCTTTTGTTTGAAATGGATTGAAATAGTTTGGAAGGGTTTACAAGCTCTGCAGGTTTTGTTACTGAGTCCATATGGAACTTAATCTGGAGCTGTGGCTCATTTTTTAATCTCCCAGTCTCACAGAGGAGAGAACTGCATACTGCAGGTTGTCTTGTTCCATATGATAAGTCCACTGCACCTGCACAGCACAGCTGTGGCTTTATAACAATAAAGTGTACATGGCACATTCATGAAGCAATGGAATTTTATACAAGCAATAACTTGGTCACCTGTTGAAAGCTATAGTAGAGGAAACGTATTTAAATATCTGTATAGAGGCTTTTCCCCAGAGGTCCCAGTTGTCCTTAATTGGGCTGCAGCTGTGACCAATGAAGATGACTAGGATAAAAGGGGGTGGGTTAGCCAGTTAGGGAGCGCCTTGGAGGAGCCCTGAACTGGGAGAGAACAGCATGCAGAAGAAGGAGTCTGTGCTGTGAAGATCTGCAGCCATGAGAACACACCAAGGAGGTATGGACTTTAGAAATCTGATAACAACAGCAGTATGGGACTCTAGAGAAATAGAATAACAACAGAAAGCATTGGGCTAATGGCTGCTCAGCAGAGGAGCAAGAAAACAGTTGTGAACCCCAGAAGCACCAACTGCAATGTGTGTGTGCAGGGCTGAGCTGTTGCACATGCCCAGGGTGAGTGGTGTGCAGGGGAACAACCAGACTTCAGCAGCACCAACAACTGTGCAAATTCAGCAACTCCAGAGCTCCCAGGACATGCCAGTTCTTTGCTGGTCCAAGGGTGCAAGAGGAGAAAGGCCTGAGACCCCTCCAAAAAGGCAGCTAGGTGCTCTTATATCCACTTCCGAAACAGTTCCTGCAGGTGCCCTCAGGCAGAATGGGGCCAGCACCACCAATGACTGCATAGCTGACTTAGGCCAGGAAGGTACAGAACAGGACTAGAAGCCAGTGCAAACTGAAAGGCAGCTGTGATCAAGAACAAATGCTCCAACACCATTCCTAGGGTGACAGCAATAACATTTTTATTTGTTAATTCATTTCTTCTGGCAATTATATGTTAATTCATTTCTTCTGGAATTTGTTAATTTGTTTCTTCAATTAATGTCTCAAACTATAGTCTGTACAAATCTCAGCAATTTATTTAGGACTTAACATAGATATATTGCATTAAATTGCCCTTGTTAAGTGGCATGCCAGCAGTATTAATTACAAAATCATGCCATACCTAGAGCATTATTTTACATAATGTTTTACTAATACTCCATTTATTTATTATATTTTTGTGTAATAATTTAGAATATTTTGGCTAAATTATTTATATTCTCTTTTCCCCATTAATTTATATAGCAATAATTTTTAAAAGCATAGCTAGTCTATAACTTTTTATCCAAATAAGCAAGAGTACCCATAATATAAATTACAGGAGCTATATAGGCGTTCAGACAACACATGGACCATTAAAAATATTTGGGCACCTTAGTTAACATAATTTCACAGGCAAAACATACTGATTTTTTTCTAACAAATAAAATGTTTCACGAGCTCTCTTAGTATTTTTTATTTAATAGAATTGAGAGAAGGGAATAAATTTAGTTTAGCAGAACCTCTCAAAATAATGTGACATTGCACATGATTAAAAATTGAAAATCAGCAAAAAGGCAAATAAATATTCCATACACAAGTATAACCTATTCCAGAAATAAACTGTATTTATTTCTGTTTAAGTGCATCATCAGTAATATTTAATTGAATTGTCCAAGACAGTCAAAACAAGAAGGTTGTACAAATATTGTTCCACACCTCTACCAGCTTTTCCTGAAGCAATGTTTGGATTTGGAGGGAGAGCTGAGAGAGGATTAGAGAAAGGGTGATGTCTCAGTGTGAAATGCATATACTCAGTACAAAGTAGCATTAGAGAAAGGGTGATGTTTCACTGTAAAGCCGCCTTTGTGTAATGCATGTAATCAGTACTTAGTATATCATGCCTATGAGATGCTGAAATTTCTCATTACTTGGCTGTAACCTGTGTTCCTGATGTAAGGTGTTTCCTGATCTTTCATCTCCTTTCATCTAGAATACCCAAAATGTTTGGGAAAGAGAGAAATACATAATAATAAATAATACACAACACATACTTTTATGTGTATATGTTTGCTGCCACATTCTTCTTTTTTTTTTTTTTTTCATGCTTTGAGAAGTTAAAACTCATATTAGCCTTTATTAAGCCTTTCTACCAAGCAATAGCACTTTTGCCAGGAGAGGCTATTTGATACAGGACATGAGGAACTAGCCTGATGATTTAGTCAAGTATCCTGTTCCTGACCCTGTCACCAGTCTTCAGCATGGCTTTTGAAAAGCCATGTTCCCACTTTATTCTTCCAGCTTTGGCCTGGTGTTTGAGACTAATAATATTGATTGTTCTTTTTACAGCACTGTGACATCTACAGGTGACCAATGCTTTGGCCATATTTTGTCTGATTTGGAAATCTTCTAGCCCTTATGTCCCAGCTGAGCTGATAAATAGTGAAGGAAAGTTCATGTCATTTTCATTTAACGTATCTAAAAAGGGTGTTATGAAGAAACTAGAAAACCTGGTTGCCCTGATGCTTTGCATGATTATTGGTGAAAGCAGACAGCTTTAGAAGGTTTAGAAGAAAGCACATTCTGTGAATAAGTTATTCCAGATATATTGCATTTTCCTGGGCCAGAAAGGGCCTGGCTGAAGCTGAGGAGTAGAGAAACATGAATGGAATTAGGAGAACGAAGGCAAGAGAAAATACACACAGAAGATGTGAAGAAAGTAGGACAAGAAAAACAGAAAAAAAACCCAAAATAGGTTTAGATTTTAAACTAAGTGTTAAGCTTTTCCTTTCTAATCTGCTAGATTTGCAAGTCTTTTAAATGTCTTTGAAATTGATTATTTAATTAAAATTTCATCCTAGTAATAGGTTGAGGTTGCTTCTTGATAATTTGCCACTACTAATCCTATCCTTCTCTAATACTATGAGGATTTTGGCCTCAAAATTAGCCTGAAAATTATTATTATTATCTAATAAATAGAAAACTTCCTCAAGCTATCATTATTTTATTTATAAATCTTCAGATTACACTAATAACTGTCCTGTTTTACCTTGTGAAGGGAATAAAGACATAATTATATGAGATCTTGCTATGTAGATAATTCTGTCAGTCAAAGGCAGAGGGAAATTTCTGGGAGAATCTTGCAATGCAGCCTTGTGGTACCTGTAGGGAGCTTTCAGGAAGGCTGGAGAGGGACCTTTTACAAGCTGGAAAGGGCTTGTAGTGGTAGGACAAGGGAGAATGGCCCTAAGCTGAAGGGGGGTAGATTTTTATTAGACGTGAGGAAGAAAATTTGTAATATGGGGGTGGTGAGGCACCGAAATAATTTGTCCAAAGAGTTTGTGGAGTCCCCATCAAGACCAGACAGCGTAGCTCTGAGGAAGGTCATCTCTCTGTAATTAACAAAATGCTCATAACTTAGTCAATATGAGCTACAGATTTATTCTTCCCATGTGTGATCTTTCTGACAGAAGCGAGTGTCAAGACAAGGTATCTAATTTTCTCTCATATTTTGTAATGGATTTGCATTTTCTCTGTAACACCTTTATAAGATATATCTGCGATAGAATTTCCATAATGTCATGGGTCTTGCTTTGTTTGTACTCAATTCACATCCGTGATAATCCTTTAGGACATAGTACTGCAAGGTGCTGAGCAAAACTGGGGAGTTACTGAGCAATGTCATTTCTCATAGAAACCAGTGAAGTTAAGGGCAGTTTGCTACCCAAGGAGACCTTTAGTACTTCAGAGTTAGTTAATCCATTTGTCTAGTAAAATAAATGGATAAGACTGGGGAGGAAAGCGTCTTACCTGTGGCTCCCCTGAGGTGTATCTCTGCTGCAGTCACAGGACTGCAGGCTGGATGCTTTGGCACAAAGCTCTGCAAAGGCTGCAAAACCTGTCCTGGAGGGAAAACAGCACCTGCCAGCAGGGTTGACATGTTGGGCATGTGACAGAGTTTCAGAAAACATCTGCCAAATCCAATCACTGGTAGAAGGTAGTTTCTGAATCTGACAAAGCACAGTCATGAGCTGAATCCCAAGTGTGTGGTGTGCTTGGGCCAGTTGGGACCTGGGCTACTCTAAGTATAAGCAGAAGTAAAAAATCTTCAAGTCTGGACCAGCAAAATTTCTTTGGTGTTTCATCTTAAGAAGCTCCATGTGCATTGTAATGTCCTGTTCTGCTGCCCCCTGTCCCAAAGTAGCCAGCCAAGTCTGGATCCATAATTCTTTATAATAGGCACCTCACTAAGCCTTGCTTTCCTGCACCTTCTCTACAGACAATGAAGAAATACTAAAATCTCTCATTTCCAAACTGTCCCTGAAGGCTTTGCTGTGTAAGTAAAAGAAATTATATTAGGGAGCATTTCTAGGTGCTGCTGCTGCTAACCTATGCCATTGATGTCTTAGGATGGACCTGGCACAGTTTTAGCCAATGCTGGTGGCCATTCCATGTCTTCTACAGCTTCTGGGTACAGTTCAAGCTTTAACACCATCAATAGATAATTTCCAAATGGAAGTTTGGATGTGTCCCTGCTGTCGACAGTGAGAGTGTTCAGCAATGAGGCTGCAGGATGTTCTCTGTCAGCCAGCAGCAGCAACAGATGAAGACTGAGAGTATATTTTATTCACTGGTGGAGAGGGCTTTCCATTCTAATACAAAGCACAGGTGGAGGAAGTGATACCAGCTGTTATTTAAATGTGTTGTAATTTCAGCATTCATACATAAAGAAAGATCCCTAGCCTCTAGTGTCTTCTAAACATTTGGTTTCCAAACTCAGTCTTGTGTTTCCTTGGAAGCTCTTCTAATTGTCAAATTATTGGCATGGATTGGGTTGAGAGCAAAGCTATTTGTTACTTAACTTAAAATTAAGTCTTTTGAATTCAAGCAATGATAGTGGTGAGTGGTGCCCCGCGTTCAGATCCTGACTGCAGAGGTTACATTTGGATGGTCAGAATAACTTCTCTAACCAAGGAAGTCTTCATTTCTCAACCCAGAGAATCACTTTTCACTGAGAAGTAAGAGGATGAACTCGAACTAAGGAGATCCACAATCCCTTTGAAAGTATATTGACCACAGAATTCATGGGCAAGTGTGGCCACAAATACTTTCAGTTTCAGGTGCTGTACAAGGGACCCTGACCTTCTGGAATGTGATTAGATGGAGACAGCAAATGGCACAACCATGTCAGACACCTCATGTTCAGCATTTCCCAAGCATGTCTGCAGTGTTGCAGAATATTTTACTTAAACCTTTGTTTCTGAGAGTAACCCTTATCTTTGCAAGAAATCTGAGTTATATCCAGAGATTACTAATAAATTTGTTAATATTCAGATAGCATTTTGAATCCTTCTATGCTCTTTTACATCAAAGAAGGTTAACTCTTCTATGTATAACCTCATTAGTTTTGTTAGTTTTAAGTATATGCCTAGCCCTGTTCTTGGCTTTGGAAAAGCTGAGCAACATTTGCAGAATCATTTTTAATGAAGCTTTGGCATTTAAGGGTATTGCAAATGCAAATATCATGGTATGAAAGTAATATTTGTGTGTTATAGGAGTTGAATCCTGAAATATATTTAAATATAACAGTATGACACTTGGGCTTTTCCTTGACGTTTACCAGTATCTGCCAAATGTTTGAGAAAGATGGGCGGGGGGGGGGGGGGGGGAGGGGGGGAAGGGGAGGGGAGGAAAAAGGAAGGAAAGAGAAAAGAAAAGAGAAAGACGATTTTCATTGATTCTTGCGTAGCAAAATTTTCTATTTTTGTACCTAAAGTTGAGACACTAGTCTTTTTGTTTGTTTACTCATTTTCTGCTGTTGGTTTTTACTTTATAAAAACCTTGTCTTGTAGACAGTCAAATGCAGAACAAATGCAGGCAAAGGCAAATGAATTAATGTGAGTAGCATATCCAGCCTGTCCTAGATGCTAAGGGTACATGTATAGCTTCCTTGTAATATAATAATTTGTAATCACAATATAACGTACAATCATAAGAGTATAATAGTCTAATATGACAATAGTGCAAAATATATGTAGGGGAGCATCTTTTTAAACCTAGTAATGAAGGATATATAAAGCATAAAGGAGCATAAAGGTTTGAATTCACCAGACATTTTAAGCTGGCTGCCGAGTTATTTTATGCTTTTTTAGTGTTACAATAGCATTTGAAATACCATTGTGCTCTGCTTCAAAGTCAAGTTAGTGCTAGTGTATATAAGCACATTCCTTTCACCATTTTTGAATATGGGGTCAGCCAATTTTGTCAGGGCAAAGCTCTGAGGAAGGATAAGCATGAGGGCTCTGATGACCTTGTCCATACATGCATACATTCTCTAGAGCATGTCACTTCTCATTTGTCCCATTCTTACTGCTCAAATGCAGTGTCTTCTTTTCCCACTGCAGCATGAGAGAATGCAGATGTCAGGACTGCTGGCCATGGTCATTGTTCCAATCACAGAAATTCACTGTTTGCACCTCTTCTTAACCAGCTGTAGGATTTAGGATGATCTGGCAGTTTCCAGCTCCCTGTTATGAATTATTTTCCTGTTCACTGTCAAGCGTGTATGTGCAGGTGTCTGTCTGTTATGATGGGACAGCCAATGGATCACTTTTTGGAGATTACTGCTCAGCCTAAGCTTGCACAGCCATCCTAGCTGAAGATAACATTCAGCTCTCCTCACACTGCCTGTATGGCCTGAATACATTTTCAAATTGTCAGTCTTGATTTCTGTCTTCCTCTCTACCCTTCCTAATCTCTGATGCATGTAGCGGACACCATTAAATGGATTTTTCTTACATTTGAATTTCACTGATTTCCTAAATCCCGTTTGCCTGGAGGCAGAATGACAATGTGATTTCCTCCACTTGGCTCTAAGAGGCAGTGCTCAGGACAACGCTATATGTAGTCACTTAAGCATGACCAGAAGCACTCCCCATTATGGCTGGTTCTTCCCTTCATCTTATTTTTCTTTCATATTTTTATAAAAACTTCACTACTGTTTCTTGTGCTCATTCAGTTCTTGCTGCTTTGTGTCCTGAGCCACTGCTCAGATCATCTTGCCTATTGAGAGCAGAAAGGGAGGCTGTACCACAGAGCTGCTGTCAGCCCAGACAGCTGTACTGACTGAAGGTGTGAAGAGCTCATCCCACCAAACTGACATCATGCTGTTCCCACAGCTCCTGTGAACTTCTATTTGTTTATTTTCTTAGTTTATGTCAGAGGCATAAAAAGGCAGAAGAGCTTTTGCTGGATTTGGATCAGAGCTGGAGATGGAGCCTGGTTTCTTCATATGTCATTGTGGTTCCAGGGTCTTCACCCCTGAAATTTGTCATGTGGACAGATGTTTTGAATAAAATCTAGAAACAGGACACATGCTTTTACATCAAATGTAAGCACCAGATTCAAAACTGCAATTTGAACTCCTTTCTTCCTCCACTCAAAGGGCAGCTGCTTACTCTTCAATCAAGAAACACATTTTATTTCATTTTATTAACTCCTAGTCTCTCTGGTGCATAGTTTTCCCTTTTTTATGTGACCAGGTTAAGACAACCTTGGCATAGTTAAGTAATTCAGTGCCTAGACTGACTTGGTGTCCAACAAGGATCTATCAGAAGGAGAGGTCAGTCTTCTCAGAGCATTCCTAAGACCCAGCAAAGGGATTATCCTGCTTCAAAAATATGGTTGTGGCAACTGCTTTCCTTTGAGGGCAAATCTGGAGTGAAAATTGCTCTCCCTTTCAGAAAAGAGCCCACTAAACATTTGACAAGGAATTGGAAGACTCAGATCTGCTGTTCTTTAATGTACATCTTTCTAGAAAAACTTTTGTAGTATTGTGCTACAAGTTATTTAAATTAAGGAAGGACACTCTACTTTCCCTCTTAATGGTATGTCATGGTGAAAAAAAGGCATCAAGATTCCATGACTTAGAGAGGGAGAGGAATAACATTGACAAGAGAGCATCTTAGCCATACCATTTTCTGGTCTTTGCTTCTGGAGGGTAAATGTTACAGGCAATCTGATCAAGCAAAGAAGGGTGATGCCTTTGATCAGGGAATTGAACTTTATAGTTAAATTAATAAAAGGTCAGAGGCCTATTAAATTATTCCAAGTGCAAAACAGAGTTTTAAAGAGAGTAATTTTGGCCTTAGGTACCAATCCTCACCCAAATACAATTAAATGGACCGATGTGTTGTTTGTTGGTTTTGGGGTTTTTTTTACCCCAATTCTTGTCCTGAGGCAGTCAAGGAAGATACATGGAAGAGTTGGCTTTTTTAGTCAATAACATAAAGTGCATTTTATCTGTGATTGTTTTGGTGCTATGGGGATTACCAGTGCTACCTTTATGCTGAGTCAGAGTTCATTCTTAGGAGGCCTTCAAACTGTCTGGTGCTTCAGGGCGGCTGTTGTATGTGAAACCTTCCTCTAATTATAGCACAGCCACACAGCAGCTCTCTGGACTCTGTATTAAACTTTGTGCAAAATCCACATTGTCTCTGCAGGAACACAGCTACCAGGAAACTCAGGGGACAACCATGTCAGACCTTTGAACATTTCAAAAAGTGAAAAACAGTGTGCTCCAAGGAGGCTGCATAAAATCTTGCACTTGGATCCAGCTGATGTTACTATGTCAGCAGGAGTTGCTTGAGGGAGGAGAGAACAGTAATGCTTTTCTATTTCTAAACACTCTCTTTTACATTTGTTTAGTTTATGCAGCATAGTTTCATTTCAATCTATGCAGTGTTATACTCTTGGCATGTTGCTTTCACTATTCACTTAAAATAGAGAATATAAAACAGGGAAAGTAAACTGCAGCAAGGGAAACAGGTGGAATTTTTTCCTCATGTAAAAATACAAAGTAATGAATATGTATGCAATCACTTTTTTACATGTGAGATACAATGAATAGGTCTTTGTGTCTCTGTCATAGCCTCCTAAGATGCTACAACCTCACAGAGATTCTTATATAAAACAAATTAAATTAATTTAATTTAATTAAATGAGTGTCTTCTCATTAGCAAAAGGGAAAGATGCCCCTTCTTGCAGGGAGTGGCAAAAAAAAATTCCACAGATATTTCATTAAAGATATTAATGCTTTATTTTTTTAGACTAAAAAAAAATTCCATAATAAAAACAAGTAGCCTAGGAAGGAAACAAAGCACACTTTCAACATCTGCTTTCTTCTACCCTCTGTCAGTTCTTCTGCAGCAGCCATCATCCAAATAGCTGAAGGGCTTCTTTTAAGCCTCTCTGTGGATCTCTTTTTTGTCTGATTTCTGTATTAATTTACAAAACCTGTGACAGGAAATGTAATTGCACGAACTAACAGTAGGATTCACATTCTACAACATTTTCTAAGGAAGTTAGGGTCTTATTTTGTAAACAGCTGGTAGAAATTATTTGCAGTAATGTATTTCATCAAGTAGTTTGAAGAGTCAAATATAGTGAAAAGTTCATTAAATATATCTTAATGAAAACATGTGTTGTCAGAACAGAGCCCTAAAGTCAGTGTATATCTTTGAATACCTCTGAAGCTCCCCTGTACATACCAACTATTCAAAATAAAGAGCAAAATATGCAGAAGTGAATATTCAGTTGAGTCTAGTGAGACAAGCATCAATCCCTTTTTTTGTCTCTACATTTGAGTGATCTGAACATGAAGGATTTAATTTTCTCTTCAAAAATGTGTTCAGAAGAAGGCAATTCCAAGACTGTTGATTCAAATGAAACTCAGTAATTGAGTAAACAGAGACTCATACTATATCCCCTGCAATATCTAAGCATGGCTCAGGAGTGCTGTTGGAAAAGCTAAACTCCAAATGGTTTCTGGACTGAATTCTTCCCCTTTGCTTACCTCCTTGCTTGCCATAACCTAATGCCCAATAGGTTACTTGAAAGCAGGTGTGACAGGTTCTCATCTAACATTGAAATCGTGAGACTCTGACTAAATGGAGCATTGTTCTTACCCTTTCTGTTCCCTGGCCATTTTCCATTTGTCAGGTTTCCGTATATGTGCATTTATTTTAGAACCTATTGTTCACTGTTTGGTTAAGTCATAATTAAGCAAATACATCCTTTCATTTACTGTAACACTGAGCTATTGCTTTGAAAATTTGTGCTGCTTAATTTACAAATCCAAGATTATTTCATCTGCTGTCTTTTCCTGCAACACAATGGACTTTGCCAATCATTGCACCAAATTTGCTTAAGAGATAAGAATTAATATGAGCTCATTCAGCTTTGCCATCTATCGTGCAGCCACATTGAGTGGCCTCTTTAGTATGCAATATAATTAAATGTTGTCCTTGAGGAGTTTACTTATTGCTTATTTTCATTCTCCTGTTATAATGGGAAAATTGCTTCGCCTTATAAGCTTGATCTCCACAGTCCCATATGAAAGATGTGTTTATTTACTGTATTTTAAAATAGAATAGATATATTCCAGGAGGTAAAGACCATGTAAATATATTTGTTTTTACCTGAACAAGAGAGGGGTACCATCATACCTACCTGAGGGGCCAAATGCTGGGAGTGCCCAGTGGGTGGGACCAGCCCTGGAGAACTGGCTCTGCACAGCCCTGCTCCTGTTCAGCTGCTGCTGTGTGCTGAGGCACCTCTGAGGCAAAGCCAAGGAATGAAGCCTCAGCAAGGTCTGTGGCCGGGCACAATCCTTGGTTTGTCCTCAGTGCAGCTGGAGTCACAGCATGGCTCCTAAGTGGAGGGACCTTGGCTTCCCACTGCTCTTGCTCACACAGCCCAGCCACATCATCTCAGAGCTGGTCTGAGCACCCACAGCCAGAGCTCCAGGAAGGGCAGAGACACTGCAGAGTCTGTTGATGCTCTCAGGGCCCCAGCAAAGAGTAGAAAAAAAAGACTACTGAAGCTCCCATAAAGTGCTGTAGTGGTCCTGTATTTTGCAGCATCTCAGAATAATTCCCACCGTGTTTCCATAGGAAAGTAGAGTGGGTGCTAAAGAACTATCATACTCTTCAGCTTCTCCTGAATAAGGCTGTACAGCCAATGACAATATTAAACTCTACCTGTATGTAGAGCTAAGAATGTCTAGAATTGCTTCCAAGACCGCATTTCATAGAATCATGGAATCAGAGAATCACAGAATCATAGCATGGCATGAGTTGTAAAGGACTTTAAAGATCATCTATTTTCAATCCCTCTGCTGTGGCAGGGATACCTTGCTCTGGACCAGATTATTCAAAGCCCCATCCAACCTAGCCTTGAACACTTTTGGGCAAGGGGCATCCACAACTTCTCTGGCAAACCTGTTTCAGTGCCTCACCACCCTCACAGAAAAGAATTCCTAATATCTAATCCACAACTGCTCTCTTTCAGTTTCAAGCCAGTTCAATTTGAAGGAAACCTAGTGATAGCCTTAACATGCCCTTGTAAATAGTCCCTCTCCAGCATAAAACTAAAAGAATCTAAAACTAAAATTTATTATTCTCAATAAATTTGAGAAGACAAATCAAGCCAGCTACAGGGTATTCATTGTTTCTTCCACCTCCACAGTCACTCTCACCGGGGCTGTAAGTGTACCCTACCTAGCTACAATCCTTGCCTTCCAACAGTACAGAAGCTGGACAAAACACTGAGAAGAGTATTCTGCCTTAGGCACAGATGCAGACTACACATTCAAGCAGTCTTTTCTATCTCAAATATTCATTAAACAGATAATACTTAAAAGCATCAGCTAATAAATTTGGAACCCAGTACCTTCCTTACCTTGCTAGTTTTATACACCTTATGTGTGCATGGACTAGCTAGTGCAGGCTAAGTTAGGATATAAATTTCAAACAATAGAAAGCACTGCCTCTTAATGTACTTCCAGCACAGACTTCAGAATAGAGTTTTAGCATGACAGGAGACTACAGAAAGCATAGATCTGAGCTTAAAGCAGGACAGCTTCACTTGACCAGAGTGCTGATACTTTGTTCTTGAGCTTACTATTAATTTTCTTGGACCTTATATGTGCCATGGAAGATTTTCCCAAGCTTCCTGATGACAGCTTTCTATAAAAGCACATGGGAATCAGCCTACCAGGCTCTTCCATTATCTGTGATATGATACACTTCGCCTTTCCAAGAATAACTATTCTCCCTTCTAGAACCAAGTAACAATATTCTGGCTCATTCTCCTTGGAGATCTCCAGAAGAGAACCAGCCTTACAAATACTAAGAGTAATTGTTGGTGGGTCCCTTGAGTCGTACAAATTAGGTGGATATTGCGCCCCTAAACACCTTGTTCTCTTGTAGAATGTTATGTGTCAGGTTTCATTTCATCACTCTCTGCTTGTTCTACATTATATCTTCATACTATAGAGAAAGTAAAGCCCAGTGTTGAAAAGATTGCTTCTTTCAAGTTTCAGCAATTGGAAGAGAAAGGAATCTTGGGGTGTTGAAACTTTACTATCTCAAATAGCCATTTTGTATAATAGAAAAATTCTGCTCTCAGAGAGTACTTCCTCATAGCCCACTCCCAGTGTTTCACTGGTTATGTTTCCAGAGCCTTTCAGGCACCTAAATTTTTAATGAGCTTACCAGAGAACTTACTCTATACAGAAGGCTCAGATCCAAAGAGTAGCGTTGGAGAGAATCTGCTGAAATAACTTCCCTTACTCTGACAATCTGAGAGAACCTCTTACCATTTCTGTAAGATGCATTCTCTGTGGGAAAGTGCTTAGAGAGCAGAGGAATCTGGCTGGCATTCACCATCCTTGCTTTAAAAAGTTCAAAAATAGCACTGTAGAAAGATACTGAGCTAACAAATGAATAGAGCTAATATTGGGACAGAAACAGAATTTAATAAAACATCTTTCCATTGCAATTTATTGGACTGGTTAATTGTGGTTAAATATTTAGCAAAATAAATGTAATTGCTTTATTATGCATTATAATAATGATAATAATATATTTTAATTATCTTGGTAGATAGAATTAACTTACTCTTTTCCTAACAATCATTGTCACTGAGTGAACTCACAAATGGAGGACAACTATCAGCCTTGACATGGGATGAGCTGACAACTGTCATCAAGTCTTACTGAAGTAGATTTACAGAGTTCTCGGGAATGGAGTTTTTTCCATCCTAGTAAAAGGGCTGTTTGGGGGTGTGGTGACACTAAATGCAGTCTCACTAGACAATAAT
The DNA here is from genome assembly GCF_037042795.1 of Molothrus aeneus. NCBI lineage: Eukaryota > Metazoa > Chordata > Aves > Passeriformes > Icteridae > Molothrus > Molothrus aeneus. The sequence continues at coordinate 102,036,615 of NC_089648.1, forward strand.
ATCTTCTGGCAGGCAATAATCCAAACCCTTTGGCAAGCAGCAAGAAGGATTCTTAAGTGGCTTCTGACTTGGAGAGTAAGGCTGTTCATGACTAATCTATTTCTGGACAAAAAGGAACCGTCAAAAGTCCTCAAACTCAAAAGTCCTCCTTATGCCTTGCTGTGCTGTCCCTCCAACACATATTGGAGTGGTTGAAGTCCTGCTTTACGATCAGGGCTTGAGAACGTGAACCCAGGGCTCCTGTCTGCCCATAGAGGGCCTCACACACTCAGTTTTTCTGGTCAGGCAGCCTGTAGCAGATGCCCACTATGAATTGAGGTTCTGCTTCCTTGGTAACTTTACTTTTAAGCCCTCTTGACCAGCTTGGCAAGTCTGTGACTGAAGATAACATTCAGTCTTCTCTGACAGATGGACCCCATCAGCCCCACAGAGAACAGGTTTCTCAAAAGGAGTCCCATGATCTAAGCAGTTGAACTCCTGGCTGTGGCACCAGTCCTGTAACCATTTTTTGACCTGCCAGATTCAACTGGTCCTCTCAAACCCATTTCCCTTTGATTGAGAGGATTGATGGAAAACCTGCCTGTGTTCCAGAGTCCCTTACTGCTGCCCTCAGGGGCCTCTGATCCTCGATACTTGTCGGGGTGCTCCTGGCAGTATTCCTAGTGCCCACATGAAACAACAGCAGCACATAATAATCAGTGGACTGTATATATGATGAGACCTCAGTCTCAGGGACACAACCCCTGCATAAGCAGCATTCCTCTCTAGGGGGCACACCAGGTCAGTAAATGGGCTCCTGTGCACCTCTGGAAATAGAGTTGCCTACTACTATTACCCATGACCTTTCCTTTGCTGTGCTCATTGTTCCACAGGGAGCAGATCAGGCTGCCTTCCCAGCTACAGCATCTCTCCTGAGTTATAACAAGGAAGGTTGTGTTATATCCTCACCCTATATCTGGACATAACATTGTTTGTATTTCGCACTTCAGAGTGAATTATGTAACAGTTACCATCATTAGGTAAAGCCCTAATAGATGAGAAATTTAGTAGAAGGACCTTCCATGCTATATGCATACAGAAAGAATCAACTTTCAGCACACTTACTGCACAAAAATCCCCTTGATTAAATTTGTAGTCATAATTGCATACAGATCAAAGTGCTAATCATCCTGGCTGGCAGCACCAGTGATGGAAAGCACTAATATTCCATCCAATATTCCCTTTGAAAAATGCCCTCTGATTATGAAATACAGACATGCTTTGCATTTGCAGCCTTAATGGTTTTGGAGGTTCACAGAGTTGTGTTTCTATCTTACAAGCTTTTCTTGGCAGATGTTTATCAACCAGCATGTTTTCATTAAGCTGGCAGCCACTGTAAAAGCCATTAAATCTCTAAGCAGTTCTGTCCTAAGCAATCTGTCCTTCACTGTGAGTCTTTGCAGAGGTGCTTGTACTAAAAGGTCCTTGTAAAACTCATGGCCCAAAGCTCTAATTCTGTAATGATCTCTCTGTCTAAAGATTTCTGAACCAGTGAAGAATTGATTGTTTTGGCCTCTCCCCATACAGAGGTATCAGGAAAATAGGAACTAATGATAAATTGTCATCTGGGATTCAGAGTCCCAAGGAAGGAAAGATACTAACATATTTTTTCATGTTTAGAGTGAAAAAAGAGAGCTCTAGCCACTCTGAGGTATGTTCATGTCAATGATAAGCTGGCAGGCATGCTGGTACTGTATTTTTTTGGTACTCCATTCAAAGATTTGGTTTCTAAACAAGTGTAAAAGGCACAGCACTAAATTAGGTATCAGCAAAGCTCAGAGCTTCTGGAGGACACTGCCATGACCAGGCTCATGGGCTTGAATTCCCATTACAGATATTTCATTATCTGGAAGGTGTTTCCAGAGCAAAGATCAAGCCAGGAGAAAATAAATATATAAAAAGACTAGAATATTCTGAGGATGAGAAAAAGAAATAATACTTTTTCTTAGACCAGCTGACAGAGCCTGTAAAAAACCTGAGCCTTTCCTCCAGATGGGAAGCAAGAGCTTCCATTGTCTGATAAGCACAAGTGGAGCAGAGCATACAGCTTGCAAGAAAATAGGTGTTCATTAGGTCCCAGTCTAGAAAAAGAGCAAGAAATATCACCTAAATAATAAGAAACACTGAGAAATTACTTCAGGATCAGAAGAGAAGGAAGAAATTTTATTTATTTTTCTGACAAAACAATATTTCTTTGGGTCTGTGTTGGGTCTATGACTTTAGGTATCTGGTAGAATTAGAGTCTTAGAATTATGAATCTTAGTTCCCGAGTTTGTCTTTTGAAAGTATTTTATAAGTTTCTTCTGAATATCAGGCTGAATTGTCAAAGATGAAGTAGCTGGCACGTGGAAATTTTTTTCCCAGTGGTAGCTGTATTTTTACATCCTGCATTGATTGCATGTGTGAATTCTTTTTAGTACACAGTGGGTGTGTTGTTTTATCCAAGTAATTTCAAGGATGCTGTTTTGTGCACTGCATGAAAGTGTGGAGTATACTTGTTTAGGTGCTCATTGTGAGCACGAACGCTGTGATCTGTGTTGCTATGCATTATTAAATAGGACAACCAAAGATCAGCGTACTTGCCTCAGGAAAACTCGCTCCCCAAAAATAATGATTTACTGATACTCCAGTGCATTTGATCTGCAAAGAGCACTCATAAAACTACCTTCATCATTCCGAAGATGATACTCACCAAAAATTGGCACTCTTCTAAGCAAATAAATCAGACCTGAATATTGTCACGACTTGCTACAATATAAACTAAACAAAATACAGCAGACACCACTGACCATACACTTCTGCATAGACCAAACATTTCGCTAAGCAAATTTCAATGTATATTGGGTTTAAAATTGCTTTAAATAAGCTTTTCCCATGCTGCACTCTATGTAATCCAATCATAAAATATATATAGCCTGTTCTGGAAGACAACTCATCCAGAATATTCTCTGCCTCTGTCTCCTTCACTTCTCTCCTGAGCTTTCAAGTACTCTTCCACAACGTATCAAACTTCTCATCAAAGACAAGCTTTCCATAAACCAGCATACAACATACAAGTGAAAAAATTGACAACACATATCCACAGGCACCATAATAAATGTCCCACCTGACTGAACCTGACTCAAAGTTCTCTTCCTTTTCCGTGCCATTCTCCTTCCAGTCAAGCCATGTTTACCCTTTCCCCAAAGGCCCCATTTTTATTGACTCTTATTCAGTATACATATGATCATTCTCAAAATCCCTACTTTTGTCAGCATCCCTATCAAACTAGTGTCGTCCTTGTGTTTTCTACACTTTTCATATCAGTGTCTTGTTCACAGCATCCCATGCAAGAACATAGGAGCAGGAGTCAGTAGTTCTGGCTACAGGCTTAGCAGATTAGTGAAGATATGATGAGATTAATTGGATTTTATGCTACAATGCATAAATACTCATGGGAAGAAGTTGTCCTGGGCCATCTGAAATTTTTTTGATCCACTGTTTGAGTGATTTTTTACCATGTATGGTTTACCTTTAATCTCACACAACACTTACAACATAACTCCTTTATTATTGACCTTTCTTATTCCAATCATTTTAACTGGAATGCTGCAGAGCACATTGTGCCTCATAATGAAATAAGATAAAGAAGATTTTTGAGCTTCAATTCAATGAGAAGCACTGGAAGGATAATAAAAAGCCTTGCAGAATCAGAGTAAAGAGAAAAATGTAACAAAGTTTTCATGGAATTGTGAATAAACTGTATTCAGATACAACTTAGTAGATCAAAATCATGGAAGATGGTTGCTCAAAACATTGAAGCAAGGTGGGACATTGCCCCTAGTTGCTATTGCAATGGACAGAAGACATTGAACAGGTAGGTTACCTACAGGCAACTTTATTAAACAGCACAGACGAGAATGCTCCAGCAGGACATGTCCCATGCAAGTCACATTTCCTTGTCATACCGTCTATCCTGTGTTACAGGATGTCGTAGAAGAACAGGAGAGCTGGTGAGAGGTCTAGAGAACAAGTGTTATGACGACCAGCTAGAGGAGAGAAGAGGAGGCTCAAGCAGGATCTCATCTCTCTCTACAGTACACAAAAGGCCATAGTAGTGAGGTCAGGGTTGTCCTCTTTTCCCAAGTCACAGCAGATGAGATAAGAAAGAACAGCTTTATGTAGTATCAGGAGAGGTTTAGACTGGATATTAGGAAAAATGTCTTCACCAAAAAGACTGTAAAGAACTGGAAAGGGCTGCCTGTCACAGCATATGTCACAGTATAGACAGCCACCATACACAGAGTATCATCATACAATTTCAGAAGGCTTCAACCCATACAGAACCACACCACTTCAGAAGGCTATAAGCACCTGCCCCTCTTGTTCTTTAGCCCAACCTTTTATACCCCTCATGCTGATGCATTGCACCTGAGTGCCCTCTTTGGTGATGGGTCAGTGCACCTGGGCACTCCATGGCTCATTGTCGTCAATGCTGCTCGACTGCTGCTCACAGCTGTGCCCGTTGGGGATGAGGCTCAGCTATAGCCCCCTTCCCAATTACCACAAACTGTGTGCCTACAGCTGCCCAGGGAAGTTATCTCTGGAAGTATTTAAAGAATGCTAAGGGACATGTTCTAGTGGTGGATTTGACAGTCCTGGATTAATGGCTGGATTTGATAATCTTTTCTAGCCTAAATGAATTTATGAGTCTTCTGATATCAATGCTTAAAATCCTCCCATCACACAGGATGGAGAATAAAAAGATCTCTTTATTACACTAGCTGCAATAACCTGCTTCCTAGATATTCACTTCTGCAAATAATCTCTGTTGCAGGCTGGGAGAGCATAGCCTGCTGCCCTGCCCATGCAGAGGAGGCCTCTTTCCCATGTTCAGGATGAAGTAGTGGACCTTAAAATTTAGTAGTAAATGGAGTGAAAGGGCAATGACAAGAGTGAAAGCTTGGAAAAGGGAAGAATTTTTTTCCTTGCCTTGTTAGTCCATGCAACTCTTGCCTGTTCCTGAGGCTTCTGTTGGGGGAAATTTTCAGCAGAAATTTTCAGCTTCACAATGCAGTGAAGCCAAATTAGGATGTTGCTGAAATTTATAGTGAAGAGGCCAGTAGGAATGTAGGCTTTCTGGACAGTTAGTGGCATTTATTGTTCCAGCAGCACAGTTTGTCTCCCCACAGGCATAAAAATATTACAGAGAATGTACTGCAATTGTGCTGTTACATAAGCTCCTGTAGAAGGTGTGATTGAGATATCTTTATATCAAGGTTAGTAACGAGCCTTAGAAAGATGAGCTCCACTCTACTTTCTCCCCAACACAAAAAAGACAGAATTATGTGTTTTGGAAAATTGTTCACTTTTAGTGTTTCTTGCTCGTAAGTGGATAAATGCAATAACTGCCACAGAACTACTAAATTCTAATACTTGCTGTATTTCAATCTATCGTCCTTTTGCAACTCTCTTTTGTGCTGGATTGGAAATCTGAGAGTCACAGCTTCAACTTACACTCCAGTTACAAAGAGCAGGACATTTATGCTATTAATTATTTTTCTTATTCCAGTGTTCTTAGGAGTTTAGATTGAGTCCTTTGACATTTGCTTGCACATGTCTATCAGAAACCAGAAATAAATTCTGAGACCTTCATTATTTCTGATTGCTCTGGACTTGTAATAAAAACAATCCAATACATGACATATTGACTAGGGAGAACATTTAGTTTTTCAACAAGTCCTCTATAGGCAAATCAAAATGGGGTGTTTTTTTGAGGGGGAAGCCTGTTGCCACATGTCATTTTGTTGCAGTTTGATGGAAGCCTGACCAATAATGCAAATGAGATCAGCCAGAATCTACCTATCTAGTCATCACAATAAATGTACAAAAGTTTATCATATTATTTCTACTGGAAGGCAACTCCATAATCTCTCACCTCTAGTGGCTAGGAATATATCTTTTTTCATTTTCAATCTAAGTATATGGTTTATATATACCTTGTTCTTGTACCAATATTTCCTTAGTTTAGATAACCATTTCTCCATCAGTCCTGGTAGCCTCACAACATGTCTAGACAAAGCAACAAGTTGTGTATGGATGTCTCCCACTCTCAGACTTGCTTTGAGGCCAAGGAAGCCACATTCTAGTAGTTGTTTGTCTGAGAGGATCATCCCATTTTTTTCTTGCATCCCTTACTTTTTCCAATTGTATCTTTCATTAAAATGAGATCAGGTTTCCTACCACCTTGCATTTGTTGTAGTCTTCCCTACTTCTTTCCATTAAATACCAGCCTCAGAACGAATGGGAAGTTAAAGCCTGAAATTAATTTTCTCTGAACTTTTCTGGTAATTATTGAGTCTCTATTACATGTTCAATGACAGAAGGGTAAATTGTCTAGAACTGGCAAATAGAATCACATTTTTTTTCTGTAGAAAAGGAGGAACTGCTGCATTGTAACTAGACAGACTTGTCTAATTTGGGTCTGTCACCATTTCTGGCCTCCACAATATTATTTCACGCATATTCATTTTTGCATCAATTTGTGGGTAATGCTGGACAGTGGTACATAGTCCAGCATGAAGTAGGGCAGGGCTAATGCCTTATTGAGAAATTCCCAAATTCTGGGGAGTTGTTTAAAACTCAACTTTCGGTGGAGAGCACTATTTCTTGGGGACAAAGAAACCTAATCAAATTATTGTATACTGGATTACATTTAGGCTTATTCTGCCTAAAGAATTACTCCAAATGCCACATGGAGAGGTCAAGGCCAGACCTTTTTTTTGGCCATCAGGATCATGTGATTCAAAGGATTTGGTCCTGTATATTTATTTCCTGATTAAAAGTTTGACTTGACTATGTCATCAGGCTTTGTTTTTCCACATATTTTTGGCCTTCTAAATGACAAAGATTCATCAGAACTTGAGTACTATAAAAAGGAAATTAAGATAAATAGCTATCTGTATAAAATCTTGGTCTGTGTTCCTAATACACCTTTAAAATTTTATCTGTTGGATTTTAAAATGAAAATTAATTTTAGATGAGAACAAATGGAAAAAAACTCCTGTATTTCTTCCCATTCTTGATGTAGAATTGATGGTCCATTATGATATATTGTACACAGGTTTTGAAATTTCAGCTGATACACACATTCACAATCTGTTCTCTTTTGATTTTTGTCTATTATAAAGGTCAACTAAGTCATTTAGTCCACAAGCTGAGGAAATGAATCTCACCATTAGAAGTAGTAAAATGTGCATGATACCAGTTTACCTGTATGTCTACTATGTTTTATGCAATGACCTTTCCACATAAGTATCATTTTAATTTTCATATCTGCTACTGCTGCTTTCATTCACATGGTGCTTGTGGGTATTTTTTCTTTTTTTCTTAGTCCTCTTTACAGTATCTTTATTTTTCATGTCAGGCTTAAAGTACAAATATTAAAGTACAAATATTAAATTTGTCAGGCTAAAGAATGAATATCATTGGTGACTATGTGTGAGATCTTATAGATCCAGTAACACTGGAAATGTTATAGAATGTTTATAATAGAAGATGTTGGAGGGTTTTATGTCAAAGGTGTGAAACAGTAACGACACTGAGAAAAAAAACCAAATTTTAGAAATTCACTGAGAGATTCTAAGCGGATCTATAACAAATGAGGCAGAAAGCATCATCTGTCATAAGAAAAAAGTACTTGAAAGGACAAGGGTCTTGCAAAGTGCTGATTAAATGTAATATGCTACGTGACAATGCACAAATGGGAAATGCTTCAGTGAAGAAGATGAACAACAGGTCCTTCACTGCATCAGAAAAGCAGATCATTCTTGCTGAGTTCCATTATCATGAAAGTTGTTAGCATTTGTGTAACAAAACATTAAGAAGAAAAAAAGTAGGCAAATAATACCATGAGAGGGATGATCCAGATTCCAAATATTCTAAAAGACTAAAAGCTCTGAATTACTTGCATACACCAAAAACAATCTATTTTTTTTTGTCCCACTTACTAACAAGTCAGCAAACCTAGCCATGCCTGGGAAGTATCGTGAAAGATGCTAAATAAGAGGTTCAACCATGAACCATATCCATCACAAACTGAAGGTCAATTTGAAGTAATGTTTCATTTTATCCATGTCAACCCAGGAAAATTTATTTTCTATCCAGGATATATTTGACATATATTATCTAGTGCTACAAAAGAAAGAGTTGAAAGCAGCCAAACCAAAAGAAATATCCACACAGTTTTACAAGGAGCTGCTTTACAGACAGGAGTTGACATTAAAGTACAGATAAGTTCTGGTATTCTCTACCTTCAGTTCTGAATCAGTGCTCAATAAACTTTCATGCTGAAGGATTAATCAAATTCATTAGCTAGGACTGGATAATTGATAAAATTATTTTTTCATGACAGCTTCTACAGTCACTTGTGAATAAAGTCATCCACGAAAGCATCTGACATTTATCCAGAAGTTTATAACTATCAGTGTGAAGTTCATTGAATACTAAAAGAGATGGAAGAGAGTGTTATTCATGCACTGCAGCCTGAAATACCATTACTTAATTCTATGAAGATTAAACAGAGATCAAGAAGCATCATACAATTGTCTTTCCCAAACTAGTCTCCAGTGTTGCAGAAAGTCTGTAACACTTGTAATACAGGTCTAGAAGGATCTAGAATCACAGAATATCTCTAATTAAAAGGGACCCATAAGAACCATCAAGTCCAATTCCCTGTTTCTCACCTAAAACTAAACCCTATGACTAAGAGTGCTGTCCAAACACTCAATTCCATTACCTCTTGTCCTGTCTCTGGTCACCAGGGAGTGGAGCTCAGCACACCTCTGCTCCACCTGCCTGTTTGACAAAGTTAGTAACTGCAATCTGTTACCCTCAACCTTCTCTTCCCCAGGCTGAATAAACTAAATTACCTCTGTCACTCCTCTTAAATCTTGTCCTCAAGATCTTGCACCATCTTTGTTGCCCTCCTCTGGAAGCACTCAAATAATTTGGTGTTTTCCTGATACTGAAGAACCAAAAATTACACACAGAATTTGAGGTAGGGCTGCACCAGAGCAGTGTAGAGTGGGGAGAAAGCAGAGGGAGACAATACCCTAACAATGGTTCATGGCTCAAAGAGGAAGTATCTGTTCAGATATTTCCTTGCTTCTATCAAAAATAATCTAGTCTGGATTACATTTTACATTCTGATCTATGGTGTTGTCTCAGTCAGACAAGATAGAACAGACCAGCTGCCTGCTCTCAGTATCCCAGCACCAAAGATGCCTTTTATCCTTCTCCACTATGAACCAAAGCTACACAATGCAACTGTATGTTTGACATAGACAACGATGAAGGAATAGCATGAGACCTATAGAACACATCTTCATTCTCCACTCTTCATTCTCAGAATTAATAGCTTGTGTAACATCTGCAATTTCATATCTGAGATGTTACTTTTTGAAAACTGTGCTAAGAATCTAGTTGAATTATCTATTCAAGGATAGTGGGTAGATGTATCAATGCTTAAGTTAGGCTTCATAAAGCCAGAGATGGGGCACATCTCTAGATGTATGGAAAGAATTTTTTCCTTGGTTGCAAGATGATTCCCTTGCTGATGAGTTTCACTTGGAAAAGGCATTTCAATTCATCAGCAGTGATTTCTGCAAAGTAATGTAATTTAAAATTGTTTATTTTCATGAATCATGTGAATTTCTGTGATTGTATGAACTACTGTGAAGACAAAACATTCTGGTCTTCTTACATTTGTATCAGGCTGGGATGAGAGTAGCCTTGAGAGAACAGGGCTCATTATCCGATTGCATCTCTCAACAGCATTGGATTTTGCATATAAGTTAAACTAAGCATAGTACACATCCAGTGATAATGTAATAGTTCCTTATACTTGCTGTTCCATTTCCTAAATATAGGTGTGTCTCAATTTAGTTGGGATATTCGAGCTCTTTGTGAGAATCTCAGTGTTTCTGTGAAACAGTTAATACTGATTCTCAGATTCTGGGAGGCATGAGAATATTCATTTTACAGCTGTTGAGGGCTAGACAGAATCAATATGCTATCTGAGATGTGATTCTCCATATAAATCAAGAGAGAAAGATGATAAAATATTTTTATTTTCATTCAGATCTTCAAATGCTTAGTGTTTAAAAAACAAGACAGATATTGACGCCTTGCTTGAAATGCTTTAGGATGACTTGTTGATATTAAGAAGTGTGTATTCTGAACAGGGCTATTAGGACTGTGTATTTCTCTATGTGTTTCTGCAAACTATTGACAGAAATGTGGAAATGTTCCCTGCTGTAGACTTCTACTTCACAGTGACTCCTGATTTATGAATGTCAGCAGAGTATTAAAATTAAAACATAAAGGAAAGCCAACTACTTGTATCTTCTATGTAGAGAGGACAAAACTTTACAGGGTAGCCTCAAAGTTTTCTAAAATTTTTTGACTCTGGTTTATTTCTAACACTTATGTCCAGCACACATTCCTAATTATCTGTCCATTGACTTTTGGCCTTCAGTAATATGTCTCCAATCAAGCAAATTTTGCCAAGATGTTTGCTATGTGATACCACAACAGTAAGACTGAGAAAGTAGAATATACATTTAGATTTTTCTGCTTACAACAGATTCTAATATAGTTCTAAAATGGAAAAAAAAATCAGTGATAAAGCATGCCTTATAAACTTTGCTACTACCATGAAGCCTAAAGCAAGACAAAAAAAACAATGCATTACTGTAGATTTTTGTGGGGGAGAGACATTAGAGATTAAATTATTTGTATCAAATGAAAGTGTTCAGGCTGTGGGCAGATTCAGTCAGGGAAGAAGATTGACATAGGGAGCAGCTGCAGCAGAAATAATAAAAGAAAATCTGAACAAGGAAAAGCTACTGGGAAACACTCTGTCTTAATTAATAAGAGAATCAATCCCTTTCCACTGCAGTTCTGTGGAATATAAGTTTTAGAAGAGTTGTTTGAAATCTTAAGGGGAAAATATGTGAGTAATCAATGCACAAAATATGGGTTTTTTTCTTCTTTAATATTATGTAAAATGGAAATACCAGTATTTTCATTCTAGTATTGGACATTGATCTAGTGACACAAAGGGAGCCAGCAGAGAAACACGTCTGTAGTTTCTAAAGTTTCAGATATAGCCAGTGAGTGGTCATGTTTGAGGGACTATCAAACCAGAATTGTTGCCAGAGCTACAGGAGATCTGAGCAGAGGTTCCAGACAACTTGAACTGAGACAGAGAATACTGTTACCTGAGCAAACTGCTAATGTACACAGCCAGACAAAAAGTGCACGGGTTAAAAAGAACAAATGCACTTACATATTTTCCCTGGCTTTCATTACAGAATCACAGAATCACAGACTGGTTTAAGATGGAAATAAGCTCTAGAATCACCCAGGTTCAGCTCCCCTGCACAGGCAGGGACACACTGAGTCAGTAACTCATGACTGTGACCAGAGTTTTTTACTATCTCCAAGGATGGAGACTCCACAGCTTCTCCAGCCAACCTGTACCAGTTCTTGGTCATCCTGATAGTGACAAGAGTGATTCCTGATGTACAGAGGGAACCTCTTGGGTTTCTATTTGTGCCTGCTGCCTTTGGCCCTGTCACTGGGTACCACTGAAAAGGGCTTGTCCTTCATGCTCCTTGCCTTCAGATGGTTGTGTGGATGGATGGGATCCCCCTGATTTTTCTCTGCTCCATACTGAACAGTCCCGGCTCTCAGCCTTTACTCAAAGGTGAGATGCTCCCATCCCATAATAGTCTAAGTGGCCTTTCACTGGACTAAGTCCAGTAAGACTGTATCTCTCTTGTGCTGGAGAGCCAAGACTAGATGCTGAAGTGTGTATTTCATGTAAAATGCAAACTTTTGATCTGAGTATACTTGATAAAATTAGTAACAGGATTTTCAGATAGGGCATCCCTTCAAAGCATTTCCTTTGTTAAGTGCATATTACAATACTACAGGTTTCCCAGCCTTTGGGTTCCATGCTTTTAATAATGCCATACAAGTAGCAGGAGAGATTTTTGAAATTTTTTGTGCATCTGGGGAAAGTACATAGCTTGATAAATAAATAAAGTTCTGTGTTGTTGTTTTCATTGATGTGCAAAGTTAACAGGTGTTCATCTCAAACAGAAAACTGGCATCATGATTAAAGCACAATGTGTGCTCTTTTATTTGGCTAGAGGTAGAAATGTAGGGGAATGGTGTCACACAATGATATAAATATTGCAGAATAAGTTATTTGGGAATTTAGAAGCCTTTTAGAAGGCTGCCATTATGTGTGTATTGGGGATTTTCAAAAGGAATACAAGTTGGAGGAAACATTTTTTGATGTTCCCATTCTGCTGCCATCTGTAAAACTCTCACTGGCTGATGAACAAGTGCATAAAGCAATGAATGCTTTTGGAAGTCACAACTACAGTTATCTACTATTGCAAATAGTGGACTGTAAACTTCAATAAAAACTAAGTATCTTGTTTTATCAGAGCAAATTAAGAGAATAATTTTCATTTCCAAAGAATTCATGGTTGGCCCTCAGACCCCAGTGGTTCCACATGAGAGCAGAATTTTTGAGACAGAAATTGTCAAATGACAAGTTTTGTGTGGGAGGCTGGAAGAGAGCACTGAGTGGCTATTAAGGTGTTCTAAGATATTTTAATATAAATTAAGTATCATTTTTACAGAATGTAATTTTTGTTCACAGTAGACATATTTTCCAAAGACAGAACACCTTCTAGAGATAAAAGAATGCAAAGAACATACAGAAAATAAGCTTCATTAGCTAAAAAAAATTCTTAAAATATTTCTTAGAAACTCTTGTTTGTGGATAACTGCCAATGGCAGAGATTACTCCTCACTGCAATCTAAAAATAAATTTAGGACAAAGATGCCTAATGAGTTATGATGTACCTGTGTTTACCTGAACATGATTCAAAAACCATGTATTCATCACCTGCATGGGTCTGTTGAAATATGATTGTGATATTTTGCAGAGCCAACATATCAGTTTTGCTGGTAATATAATACCTGCATTGCTGACTACATAACTTTTATAGTCTTTCCTTTGATCTGTAAGGTATGGTAACATTGCTGCACAGAAGCTCAAGCATCATCTTACACTACACAGTTCATCTAATCCACAGCTAAGGCTCAGATACTCACAGAAATTCAGGCACATAAGGTGGGAGTGATCTGCCTGAATCTTGTGTGTCCCACTATGTTTGAGTATCACAGAGTCATGGAATCAGAATTATAGAATAGCTTGGGTTGGAAGGGACCATAAGGATCATCCTGGAAAAGTATCCTTGTTCCTCTTGTGTATCACTGGATCACCTCACTGTTGAACCTGTCCTCTCAAGGCAGTCTGTCGAGAAGCTCATGGGCCTGGGACTTCAAAGGTTTCTTTAACTGACTTATTTACTCAGTCAACATATTTAAACATGAAAGTGTCAGTGACACTTCTATTCTGGCTTCCTTCCAGCATTCTTTTTCATTCCTGTCATATTCATTGGGGTTTCAAATATGAAAATGAAATCGCAAGAGAACTTGTATTGGCTGTAGCTGACACTTATTCAGTTAGGCAATCCAGGAGAAATTATTTGTTTTATAATCCATAAATAAAAGTCTCCTTTTAGAAATATTTATGTCTCATTATATCAAGCATTAGATGCAAGATTTACCTATAAAATCAGCATGACAGTGAATTAGTATGAAAATAAGACTGCTGTGGTTTTCCTGTACTGTCTGGTCACTGCCTCACCAAGAAGAAATAGAAACAGCACACATGGCACCTTGACTGCCTTGGCAGATACTCACTAATGCTACTCAAACTCTGAGAGAGTATGAAAACTCTTTGTATTATTTGTGTTTACTCTTAAACTAGAAATTACAGTAATTTCATCTTTAGAACCTGTTCATCTTTAGAACCAGTTTTATAGTTGGCAACTTGGAATAGTTGGTCTTTGAAAATGGGTATATTTATTAAAATCAGTCCCTTTTTAAATTCTCTTTTTCTGCTGTTTCAGTCAAGGTTTAGATGGCTCATATTTACTGCTCTCTTTGAGAAACAGTATAGAGAGCTTTAACATCCTGCTGCTGGTTTTTCATTAAACCACAAAGCACTAAAGCTATTGGCCTTTTTCCTGATGTTATTTAGCTTCTATGGTTGTCCTGCATTCACCTAGATGATCTTTTCAGATCTCCTCTTTTCATCAGAGAATTAAAGTAACCTTTTCTATAATTGTTTTTTCAAGGAAAAGGAGGCCCATTTCTCAGTGGATAATAAATGATGGTAATCACTGATTCCTCCCATAATGCATAGCACCCTCTTTTCAGACAAGGAAAAAATAATAATTCAGGAAAAATAATTAGAAATTAAATTGCTTCTGAGCAATTTCTTTTTCTATGAAAACCTCTCTCATCCTTAGTTTTCTGCTGGACATATCTAATCTAATCATCAGTTGTCACTAAGTAATTGAATATCCTTGAGTGTGAACTGTTACAGGGATAATGATATATGTCTGTTCCTGTTACTTTTGACTTCACAAAGAGATGGCTTGTATGTAAGTGCCCCAGGTAGTTCAGCATTCAAACTCACTTTTGCTTGCCAGCTATATATATGCATATAAACACATACCTTAACACAGTGAAATCAATGAGAGCAGAACATACTGTAGATCACAATATATGAATATATGTATGCATAATGTATGTAGTATTTTCTATTCTGTTTTGACACACAGTCACCCCTTTTGGATAACTCATTGTGGTGGTTTGACCCTGGCTGGATGAAAAGTGCCCACCAAAGCTGCTCTATCACTCCTCTCCTAAGCTGGACAAGGGAGAAAAAAAACATAACAAAAGGCTCATGGGGCAAGATAAGGACAGGGAGTGATCAGTGAGCAATTTCCATCCTGGGCAAAAGAGAGCTGACTTAGGAAAAAAATAATTTAACTTATTTCAAACACATCAGAGTAGAGTAATGAGAAACAACAGTCCTCATGAGGCTGCTCTTAACTAGTTAGTTCCAGGCAGAGATGCATTCAGAATATTGCTATGTTAGAGGTGCTCGTCTCTCCCTAAACCTTTTTTATTTAAATTCTGATACACAAATAAAATGTGCTGGATTCCTCACTGGCACAATTAGTAGTTGAGAAGGGTTGAGAAGATATTCTTCCTAGGATCTACTTCCTAGTGCTAAAATACATCATGGCACTAAATTGACCTAATGCCCTTAGCCACAGATTGAATATACTTCCACATGTAAATTTCCTGTGCCAAAGCTCATGCTATTTCAGCTCCTACGTTACAAGGACAAAAATTAACACAGTGATTAAAGAGAAAACCCAGATTTGCAAATTTAAGCATTTCAGTGATAGCATGACAACATGGGTACAATCTTTGTCCAACAGTATATCAGAGAGGAGTGTGCCTCTGGATGGTACTCATGGTTAGCTGGGAAAATGGAGACATATTGCTGAGAGGAGAGGAGGAAACTATCCAGGTGAAAGTGTTACACAGGCTGTGGAAGAAGACTGCTGTGATACAAGAAAACTTTAGCTCATCTAGTTAGCCAAATCACTGCACTGTAATCACTAGCAACCTGGATCTCCTATTTCCAAATTCTAACTCCTAATGTTTAAATTCTCTAAGCTACTACAAAAAAAATCTGAACACAGAGAGCTGCAGATAAAGAATAAAAAATTTGGCAGATTATTTAAAGACAGACAAATAATAAATTGTTTGATAGAGTCCTGAATCTCTTCTTCAGCAGGCATGACATTTTAGGCACCTAGGGACAAGCCAGACTAGTCATGACTTCACTCATGAGCAGTGTTATCCTCTGATGCTGCTGCTCATATTTTATATAATATCTTGGTGACTCACCAGTGAGTTAAAAAGATTACTATCTTTTGCAGCCTGGAATCTAGGCACAAATGTTCCATCTACACCTTATGTGCATAAATCTGTCCTTTTTGGGATATGTCCCCTGTAGAGGAATTTTCTATCTTATCAGTGTTTTTTCATGCATTTTTATTTTAACACCAACGTGGTAGACCTTATTTTGTGTATTTTCACCACCTGTTTAACTTTGCAATGCTGCTTTTACCAGCTTGTGCTGACAGTCTTTAAATCATTGCTGCTTTCCATTAAATCAGATTTCCATGATGCAAGACAAGATCCTGGATCAAGATGCCACCTGATATGCCTTTCAGTATTCCAACAAAATTATTGAAGCCACTTGCACGCTGAAAGTAATCTAAATGAGCAACTGCAGGAACAAAGTTAAAATTTTACCCAAGGTTCAACAAACAGAAAATAAGAAAATGCTATTAGGGGTGTACATAGAGTTAATTATATGCACATTGTGAGGTCAAATGAATCCTTCTGTGCATATATTTTGACTCTTTTCCATCTATGAATTTAGTTGTCCAATAAACACAGGCACCATGTGACTGCTTGTGCAATGCCTGAAATAAGAAATCTGATCTTTAGATATATTTGCATTGAATGAAACATATTTTAAAAGTCACGTACGCTGTATACGGACCCAGAGAGGAATGGCAAAACAATTTTAGTCATTTTGTGTTGAAGTCACAAAGGTTAATTTGTGCAAGTGTGCAAAGTTTGGACAGTAAATTTATTCCAGGAAATCCCCTGAAAATAAGAATGAGAAAATATCCTTTTGGTCAAGTTAAATTTAAAATAGATGCTTTATAATTTTTGACAGATATGACTGCACAAGCATTTTTGCTCACTAAAGGGTTTTATTTACAAGTGTTTTTAATCACACTGCAGTATATGCTTTAGGATTTGGAACAAATTTACCGAAGTAAATCAGTAATTTACTGATTACTCTGTGTCTGCAGCACAGTGTACAATCACTTGTTTGAAAACTGTTGCAATAAGAAATAAATGAATAGATTTTAGAGAGATGAATTTGGCATCATTTTCAGAGAACTATAGAGCAACTGTCTTATGGTGCATAGAATTTTGTAAGGAGATGACTCACCTCTACTTTTATTTATGACTGCAATCATCACTCAATAGTGATATACATTTTTGAGATTTCTTTTTAAACCATTGGGGTACATTCCCTTTCTATAGTTCTCCAGAGTGTGTATTTTATTCCAAGATCAGCATACCTTGGTGATGAAAGTCAAGGGATGAATTTGCCCTGAAGGTTTTGCTTTCATCCACGGAGGCAGAAAGGGTATATCAGCTCTATCCCTGTAAGCCCGAAATCTGCACATAATCTCTTGCACATGATGGAAGTAGCATGTGAGAATAGCAAGGTGAAGTCCTTTCCCAGCTTTACCAGGAAAGAAGAATTGCAGTGAGTCAAACCCTGTTACCTGTACTGAAGACAGGCATTTATCAGTTGAAGATAGCATTGACATTCCATGCCAGGTGGAAGACAGATTTATTGAAGATAATATTAATCACTGAGCATCAGACTGAGCACTTGTTTATGAATCTGCAAAATTCTCCTCATAGGGAGGGCTCTGTTTACTTGGTAGAATAGATGCATTGTATCAAAGGAATCAGTTTAGTGTTTGCTAAGTATCCACTCTTCAGTGGCAACAGCTTTCTGTTTTATAATATTTACAAATGTATTTCCTCATGCTATAGAAACATCAACTCCCAGTACGTTATGTTTCTCGATCTCACCTAAAACTGTGATCTGTAGTAGTAACTGTACAAATAAAAATACATAACTGTGTTTTAATAAAAAAAAAAAAGCTACTTTGAATTGAATTTCAGTGGCAACTTGGCACAAAATTCTCATGTATATATTAAAATTATCATAGTATGCATTTTCAATGAAAATGTAATATTATATCTCCAACTATTTTGATGTTTCTGCTCAGGGCTGGACTGCAACAGAAGTGCTGAAGAATGGAGGGAATGATGTATAAGAAAAGAGACACATGCTGAAAGGCCTAAAAAAATATCTAGCCCAGAGTCCAGGCTTGACCTTAATGATTTTTGACCATCCTCACCTGAATCACCATTTGCTCAACAACCTCTAATGGTGTAACGCTTTTAATTTTGGCTGATTCTTTCAAAAATCCCTTGGATATTGAAGAGTTAACTGAGAAAGTTTGATCAGTGCAAAGATTTATTGCACTAATGATGTAGGTTATCAACTGATATCCTAATTGCCTGAAGTATTCATCTACCCCAGCACCACATAAAAGTTTTTTCATTCCCACAATTGTTCATTTTTTTCTAATGCTGTCTTAGAAAGAGTAATGGTTCATTTGGAAGAGATCCAAGGCAAACATCATTTAAATCACTTGATCCGTTTACTAAGCTGTTGAAAAATTAACAAGAGCATTGTTTAATACATCATTTTTTTCAGTAGTATGGGTTGAGCTAGTGAACTTTTGTAAAAGCCTGAGTACATAGGAATACCAGGAAATAAACTTTACAGTAGAAGGAGCAAAAACAGTAAGGAATGTGGTCCGTGTGAAAACTATTTTTTCTGGGGAGTTGGCTGAAAAAAATCTGATCACATAAGCATTTTTCCCCATAAAATAAAAACTAAAAAAAAAAAAAAAAAGTGTAAAAATTTAAAACTGGACTATGTCTTCAAGTGATTCTAAGAATTCTAAGACCAAGCATTTCAATTTAATTTCAGGTAAGTTTAGCAAAGGAAAGAAATGGAAATGAAGAAATTAATTTGGCAAACTCTCCCAAAACGAGACATGAGAAGAAACAGTCCCTCGTCCCTCAATTTTTACTCAAGAGCACTCACCTACAGCAGATATGGGTCAAATTTATTTCTCTCCTCTGCCTCAGGGAATATAACTTTCCATGCAGGGTGCCTCAGCTGCTGAGGAACTCACTGAACTTAGCAGGCTACTCTCCATCTTTTACTCTCAGGCTGGACAATTTATTCTAAAAAGAATTTTTACCCACTATTTACAATTTATTTTGATCAGTGACTGGAAACTAAGTGTTCTCACTTGCTATCTCTTTACTTAAATCCCTCGAGTAGCATCCCAGACTGCTCTTCTGATTCTTTTTCTCTCTAACTGAATTAATCTTCAATTATTCCATGCAAGGTGGAACAGTACAAGAATAAGAAATGATTTGGCCATGGCTCAGTCACCAGTATGTTATAACTTAGTTTAAATGTTTCTCGGCTCTAAACAGAAGGACTTTGGCTCAAGAGCAGTCAGTTTTTATGAAAACCTTATAGTACTGGCTTAGGAGATATGCAGAGGAGTAGAGACTCCCTCAGTCTCCCCTGTTGGAGGCCCCATAACAGGAAAGAGGAAAGTTCATATTCCTTATGAAAAGGAATAAAAATATGAATAATAAGAATAAAAATATGAAGCAGAATTTCTCATAGGTATTCAAATGATCCAACAATCAGAGTGAGTGGGGAAGCCCAACACACTCCAGGTTGGTCATAGAAATGTAATCTTGAAAAAAAAGAAGCTATCTAGATAGTGACCATGCAAACAGATTGAGGAGGCCAGACAAGACAACTCACATTTTTCAAGGAATAGTCTGCTTGCAATACAGACTTGAAATAAAATATTTTTTTTCAGTCTATATTTTCCTCAATAATTACATACCAGTTTTGTTCTAAGTTTTTCTTCTCAAGGTCAACAATTTATATGTTTAAACGTTTTAGAAATTACCATTTCACACTCAAATGGTTATTTTGAAAATAAAATGTCACATTAAAAACATCTTAACAGAATAGCCACCCACAGCCAAGGGATGTGGAACCAAAGGGAAACTTCCATAACTGTCGGGAGATTTTTGAGGGAGATCATATCCATTTCAGGGTAAGAAAATTAATAAAAATTAATACATTTTAAACTGATTTTGTCATCAATAATTATTAAGTCTCCTGTAGTATGAATAGGTTAAACACTTCAGTATAAATGTGCACAGATTCTTACAGACACAATTTATTTAATTCAAAATATACTTCTAGAGATAGAAGGTAAATAAGTCAAGGGGGGGTGGGGGGAAAAGGCATATACCAACAAAGTAAAAAAAGGTAGAAAATAAATCCTCAGCAGTACATCATTTAAGAGGCTTCACTCAGGAAAAAAAAAAAGAAAAAGGTGTCTTTAGTGTTTCTATACACTATCCCTAATGCTGGGTAACAAGCTAACGATGTACTTTTTACAAAACTAATCCATAAAAACTGCTATTAGTGTCTATTAATCTGAACCTGGATAGCTAGACCTTATTCCCTACAGATTTGCCTCAGAATAAAAGTAATTGCCTTAACTTCCTGAAATAGAAGCCTAATACCTATTCTAGGCCTCATTGTTTATTTCTATCTATTCTTGCAGTGAATCAATATTTAATTTTCAATTCCTCCCACAAAGAAAAAAAAAAGAACTGGAAAATGCTTTATCAGAAAATATCATTCACATTAAAAAAAAAAAAATCAGGTCTACTTCATATAACAGGAAACTAGAAAATTTCAATGTTTCCAAGTTGTCAAAGGTAGACTATAGTTGCAAGATAATTTCCCACTGGATTCTTGATTGAGGTTGTTTTTTCCCAAAAGGTTTACAACTTTCTTGTTATTCAAAACATAAAAAGATAGATTTTATAAATCTATCTATAGACAGAAGTACCAATATGGTGCAGATAGAAGATATATTTTCCCTCTGGCAGGAAATTTTTTATTATATATTTGAAAAAAGCTGGACAAAGAACATTTCCACATATCTATTAATACATTTCCATATTTTAGCTTTTGTGTTTCTTGAGCACCTACACCACACAACAAAAATATTAGACGCTGTGAAAGGAAAAACAGCCTAAACCACAGTTTTTCTACTTAAAAACAAGCCGCATTTATTTATGATATGACAATATCTCATAAAATACTGTAGGTTTTAGGAAATAAAAGGTGTATCAGGGAAGGGAAGGGAAGGGATATGGACTCTTGCGACCCTGAAAAGAAAGGCTTACAAACACTCGGGAAAGGAGATAGGATCAAATGAAATACAACTGAAAAAAAGGCCAAAAAACCCAGAAAATCGGGACTTGTAGTGTCTTAAAGAAATGGTCTGTGAGGAATGGAGCTGCATTACAAAGGACCAAAAGAGGCCAAAACTAAGCACACAGACCTTGCAAAAGCCAGGGAAAAAGTCAAGGAGGAAGACACAAATTGTTGGGAAAGATATAATAGAGATGGCATGGAGGCTTAAAAAATATTTTAAAAAAATACAGGAATCTTTCCCATATGCCAGTAAGTGCAGGCACGTGCAGCAAAGCTTGCCAGAATTGATCCCCGCTGAAGGCCAAAACAGAAAGGAAGGACTTCCAAAGAGGCTGGAATGGAGATATCATCAAAGGAATTGCAATTGGAGGAAGATATAAAATTTGGGCAATTTAGTGACTAGAAGAAAATGGACCGGGATTATATCATAGCAGTGCCATGGCCTCAAAAGATGCCAAAACTAAGCCCATAGATGTTGCAAAAGCCAGGGAAAATGTCAAGGAAGAAGAGAAATCTGGGAGAGGAAGATATGAGGGACATGGTATGAACACTTGAAAAAAACTAAAATCAAAAAAAGGAAATAGTCTTTCCCATATGCCAGTAAGTGCAGGCACGTGCAGCAAAGCTTGCCAGAATTGACCCCCGCTGAAGGCCAAAACAGAAAGGAAGGACTTCCAAAGAGGTTGGAATGGAGATATCATCAAAGGAATTGCAATTGGAGGAGAAAAAAAAAAGAAAATGGGGAAATATGGGCAATTTAGTGACTAGAAGAAAATGGACCACGATTATATCAGAGCAGTGCAAAAAACCAAAAGATGCCAAAACTAAGCTCACAGACCTTGCAAAAGCTCGGGAAAAAGTCAAGGAGGAAGACACAACTTGTTGGGGAAGATATAAAAGACATGGCATGGATGCTGAAAAAAAAGAAAAAAAAAGAAAAAAATCTTTCCCAAAGTCAAAGCCATCAAAAGGCATGGCATGTCATCAAGTGCAGGGACATGCACCAAAGATTCCTCTCTTGATCCCCATTGAAATCGCAAGATTCCGTTTCCCTTCCCGAACGTAAGGGCTTCTCTCTCGCTCTCTCACATTTAATGTAGAGTAACCAGTAGATCTCTCATTGTCGTACATTCATTCATACACGTCTTGAAGAATTAAGTGATTCTTCCTTTGATTCTTGGTGACACTGTATTAATTCCATCAAATAGTGCCTCCATGTCCAAAGCCACTTGTTCTGATCTTCTGAATATTTAGGACAGTAAGACAGACTCTTATCAGCTGGCTCTGAGTTGAAATGTTATTTTGGCATCCACGGCTTAAAAGACCCTGCTTGAAGAAATTACATTACAGAAAAGTAAGCTCTTTAGGCCATCAACAAAAGCAGAAATATAATGTATTTAACCAGTATATGTTGTTTCCACATATACTTAATATAGCACATCCTTCATGATGTGATGGAATACCATAAATGTAGGAGTTGGGTTTTGTTTTTTGGGAAGTTTTTTGGAGAGTGTGGAGCCCAGCTCATCAGATCTATAACAACAATGCAATTGCTGGCTCTTAGTTGGGGATTTCAGGCTGAAATTGCTCAGGTTCTTCAGGAAAAAAAATTAAAAAAATAAAGGGTAGTATCTCTATTCCCTAGACTTTCAGCAAACTACCCTGGGAAGCTATCTGTTGTCAAAAGCAGAGCAGGAAAACATGGGCTTGCCTCTTCCTTTATTTGTAACTTTAGCTTGCTGGAACAGTAACTTTCTCTCCCTTCCAAGGCAATCACAAGGGCAGATTAATTATTCTAGCTCCAGGCTTCAGATTTTTAACATTTAATAGTGCCGCATAATTAATGCAGGTGGTATTTACACATCATTAGATTTTAGAAAGGTTTTACCTTTCTCTTGAAGCTACCATTCAGCTTATTTGTATGAATTATACCCCTTGCCCCCCCTGCTTCACTTCTGGGTTTCCTTATTCTGTTTAGCCTTGTAAAACCATTCTCTGCTGAACACTTAGCATTATTTATTAACTCATGCTTTTTCTTTCTCCCTCACTCAGAGTTAACTTTTAGATCTCACACAGGGCTTGGGGGCCTCCTCAAAAATTCCTTTCTTGTATTTTCACACTATAACCCTCCCACATCCCCCCCTCCCCCTCCTCCCCATATTTTTCAGAGAAACTTTGAGTCACAGAATCTGCTGAGACCTCAAGCAATCCCCTGGTCTATGTACTACCCTCTTGTTAAGAAAGATCCAAACAGCTCAGATAAATGCTTTTGTCAAACATTGAAGTGTCAGAGTCAAAATGGTTAAGGCTGCAAGCATCCATGACAGAAAAAAGGATATTTCAGTGAAGACATTTTGAGCTGAAAAAAGCTCACATGGGCATTTTCTGTACTTGACAGGGTCTGTAGAAACAAACTGATTATTCTCAACCTTATGCTAGGATTTGTTCCAGCTATCTTGGATGTTTGTTAGGAACTAGTGGTAGAAAAAACAATTCTAAGTAGGTCAAAATTCTTCACAGGGACTGGATGCATTGGTGAAGAACACTGTTAAAAAGAGAAATAAAATTGTCTATCTGCCAGAAGATGCCTAGAACTGCTTCTTTCTGACATTGTTTGGCCCTCTGATGGGCAGGATATTTTCTCAGTCCACCACAGCAACTCTGTGACCCCTCTTGAGATATCATTCTTTTTCTGTTTTCTAACAAAGATAAGCGGAGGGTGTTCACCATCAAGACCCTTTGCAGATATCTTCACTTCATCTATTGAAGCCTAACTCATTGCTGAAATGTCAGGTCTCACTTCCAGTCAGTTTGAGAAGTCAGCTTCACTAACATTTGGCTTTAAAAAAACCCCAAACCAACAAAATCCTTACAAACTTTCATCTTTTTATCCAAACTCATACCTCAGATTTACTTCTCATAACATCAGCAAAGCTGTTTATTATCCTTTTTTGTCACAGTGACTGCCAGTTTAACAATAGTGAAATTGCTATCCTTGACTTTGAGAACAAAGCTTGTATCCCGAGTTATTTTTTTAACTCCTCTTTTTTAGTGCCTAGTTCATCTGTCACCCTGACATTACACATACTTAGAGAACTTTTGAAGGTAGGGACTGTACCTTTTTGTTCTACAGTATCTAGACATAATAAAATTCATGATCCATGACTATTTCTGGCTTAGCAAGCCCTCCTAGAGTCTAGATAAAAATCTACCTTTGGATCCACCTAATCATAGCTATCTAGGTATCTGTTTATATGCATCTATTACATATCTAATGAGTCCAGTCAACATTAATATCAATACTTACAATTATGAGGAAAGACAAGCAAGGTGACAGGGCTTTCAAATTCCACAGAAAACCAGCAATTCTGATCAGGATTATTATTGAAGAAAAAGGCAGATGACTCAGCTTCTTAATATCTCAACTAGAGCGATGAAAATACAAGTAAAAAAGAAAAATGACAGCCTCATCTTGATTTATTTGGTAACGCTAAGTCTGTATTCATACCAAAAATGCCAGAGGGTAGAAACTTCTGCAGCAGAAGCTTAACTAATTTCTTTTACTTAGCACAGCACTGACTAACTGAAAACTTTTAAATGTATTCTCCACAATTTCCACTTTAACAGTGCTCTGAGTTCCAAAATTCTCAAATGGATCTACAGAACTGCACAACTTTTCCAGTCTTAGAGGTGTTGTGGGTAGTCAAATAAAACCAGTGCTGGGAAATACAGATAGACTGGAAGCATGGTCTTCAGGTGGAAAGCTAGCATACCAAAGGAAACCTAATTAGTCCTTACCCAGCCTAGTCAAACAGGGACATCAAGGTTTTGAGAAAATGACATGACATCTTCTTGA
Source organism: Molothrus aeneus (assembly GCF_037042795.1). NCBI lineage: Eukaryota > Metazoa > Chordata > Aves > Passeriformes > Icteridae > Molothrus > Molothrus aeneus. Next base: position 102,061,511 of record NC_089648.1, read on the forward strand.
GCATTGACTCACAAGATCAGAAATAGAAAAATTATTCACCTTATCCAAAAGAAAATATATATAGATTGATAAAATGTTGTACAAGGCTTAACCTAAGAGAGAAATAGCAATCATGCCCTAGGAGATACCATGAAGTCACAGTTCATCTCAGGCAGTAACCTGAAAGGGTAATTGATCACAGACTCACAGAATGGGTCATGTTGAAAGGGACTGCAGTGGGTCATCTGGTCCCACTTCCCCATTCCAGCAGGGTCATCCTACAGCACACAGCACAGGATTGTGTCCAGACAGCTGTGGAATATCTCCAGTGAGGGATCCTGGAAGTGCAGCCTAGTTGCAAGCAGTGATTGGGTGTGAAAGACACTGGACCCATACAGAGTGTTCTTCACATATCAGCACATGTATTGTACACTACATATTTTGTTTAAAATCTGGTGAGGACAGGAAGCTGAGAAGAAGAAGACAGTGTATTTATACATAGGTCCTGGCCTCTGAGCTACTGTGCAACCTTTTGGTCTGGAATGATCCAACTTGGAAAGATGTGTTGTGGAGGGGCTGTTTTTTGCCTTTTTTTCTCTCCAGGATGTTCTTTAATTTATTTCATACAATGGTTGTAAACCATTTCCCTGCTTAAAAGAGTTATTATGTACCAGACTATATTATTTTGTGCCCTGATAAAATGTAGCATAAGAGATTGAAAGCCTTTGGGTCCTTTTGATAGTTTCACTTACAAGAAAAGTCTATGGAGGCTTTTCCCCCTCTTAGCTCTGGTTAATTTAAGTCCTTCCACATAGATGCTTTCTAATATTGTCTTTATTTCAAATGTATCTCATGTACAAAACATTCATTTTTTACACATGGCTGGCTTGTATCTTCAATGTGAAGGAGAAATCACTACTGAAGTCACTGAGAAGTTCAGCCTAAAATAAAAAATCAGTCACATGCAATTAGTTTAAAATATTAATGTGTAAAAACTAAAGTTTTCTTTAGAGCTAAAAATATCTTTGATTCTTAAGTGAAGAGACAGGAAAAAAATCAATGGAAATTAAATATTGATTTAAGAAAAATAGGCAGTTAATTCTTTATGTACAATTTCCTATTCATAGATCCACCATCATTGTACAAGCAAAGTAATTAACACAAAATATGATTTTACAGACAAATTTCTCCTCTTTAATCTTGTAATGAGGACTTAGGACTGCACCAAACCCAGGCCTCCATCCAGAGCCTGGTCTCACAGCCAGACACATGCTCTGTTGGCAAGGGGAGAGGAACACTCTGCGCCTCGTCCCTCCTGGCTGCAGCTGAGCATCAGCACTAATCAATCTCCCCTGCAGTCTGTCCTGCTAAGTCAGGCACTGGCTTGGCTGAAGTATTGGCATATTTTTTGATAGGCTTTGTTGCAGGGCTGAAGACAGCCAGCTGAAGCTGGTGGCTTCTTTAATCACCCCATCAAAATTCAGTGGAAGTCATTTGTCTGAGTCCTGAAACACTGAAATGAGATGATTTGGCCAGCATCCCATTACAGATCATTTCAGGAGCTAAGAAGAAAATTATGGTCTCCTCCCTTGCAGACTTACATTCCGCAGTGTAAGATATTCTCTTTAAATTGAATGCTTGTTTCATTAGACTCAGCTGAGAAAATCCACACACCCCATCTTCCATCAATTAAACAAATTGAAGCAGTAGATTTAGCCTAGCTCCTCATTCAGGACTGTAGAGCAATTGTTGAAAAAAAATCAGCCCTCAAGCTTGAAAAACCTTACTTCATTAAAAAAGAAAAATAAATTAAAAAAAAAAAAAAGTGGAGAAGTTAAAAAAGTCTTTAGAGACATTTGAAGATAAATCTCTTCTACAGTTGCAGAGTCACCATGCTCTCAGGCAGACTAAATAACATACTGGACAAAACTTACAGGAGGGCCAGGAGTCCTTTGTGATAAATACTATCACCTAATTGAAGACCAATTTGAGATGGTTTTCTTGTCTCTGAAGGAATTCAGTCCAATCTGTTTATTATTACATTTTCTCTGCCTGAGAGGGGTGATCATCAAGATGAAGATTAGTACTATAAGTATTATACATATGTATTAGTACTGTAAGTGGTATTATTAAAAAGTATTCCCCCTTTGGAGCAAGGAGTAGCATGTGAAGTGGCAGGAGTGCAGATTTCTATTAACCACTTAAAATGTGCAGATCTTTATGACTTTATTAAGTACATTAAAAACTATCCAGATTATTTTTATATGAAACCCCAGGGTTGTTGTTTTTTTGTTTTTTGGGGGTTTTTTTTAGGAAACCGACTATGTATGTAACACAACTGCACTGCTCTTCATTGTGTCTGAATTAGTTTGGAGGAAAATCTCCCTTTCTCAAGGATACCACAAATTGATGCGGATTTCTGTTTTTCTGTTTTCCAAATTGGATGTTCTGTCAGATGATATGTGTGCTGATGTGAGGAACTTTTAGGAGCTGTTTTTAAGATAATCAGAAGAGGTTTCAGGACAGGATCCTAAAGCAGAGAAATAGCTGTATTACTTTGGCACACAGGTCTGGTTTTTTGACTCAGTTAACATATTAATTGATTTTTCTTTCAGATTTAATAAAGAATTTTATAATCTCTCCCACCAAAATATTTAAACATTCTTTTCAGTTTTAGTAGATATTTATTTTTGCACTGTTCATTTGATCATTTCAGCAGGGTACAAAATTGTGCCTTCAGGCACAGCCTGTTGTGAGAAGCTGAGTGAAGATGCACTGCCTCATGGGGCTGGAAAAGATGCTTCCTTCATTACTGGGTTATCTCTCAAAGCAGCCTGGTTGCACTATGGGAAAATAATTGATACTCACTTTTAGATGGCTGCAGTATATTCTCATTTCACTGCTAAGCCAATTCAATTGGAATTGAGAGGTAGAGATAGAGGGGCTTTTTGACCCTTAACCAGCGTTTTTCCCACAGGATGGCAATCAAACGTGCTTTCACAAGAACATGGGTTTCTGCTCTGTTTGGCCCTGATATGATTTCTGCCAGGTCTTTACTTGCAGAAGTATCACTGAGTCATGGGAGACTAAAAAATAAACTGTCACTAGTTTTCCAGATTTTAAACAGAGAGTTAATTTACTTTGGGCTTTGCTTGAACAAGTCAGAGTAGCTGCTCTTTTGGTTTTCAGGTTTTAAGAAAACTCATAAAGGTTATGTAGTGATTCCTGAAAAAGTCTCCCTCAGACAAGATCATATTATTTTCAGCTCAATGAATTACCCAATATTAGGCCTTGCATCTTGTTATCATTAGAAAGGATTATTAAAAAGCCTACCTTTGATCATGGTGAAGATCAACCAGTAGCTACCTTTCCTTAGCCTTCCAGGTGTGTTCATTTCCAGCACTTTACCCCAAAAATACCCTTTGCCTTCCCTCCTCCTACTTTCCTGTTTTGTCTTCTTCCACTGTCTGTCTGTGATCCCTATATCTAATAAAATTTTTTTTAAAGTATGAGAACCAATCATTTCAATGTAACCACAACAACTCTCATTAGCATCTGAATATTTATGTTTTGGCAGTGAACAGAGACATTTGACAAGGCCATTCAGTTAGTATCCCCTATGTTTGATAGATTCACTGAGGATAACTTATTGCAAAATCAAAACAGTGGTCTTTAAATGAATCAACATTGTTATTCACTGAAGTAGAATGTATCTTATGGCCCTACAGAGGTCACCTTGGAATTTACAGAAGCAGTTGCATGGCCAGCTGAAATTGGCAATTAGAAAATTAATTCCACAGTCAAGATACCAGACTGAATTAGCATGTTATTGAAGATCCATTTAAGATTACATTTACTGCTCTGAGAAATTATTTGTCATTTCCATTGCTAGCTATCACAGAAAGTTTATTCCTAACACAGCAAAACTGTTTCTGCTCCTCACCAGCAGTATAAGCTGAAATAATCCTGCTTCCACTGAGGCTTTACCTCAAAGATACCTCATGTTCAGGGCTTTCTTAAATAAATTCTTGAATCAGGTACCAAATCTTACCCATCAATCTTGCTCAGTAATATAATTGCAGCTTTATGGATTTTGATGGAATTGTGTGAGGGTAATGTACCAACCTGGTTAGAGGTTTTTGAAGCCCAGTCCAGTTGGACTATATGTATTTCCCTTAGGTCCAACTGAAACAAATACTTCTAAAGGGGTTTAATATTAAAATCCTATCTGTTTCTATTCTAATTACCTAATAAAGTCTTAATGTACAAGCTAGGTATGATAAAGTTTCATTTAATTAGCAGATAGATAACCTGGCCTGCTGAAGGAATTTGCTTTATATTGAGATTTCTAGGGAAAGAGACATTCTGAAATACAGGTGAAAAACTGAAGCTACAATAACAGAAAAGAAACTGAAAGAATTTTCATCAGCTTCAGTGGGAGTGAGCAGGATATCATTATAAACATACAGGTACTTTCTGCAGACTTTTTGTTCTAGTGTGACAGAAGATATTTAAATTTTAGTCTGTTGTTTTCCCTTTTATTATCATTATTAACTCACATCCCATATTGTAGTTCTATATTCCTAACTGTATTTTTCTTGAATTCTCTGTTTGTATTTATTCAAAATGCATATTATCCAAGCATATTCTCATACCAACCAACATTTGCACATGGTGGGACTGAGATTTCTGTTTATTTAGTTCCTTTTCTGACTTGTGCATATTGCATAAATGAAAAATTTTCAAAAGCAGGTACTTGGCTTAGGAACTAAATTCCATTTTCAAAAAATATTTATGCACATAAGAACACTCAGGCTCATTGGCCTCTAAGTCCATTTGGAAAGATGATTTTAAAAGCACAGATAAAGCCAATTATTTCAGCACAAACTGAGATTCAGGCAGGCAGAAAAAGAAAGTATGAAGAGATGATTGAGAACATTGCAGCAGATAAAAGAAAAAATATAAACTGAAAATTAGGCATAAAAAGCATCTCATACAATTTGAGAAACTAAATGCAGGGTAGCTGAAGAGAGGAAAAAAGGCTGTGATGCAGCTACTGAATGAAATTGTCGTTGGAGTTTTTTTTGCTTCTCCATTTTTTTTCTGAATCCTAATTTTCTCTTCTCACTGACAAAATTATCTTGCATATACTGGGTCAGACATTTGTTCCATAGCTGCAGACCTGGCTAGTAGCCCTCTTTAGAAATGTAATATGTACATTTCCTTCACTTTCTGGGCCTATGCAGAGAAGGGGCTGTTCTTGAAGATCCATTTCCAAGGAGAGGCTGGACTTGATGATCTCCAGAGGTTCCTTCAAACCAAAGTTATCATGGAGTACTCTGAACACTCCATTTCCCATGATGTACCTTAAGTTCAGTGAGATCTTTGGGTGAAAAGGATAAATCACTGTGTATCTGCAACTGTTGTGTGTATCTGCAGCTACAGTGAAGTTGTGATAATTTGAAAATTCATCGACTCCATTTAACACAATTAAGAGAATAGTAAGGGTTTAGGCAAACCATGCTGGAGGTGTTTAAACCAGGGAACTTACATCCTCTTTTCAGGGGGAAAAAAAAAAAAAAACAACAAAAAGAAACCCCCAAAAATTTAAGACCTTGAAGGAAAGCACTTGACAGAATGATGAATAATATCTGTCTCGTACACCACGTGAGGGGAAAGGAAAGCAGCACCTCTGTCACTCAGAACTGGAAGGAAAGTGAAAGGAAATGGCACATTCTCTCTCCAGAAAAACCCTGTACTTCTGAAATGTGCAGTACTGTCTGTAAACTTTGTAATGTCAGTTTTGGTTGGCATAGCATGGTACTTGCAAGGGAAGGTCAATAAAAACAAAAAGGTAGTGTGTGTGAATTGATGAAAACAAAATGACAACAATTTCCAGGTAAAAAGTACAGAAAATCAATTGGTCATGCATGTCAGCATGAAATTAAGACAACTGCATTCAGAATCAGAGCCATCTCTGTCATATTTCTATGGAAGTGTTACCAGATATTACACCAGGGATTGGCATAGTTTCTTAAACTAGTCCAGAAAAATAACTTTACTTGAGTAATATCCATTTGTGCAACTCAGCTTATGCTTTGTACATCTGAAAGTTCTTAGGTCTTAAATTTAAAATTAACTATATAAAAACAAGGAATTAATCTGGAGTTTGTGGAATTTTTTCCCCAAGTTAACGTAAAAAACCATTTATGTCTTGAAGGCCCACTATTCTGCAGGTATTACACAGCCTGTTTGTTTGTTTTTCATTTAGCCCAGAGTTCTGGTGACCTGTAACCAAGCCATGTAACACTGAGATCACACATTGAGATCAGAGATTAACCTGTTTGAGTGAAGATACTTAGTGCCTCCTAACACATTCACAGAAAATCAGGTGAGTTCCATGTTGCTGGTGTTTGCTTTCCTGCAGTTAATTGGTGATGACTATTCACTGGTGGCACATCAATTTACTCCTTACCCCCCTTTCTCAAATCATCATCTCTCTTTTTTTTTAATCAGAATACTCTTCAGTAAAATTGATTTTGTCCCATTAATAGCTTCATTTTTCTTTAATATCTGTAGAAGAAGGCAGCTATAAAGGCTGATTGTTTCCTGAAGTTAGCCTGCTGAAGTTATCCTGTTAAGTAGTGGGGAGATAAGAACGCTTCCTATCTTTTTAGGTTTGGCAGAAACAGGAAATTTTCATTTAAAAAGAAAACGTGCTTAACTAACAAGACTTAACTATTTTAAGGGTTATTAACTGTGTTTACATCCGTGTCAGTCCTATTACAAGTGATAAAAATTTGTTCCAAAATCCAGAAGGAGAATAATTCAACCGTAAGCCTGTGTGGATGCTGGAGTGTGTATGTGTGTGTAGAGGTTTGTGCTGATGTTTTCCCTGGAGGTCAGTCTGTGGTTTTGGGGATGCCTGTGTGCTTCCCCCTTGACTGACAAAAAGGAGAGAACTGCACTGCTAGGAGCCCATGCCCTGACAGCGACACCTGCAGGGACATACTCAGGTGGGTGACAGTGCTTGCGATCCATAGGCCTGGGGCAGACTGGGGATAACTGGGGACTTGGGGAGTTGAGGGGAGGTGGGGAGGCAGGGGAGGGGATGTTCCTGGGAATTAGTTTCTGGGGCTGGGAAATAAATTGTTTATTAATGCTCTGTATGTGTCTGGGATTGTCATTTGTTTGTTGGATTGCTAATATTGACCCTGAATATATAGTACACTGATTGTCCTGGATATACAACTCACTGATTGTCAGTTAATTAGGTGTCATTAATAAGCCAATAAACAACTTTGAATGAGTTGAATTAAGCCACGGAGATGTTTTTCTCCCTGCAGCAATAGCCATTCCAAGAGCTGCTTTGCTCAGACAACAAGAGGGGAAACAGCAGCCATGTGTCACAAGCAGAACGCCCCTGGCTCTGCTCTGCCAGGCTGCAGGAGCCAGGTCATTCACTACCCCCAGGACAGGAGCAGCCCAGGCCCTGCAGTAACGTGGCTTCTCAAAAACTGCCAAATTGTCCCTTTCTCCCACATTTGCTTCTGACTCCTCTTGCACAAGGAGCTGAGAGGTGTTCATCTTTCTTACTTCCCTTTGCTGACCTCATTTGCATCACTCCAAGCCTGTATATAGTGGAGATGCTCTTCTCCATCCAGAAGTGTCTTTGATGACTGATTTGGGTAGGGAAATATTTCAGTAGTCAGTTTGAATTTTATTTGCTCACCAAATCTGAATTTTGAGACTCTTTTGGTGCATAGGTCATAGGAAATAGCCTAAACAGTACCTCAAGAGCAGCTGATATTCAACCAAGATTTGGGTTTCAGGTCTGTCTGAGCCCCTTAAAGACTCTTTAGTATACAGAGACTTTTGATCCTAGCAGAGGATTTTTAACTTGGACATCAGATATCAATTTTTTCTTTGATCACAAGTAAACCAAGAAGTCATTGCTGGAAATTAAACCTATAATCTTTTTTCCAGCTTGAGTGGATCATTCCTTGAGTTGAACTTTTCTAAGCCCAACTCTTATTTAACCATACTTTGAACCCTTGCCTTTGTGAGAAATAGTGTAAAATATTAACTATCCGATTCTTTCCTTCCAAGAAGAAAAATCCATGTTGTCATCTCTTTGCCCCCAAGGTATAAAGCAAATCCCTAGCATCCTATAGAATAATCCCTGCATTGCATATAAATACATAGTAAAAAAACTAAAGAACAGACTTTCAAAGCCTCAAATGGAAAGTTAAAAGACTAGAAGAAAGAAAGTCCTTCCTTAGGTCTCCCTGCTCTTAAACTGAGCAATGGTTAGGAAAATCACCTTTAAAAAAGATGGTGTGGTTTAGTCCTTCACCAGTGTGTGCTCTTCTGTTCCTCAGAGCTAGTTCAAGGTATTTCAGCCTGATTGGGTCTGTCTCTTCAAGAATTAGAGATGCTCTTGCCATTATCTTCATTGACTCAGTCCCTAAAAACAGTAAATAAATTGAATATTATGTAAAGGGTATTCACAGTTCCAAATAAAATAAACAAATACCCCCAAAGTACAGAAAAGTTGATATTGTTGATGATGACTTGGTTTTAAAGAATGTTGTTTCAATTTATATGCTACTACAAGTTACTGTTCATTAATATTAGACTGATCACTGAGTGGTAAAGATTTATCACTAAATATTGAGCAAAATTATAACAGTAGCATATTGTTCTCTTTTTCTTTAAAAAAAATCAGTCACTTCTTTGGGTACTGGAAAGGAAATTATACTAATTTCTAAATTAGTAGGAATTCTCTTGAATGGAGAATAATAGCAAAGAATAATTTGTCAGATGTATAAAGAACATCAGCGGATTGCTAGGGGTGTTGTGAAAGTATAGAATATTTGCCAATTTTGCAATTGCAGGATGAACAATAAAAGAGAATATTTAAAGTCAAATTTTCAATTTCCAGACAGAGCTTTTGGACTAGCAATGTTTTAATTGTTTGCCTAGTTGATCCTCCTGCTTGGTCCACAGTCATTTCCAGTTCCTCCATTTCCCTCTGTGAAATCATCCTAAAAAGTATTTCCACTGAAAGACACAAATCAGGCTCAATAACTTCCACTGAAGAATGAGCACATGTTAAAACTTCAGATTGCCTCAAGCCCAGCAGTCTGATTTGCATACCCTTCTTTATAAAGTTAAAAAAAGGCTATTAACCTCCACCCACATCAAGAGTAATGAACAGTTTTAGCATAAATTTTAATTATAGAAAATCCCATTTCTTTTGAATCTTTGTATTGCAATAATTTTAACAATGATGTTTTAAATGTTTCTTTCTTCCCATATAGGTTTCCTGCCAATATTTCTTATAAATGGAGACATTTTATACACTGGAAATGATGGATATAAACTATATAGTTTTACAACTGTTCTCAACACTGTGTCAGGGGAAAAATGCAAGCATGACAGAAAATGCAAACTTCAAAAAGTAAGAATGTTCAGAGGTAATAAATATGATTCAGTACATAAGGACAAAAATATTTCATTTTAGAATAAATTGACCTTTCATATTAAGATTGTCCTTATTTCAAAATCGCCATTAAAATACTCTAAGAATTGACTATTGCTTTCGATATATTCATCACTCCTTAAAGTCAGGACTTTTAGACACAACCAGTATTAATTACATAGGAAAGAAATGCTGTAGGAGTTTCAAGGGGCTGTGACTTCTTCCTCCACAAAGAGGGAGCTGTGAGATCCTTTGCAGTCTCAGTACACAGAATATTTTCACATCTGTGTGTGCTCAGAGAATAGGACATGTCACACAGGGACATCAAGAGCTGCCAAACACGGTGAAGACAAAGACATTGCAGTGAGCACTGGGGTCTGGAATTTGGCCTTTTCTTCCTTGACTGCAGCTTTTAAAGATGTATGCAGTCATATTTGGCAGAATAGTCGCCAGCAATGACCTTATTCCTTAGATTCAGTCATTCTCAGAAATTCATGGTGTGACCAAGGAGGTGTGAGCTTAAATAGGGTGATACATAAAGTAAAAATTATCCCTCATAGCACAGATTGTGTTGCTGTCATCAGATCAGAGACAAAACTACACAGGAATCTGCTCTCAAAAGCAGCAAAGCATTGCATTGGAGGTCTGTTATTCACCTGTACCTACATGAGGTTCAGTAACACTTTGGTTAGCTAGAGGAAGAAAGATTGAGTGCTGTCCTTGGAAAATGACAGCTCCTGGGAAGTTTAAACCAAATAATATAGCAGGCAAGGGGACAATTTTAACAGTTTCCTGCTTTTGTCAATTCTTACTGGAAAAGCAAAGTAAAATCTGAAATAACTTTGAGCTTGATGGAGAGGAGGAAAAGTTACTTTGTGGGTACAGAAAAGGGAAGAAGTGTTGATTTAACAAACAAATACTGAAACACCTTCCCTTGCCTTTCAGCATATATTATATCCCATGCCCCTACATATTCTGTTCTCAGTGGGGTTGTTACTGGCTGAAACACAAGGTAAAAATCAGTGATTTTTTCATGCTGTTGGTATCTCATTTTCATTATTCTTCTGCTGTATCCAAACATTTCAGCCATTCCTGTTTTTGTGGATAAAGATTTCAAGAGTGATAGTAACTCACAGTGGGATGGATTTTTTTCCCCTTCACTGAAAATTTTAAAAAACACAGTGTGATCCCAGCATTGTCTTCTTCATTGCTCTGGGAGACAGCCAAATGTTACCTACAGATACTATTCATGAGATTCATCTATCATGTTTAAAAGGGGGAAAAAATCTCTATGTTCCCAGTAACAGATTGTAAAATACCAGGATCAACAACAGCTTAAAAGACCTATTAAATCATTTGTACCACCAGGACAGAGCAAAGCACAGTTACCCGTCCTTTGTCACAGAAAGCTTTTCTGTCTGTTCTGTTTGGTGGATGGTTACTATGGGGAGCAAACTAGGCAAAATGCTGGTCCAGGTTTTCCAAAAGCAGTTTTACAATCATGTCTCTGTCAGAAAAAGGTTTTTTTCCTTTTAGATGCAAATTTCTCACAGATGAAAGGTATAGGCTACATCCAAAAAGGGGAAGAGCATTTCTGTATATTGCAGAGACTGGAATGTAAAACTAAAGACTTTTTCTCCATTCTCCCACTGACCAGAAAAATCCTCTTTTATTTTGTCTCAATTTCCTGCAGCTGCTACTTACGTTACTTATGCCCACCCTCATGGCTAGGAACAAGGCATTACATTAGGTGAGTCAATGAGTCAAAGCAGGGCTGCAATCTCTCTTTTTAGGAAGACATCCTACTCCTTAAACTACTTACTTAGGAGGTAATAGGTATACAGCAAGTTATTGCCACAGCTGCAGCTGTTCTTTGCCTTCTGTAGCCTGAAGGGATTCAGGGGCTTACATAAGGCATTTGTGCCCCTAAAGCCAATCTGATTAGGACACACCAAGCCCATGCCCTGAGTCTCTCAGGCTGTTTTTAATAGCACAGAAGTAGCAGCACTTTGGGCAGCAAGAAATGCATGGAGAGGCTCCACTTGAAGCCAAGATTCTCAGACTCAGTTGTCCATGTATAGAAGTCTGTATACATCAGATACTGCTGTCAGTGGAGCTGGACAGGATTTGAGCTGGCCTGTCTCTGGGTGCCTGCCTTAGGGTGAACTTCACTCTTGTAGGCTTCCTGAGCTTTGGGGAGCAGATCTGACTGCCTGGGAGCTTTGGCACCTTGGGACCCAGGGGAAAAAAAAGGACCACAGGAATCTCAAGGTTCCAGCATTTGCCTGGGAAGATGGAGCTCCCGCCCATTTGGCTTTTCTGGTTTTGTAGCAAGCACTGCTCAGTGTGAGAAACAGGACTCCCTGCACTTAGAACAGATGCTCTCAGATGAAAGAAGCCAGGCTCCTTTTTTTGTCTTTCATGCCGGTTTTCTCCACTGTTGTGTCTCATTGCTTTCTAGGTGGTTATTAGCTGATATGACTGGGACTCGCCTTACAGAGTTCCTTTATTCTGCGTTTCTTCCCTGGAACAGATTTATAAGCAATCAAATATCTCCTGTCTGGTAAAAATAAAATGCTTTTCACAATAAGTGAAAGTTACAGACAATCATGAACTACTCATGGCTCCCAAATCAATTCATTTCAGTACTGGAACAGCCTCTGAGAACAGCCTCTGTCTCCTGCAGACAGAACTGTAACTTCATAGTGGTAACTCCACTGTGAAAATAGAGTTTGCCAGAGTGAAATTGTTAAATTCAGTCTTTGTTTCAGACCACAAGGATCCTATTTCATGCATTAAGTGCCAAGGAACTAAATTATTTATTACTTTATAGTTGAAACTGGAAAATTCCCCAGATTACTTATCTATTCTCAAATACTTGAACAAATGAGGAAAGCAGGGGAAATTTATTACAATGAGTAAATAACCAGTGAAGGGAGAGCTCTTTCTCAAAAATTTGCAGTCAATATCCCAGATGACTCTGAGTGCTTTGCTGCTTCCTATAGAATTTAATATCCTTGTTTCAGCTAGAAATACTTCAAGGATACTTCTCTGTTGTATAGCTCACTGCTGTACTCCTGTTAATTTAGACTGGGAAAATGAAGGGAACAGAAAAACAGAGAGACTTGGTAAAAAAAGTTACTATCATTAATTTACACATTTACTATTTTTAGATGAGTGAATAAAAATTCAGTCCATATTATAGCTTAATCCTATCTACCCTTGCAAAATGGAATGGTTTTGCAGTAATTATCTGTTTTTGCATCAAGATAATTGTACTTAATTTTTTCTTTGCCAAGAGTGTTGATAAAAAAGAAAAGCTTCTCTGCAGAAACAGTGACACTAATGTCCATTAAGGAAATTATGTTTAAAAACACTTCTCTTTCATTCAAATTACAGAAAGGAGAAGTTAACTAAGCTAACACAAAATGATGTAAAACATAGATCCTGTTGTGGGAATGTCAGCTTACTTTGATACGTTCAGGATTTGAAAGAACTTATTTTAATCCATAATGTGTGTCTAGAAAACCCTGGCTGCAAGAGCAGGGCTGACTCATTGCACAGAGCTTACAGCTGACCTGGGCAGACACATCAGCTTTCTGAGGGGCAAAAGTGTGAAATTTAACAAAATCTGGGGTTGTTTCCAACCACCACCAATTCCTATTATCAGCAGGCTTTTTCTTTTACTGTCTGGAAACCCACAACTGCTTGTCTCAGGATTTCTGCATCTAACTGCTCCTCTCCTCTGCTCTGATTACAAAGTAATGGTCTTTCACACTTCATCCAGAAACCCACAACTGCTTGTCTCAGGATTTCTGCGTCTAGCTGCTCCTCTCCTCTGCTCTAACCGGCTATAAAGTAATGGTGTTTCAGACTTCATCCAGAAACCCACATGGAAACTCCTATTGAGCCTAAGTTTGCAAAGTCCTTAAAGACCAAAGAACTTCCTTCTTTAACAGACAGACACTGCATATTAGGTGATGTAAACAGATTAAATCTCTTGAGCCTCTCTTTCACAATTTTTTCAGGCGTTACAAAATTTTGCTTCAATTGTAAGTACAGTGTGTATAGAGCAGTCTGTTGACTGTTTTTATATCAAGACAAAAGAAATGAAAGCTAATTATTCAATAAATGACCATCATGGTTTTTGGAATTATAAAAATCAATAGTGAAATTTGACTTATAGACTCCCCATCATGAATTGATTAGCCTTTTTCAGTGACCATCCATGGCAGAATTACCAATGGTAATGGTAATTACCAATGGTTTTCTGTATAATAGAGGAAGATTAGACAAAAAAATTGCTAATTTGGATGAATTCAAAGAAATACTTATTCCTCTGTTCACTGAGAATTATGCTAGGGTCTTGGTGATCATGAATAGCTAACACAAATAGATGTAAAACACCTGTCACCTGCCTCTGGAAAACCAAGTCCCTAGAAGATTTGGTTTCCAAAAATGTGTGAGGACATTTGTGCCTTATTGAATGAATGTAGTGTTGCCTATTATTCAAAGTTTATTTCCCTTTCCCATAGACAGAACATAATAACTAGACAGCCAGCAAGGATTTGTGAAGTTATTAGCAATAGCACAAAGTCTTCCTGACCTACAAATGAGGAAGCAATTCTGTTTTCACTCACATACTAACAGCATGAAGTATTATCAACATCTGCAAGGCTGGTCAAGCCTGTACATATTTCCCTTTCTGATATTTCTTTGGACTCCCTCTCACCCTAGTATTTTATTTCCCTGCCAGCTTCCCTGCCAGCCCCATGATTTCTTTCTTTTAATTAAATTTACCTTCTTCCTAAATTCTACTGTTATCTTTTATCTCATGCGTTGATCCAAACTCTCTTTTCTGTCTTGATTCTAGAAAGACAAATTCCTTTACATTAGGTTTTATTGTCTTGTTATGTGACATAGTGCTTTGTTGAGAGGAAAACCTCAGGAATTCATGGACAGTTAATAAGGATAAGATGGCACTCATCCAACTGAGAGCTGCTGGCATAGGTGCAGACAAGTCTGCACCCCTGACATTTAGACACCACCCAGAAACTGATCTTTTGTGGCTCCACCATGAGCTGGTTCACCAACAAATTGGGAAAAAAATGTAACAAAGACACTGAATATTTTTCTGAGCTTTAGCACTGTTTAGCCAGTTTAAATTGGCTCATTATGAGGTTGTACAAGAGCCAAGAAAAGGGAGCTGGTGGGAGTCTGCTGCTAGGGACAGGCTGGGGGTGGGAGCACTTTGCCATCAGATGGGCTCAGCCAACTTTGCACTCGGAACATGATGCCCAATCCCTTCATCCTTAGAATAACAAGACCTCATCTCTTAATAAAGAATGTATAAACAGGGAGTTTACAACATATTCAATATGTAAATTATTTCACGGGACTATTGCATTAAGCTATTTCACAATGCTCAGTTTTTATTTGATATCATTGTGTTTATTTACATCTCATATATGATGTCTGTAAGATAACTTTCATTCTAATTTTTATATAAATGGCTAGACTTTATGAGAAAAATCAGTTCCTCACAGAGGAGTTTCCTGGATCAGCTTCATAATGCTCATTTATTAATCAAAAGCATGAAGAATGCCATCCCTTTTCAAATATAAATTATGTCTTGTTCTCACTGCAAAATATCAAATTCTCAAAATGGAATAAGCATGTCAAGCAAAATTAAGTTTTGATTTACACATTCCCAGGGAACATCAGTCTTTATTAATGAAAACTAATATGGCTAAATCTTCCTTACTTTTCTTATATATGTAACCTTATTACAGACTTGCTCTGACATTCCTGAAAAGATTTGTCATTATTTCCAAAGACCCCGAATCAGTCTCAAAATTTTTTTTTTTATTTTCTTCAGAGACAATCTGCTTCAAGATCTTTTGAATTAAGCAAGTTATTGGAACTTTAAGTCGATAAAGAATAACAGACATATATTTTAAATGGCTTCATCACATGATATTTACCCCTAAACCAAAACAACCCTTAGGAACAGGCCAGAGAACACCACAGAGTATTTGGCAATCTTTAATATTTGACAGTAAAAAATATTCATATTACTTTGTAAGTTGCTTTATTATGAAAAATGCTGTGTGAGAGAGGAGAGCATTTCCTGTGATATTTCCATTGTTTCTGCTCCTGGGCTGGTCAGAAACTGAAAGAGGCATCTTTACATTCATAACCTTTCCAAAGAGCAACTTGAGACTTCAGGCTTATTGATCACTACAGTTACTGATATTAAAATTACTCTTGATTTTCACATAAGTCAAAGAAGAATTTGCCTTACTGATTTTAGAAGGTTTGTTCCCGGCTTCTGCTTTTGTGACTTTAGAGGCAAACCAATGCAATCAATTTTATTGACTTTTTCTCTTCTCGCTTCATACAGTCTATAATTTTTTCTTTCTTCTTGTCTACAGAAGTATGAAAAGCTGTTCGAAGACAGCAAATGTTTCCAGACAAGTCTGAGCCAGAGAAGCAAACAATAGACATCAAAAAATATACAGTGTCAGTATGATCATCTCACACTGTCACTCCAGACTTCCAGACACTTTTGCAACTGTGCTGACTGACATTATTTCAACACACTTACAAAATGTTTATTAGACCTCCAGCTGTTCTGTGATAGCATAAGGGGGAGACAGTGACAAAATTGTATCCAGCTTGTTCTATATTAAATATTAATTCCTTTTTTTCTGGCAAATATTATTTTTTTAAGATCTAATCTTACCAAGAGAGAAGTATGCTGTTCCCAAGGGAATTACTCTGTGCAGAATGCAGCTACTGAAACCCTTTTCTCTAAGTTGTACAGTGGATGTGCTTTTGCATTTTCTGCATACCAGTGATGGTCAGTACGACAAGATTTGGTGATAATTTGTCCTAAAACACTGGTCAGACACTTCTACCTTTTGCTGAATTGTTATGCCGTGAAAGAAGTAATGGCAGCTACACAGCTTGTAGGCCCAAATCTAAAGGTCACAGATGTCAGCCAGATACTTAAGATTTTCATCTTCAATTGCAAATCATTGCATAACCGCCATTTGTGCCTTTGAAAATATGCCCTTAAGTGTTTTGCTGAATCAGAGCCTACCCGTGGTCTAGCACACATCACATGGTACAGGGTGAAGTCGATAGCTAAAGGCTTCACAAGATTAACAACTCTTTCCTGATACACAGCTCTTTTTCTTTGCTGTCTGTAACTTCGGTGAAGACAAAATCTTGCTTGGTCCCAAGAGATAACAGAGGTTGAAAATGAAATAAAGAAAACTTTGCAGGACAGAACAAGAATACCTGTGATCACATTGCTGGCAGGGAATCTCAGGTAACAGCAATAGCTTACCAGAATCAAACAAGTCTTAGTGTTTTCCCAGTCTTGTTTGGGGAAAGAAAACAGAGTTTGTATTAGTCAGCTGTCAGTGACAGATTTTGGTCAATTCCAAAACTGATGAGAAGCAGAACTTCACTGCAATGACAAGAGTTGAGGTTGTGAGATTCCTACAGCCCATTACTTTTACCTGTCTCATCAGGTGCTGCAAGCTGGTGGGTTAAGAAGCCCTGGGGACTTTACAAGTTCAGGTATTAAATAGATGTGTATCATTTATTCACAGATAAATGTTGATAGCAATATTTATATTAAGGAAATACATTTGGTGGAGAAAGAACAGGACTGTAGCAATGAACAAAAATGTTCCCAGAGTTTGAAGGCAACCTTTTAGATGTACTTTCACAGTGCTGAGTCCCTCTTCACTGATGCCTATTAGCATCCATTGTTATGCTAATGTTATCCATTGTTGCTAATGTTCTTTCCCTGATCACACAATGACAATCCCATCTCATTCTCTTTCACCACATCCTCCTTTGAGATCTATTTGACAGTTTAGACGCCTTTCGGATATCCAGCCCATCAAATAGTCACAAATGTCTCTGTTTCATATTAATTATCATACAAAATACTTGAAATTATCATTCCCATACTTGAAATTTTCATGGCTAAAATATCCATATTTTACTTATCTTTTGGTTTAATCTGTAGGGTAAGTTCATATAATCAGGACAAACGGTATCTTTCTGAATTGCAGATCAAAAATTGAATGTTGAGGGGGTTTTTTCCTTTTTTTTCCCCAGTAAAAAAAGTATAAATTCAGTGGATTTTGTCATAGGCTTTGTCATGTCCTGTCTAAATAATTACGAGCTTCAAGTTTGGTTACTCTGCTTCAGTTTGTGGAATTTCTGTAATTTGGGTTTAGCAGTTGATTTATTTCCTGCAGTTAGTACATGAATCTTACATCATTAATTCAAATTCACCTGATCTTATTAAGATATTGTCCTGGTTTCAGCTGGAATTGAGCTGAATTTCTTCTCAGTAGCTGTTACAGTACAGTATTTTGGATTCAGAATGAGAACAGTGTTGATAATACACTGATGTTTTAGATTTCACTAAGTCGTGTTTATTTTCCATCAAGGAACTTTTACCTGGTCTTGTGAGGTCTGCAAGTGAGGAGGGGATCCAAAGAAAACTGGGAGGGAGGATGGCCAGGACAGGTGTACCAAACTGGCCAAAAAGATATTCCACACCATAGAGTGTGCCCAGTATATAAACTGAGGGAAGTTACTTGAGAAGGGGGCTGAGCTGGACTGAGCCAGGAGAGTCTGGCACTGGTCAGTGGCTGATGAAGAAATGTATTATGCATCACTTGTTGAGTCTTTTTTCCCTTATACGATTACTACTACTACTACTAATTTTTATTACTATTATTATCATTAACCATTTTTACTCTGTTTTACTTTGTTTTCTATTTTTAAACTGTCCTTATATCAACCTACAAGTTTTACTTTTTTTCTCCTCCCTATTCCATGAGGGGGGCAGGGAGGGAAGGGTGTTGAGGGAGCAGTTGCCTGAAGCTCAATTTCCAGCTGGGCTTAAACCAGGACAGATACCAAAACAGTTTCTGAGTAGGACTGCATAGCAAATGTTCAGAGCAGTAAAACACTAGCTGTGACTTCTTCTCTTGTTACATTACTGGAAATCATAATAATACAAAATGCTATTCCATCAGTGGTCAGAGTTGTGAACATTCCCAGTAGAAGTGTAAAACACCATCTATTATAATTTCATTGTTATTATACAAGCAAAAAATGGTGTTTAGTATAATTTACATTATGAAGTAAATACATTCTTTTTAAAATAGTTATATTAATGCTGACTGGGGCCTACATCAGATGGGAAAAGGGATGGAACTATCCTGTGCTTATTAACAGTAGTTGTTTCAAGACAGACATTTCTTGAGAATGGCTATTAGCTTCAGCTCCTTGAGAAAGATAGCAGTCAAAACATGAGTGTCAAACTTTCTGAGATATCAATTTCCTTTTGAAATGCCTGCATCTTGCAGTTTTACAATGCAGAACTATGTTTTTCCTCTGGCCAATATATCTCATAAACACTAGAGGTAACACTAGGAACTCTTTATTGTGATTCTGCAGCCTGGCATATTCTGATGCAATTTTCCAGGCAGACAACCTGTGGAAACACCTGCCCACACATCACACCCGTGCCAAACCTGCCTTTGGCAGATACTTCCCCACTCACACAGCAGAACCAGCTGCTACCAGAGTCCAGGTGCACCAAATCCTCATTCCAGTGAGTGAAAATCAAGGTAAACATGCCTATTTTGTAAATCTTGCTGGGATTTACACACAGGGATAACACCAGTATCAAGTTCTTCTCCGCTGTTAACTCTGGGCCTACCTCAGAACACACCAAAGAAAGTCAAACAGCAAACAAACAGAAAATTTCTTGGTAAAGAATTAAGCATCTTCTGGATAATGCACTATTGTATTAAGGTGTAAATTTTGTACATTTTGTGTTTAGGCATTTGCCTTCTTTTTGTATAGCAAAGTCTGTTGAAAATCCACTTCTTTTTTCCTTTTAAACCCTTAATATAGAAAACCTTCTATTTACAATGAAGCCAGTACCTGGAGAAGCAAAAATTTCTCTATACAGCATTAAAGAAGGACAGAACAGTCAATATCTCACCTTCCATTTTCTTTGCAGTCTGAAGCTATAGCCTTGTGATATGAACATCCTTTGTGGAGGAAAATCTATGCTTTTATCTGAATCTCAGATATCCTATTTCTAGTGCAAGGTGAAAAGCTACTATGAAGAGCTCACTCAGGGTTCTATGCTATCATTTCCTATTGTTTATCACTAATGCTATTGAAAAAAATGCTTCAAAGTTTATAATGTTCTCATTATTACACAGTGTTCTCACCTGGTCTGCAGAGACATTGGCTCTTTCAAGAAAACACCTGCACAATTTAGTCTTAATTCCGTACAAACAGAGGATATATGCCATAAAGAATGAGTAGCCAACAGATGAACAGCATTTTGCACAATTATGCCCAAGCTTTCACTTCAAAGTGTTTGTAATTATGTCTTTTCAAACTCAAGAAAGATGTGGAAAAGGTAATAGGGAACTCTCACTGTAGCTCCTCATTTTATAAGAATCAAGGACATAAAAAGATAGATCAGGTAATTACCCCAAAATTGTTGTCTCATCAATGCCTAAAATATGAAAACTTACAGTTAAAGTGATGAAAATTATGCACATAAGAAGGTAATGGCATGTAACAAGACAAAAAACACTCTTTCACAACTATAGCTATAAAAGAATCTTGCAGCAAAATTGCTATTTTATAGTATGGTATTATTCAATAACAGTAAGAAAAAATAATCAAAATGTCTGTCAGCATATAACTGCATTGAAAACCACAGTATAAAAAGCCAACAATCTCTTTGGATCTCTTTGTCAGTGACTTGAACCTGAGTGCCAGGAGGGGATTCAGCTTCAGATAGCAGCACTGTCATCACGATATCTTTGTGTGGGTATTTCCACACCAGGTAAACATTCAAGCCCCACCTGCTAACAGATTTCTAGTCAAAGGCTTTAGAGGGATCCAACTAAGGTTTCAGCAGACATTAGCATTTGATCAGCTGAATTATTGCCTCAGCTGCACCTGACAGAGAACCACATTTCCCTGCCTAAGCATAACAATCTCATAGGGGTTTTGATGCATTTCAACATTCCCCTGGTTTCTGCTTATCCCTCCAAAGGACACAGGGTTTTTCTCATCCCATGCAGAAGGCTCAGCTACTACAAAGAGTTTCAAATGGCACGAGGTGCACATATTTAGAGAACTACATTTATTTATCCTGCCTTAATGAATTGAAATAGGAATTGTTTTATTCAGCTTAATGTTTCTGCTTCAGTTTGTGCAGACAGGTCTTTCTCTAGTAATCATGAGGGACCTTGGCAGTTAGGTTTTTCCTTAGCTCACAAATATTTAGTCATAAGTATTTTGACTGCAATAAAAGAACAAATTATAGAGTCTTAGAAATATGACCACTATATTTTATAGTTATAAAGCTTTGTTTGAATGCAGTGAGCATTCAAATAAGAGTAATTTCTTTTATACTACTTGCTATTGCAAATTCATGACTGCATAACAGATATAAGACCAGTGGAGACATTCATTAAGAAAAGCACAAAAGAACCAAAAATAATGAATCATATAGCAGAACTACACTATGACTCCTCTGAGGGGTATGTACACATTCACTTCCTTTGATTTGTTTTATTGATTTGTTTTATTCAGAGAAAAATGGTAAAATACATCAAGTCAGTGTTGACATCTGACCATTAAGGGGTCTGCATCAGTAATAAAGGATAAATTCTCATCTCAGATAATTCCCTGAATATATAGCAGAAATAACGAGCTGAACTTGATTTGAGAGTTCGGCATTAGTGACAGGTGTATTCGTTCAGAACCTGATTGTCCCTAACCTAAGGATGCAGCCAAGGCCTCTCTAGGACTCTGACTCTGATAATACAGTTCCTGCTTGCAGTACAAGCCAAAAAAACTCAGATGGAATTTTCGATGGAGGAATAATGGTGCTGTAACTTATTTACCTTGTGATAGCTCTGATTCCATGGACTGATCACACTGATAATAAAGATACTTCTTGATTTTCCTTGAATTCCCTACATGAGCTGCCCTTCCTTGGTGTGTCACACACTGGGCCAGCACAGTGGTCAGCCACTCAGTGTGTCTTGGACCTTCTTAGGAGTCAGTCTACTTGTCTCTATCCTTTCTGAGCTGTTTGTAAGGAAGGAATAAACGACAGGAGAAAAGAACTGTGGGACAGCTGTTAGCTGGCAGTTGCAGTGTGATATATTTTGAATATCCTAAATGTAGCTGAAAGGTAAATAGAGACACAATAATTCCTGCACGTCTTGTCTGTTTGAATAATTACCTATAATAGTATTTTTATTGTTGAGTTGCTAGATTCAATTAGGTACCTGTTATATTTCTTTGGCTACTCACACACCAGCGTGGCTTTAAAAACCTTAAGGGTTTTTCTCAGATCCTCTGTACTTCCTAATGAATAGAAATATTGCAGTATAATCACATCTCTCTTATCTGTTGTAATATTAACCTTGGCCACTTTAAAAAAATGTTTTCATGCTTCTGATATCATGATGCCATATTCTATCAAGGCAAACAAATGAAATTTCAATTATGAAATCTCTGACAAAGCTATAACAAACATGTCATATTATGGAAATTACTCTTCTCTAAAAATAGTAGGGAACAAACTCCATTCCTTTTTCAAGAACCTGTCAGACTCTTTCATAAGAAATGTTCATACAGTGATTCTCTCCTTTATTACATTTCCATATTATCACTGAATACTTTATCTTTCATAATTTCTTATTATTATAACATATGATTGATTGTACGGCAAAGTGACACTAAGAAAGTGATTTGTTTGTTCCTGGGATGTTTTAGGGAAATTCAAGTGCTGAAAAAATTAAAATGAGTTAACAGAAGAAAAAAACTGCTTTAAAGGCTCCAAGAGCACCTGAATTTAATTGCTTCGACCAGTTGTGTACTCAGTAAACAATACCGAGTCAGAATTTTCTATTTTGATACTTAGACACTTCTGAAACACAATGGTTAGCAGCATATATGCATATAATTCTCTTTTTTTAAACTAAATAATACAGGTTTTTTAAATATTTTTGCTTCTCTGGAACCCCAGTGCCAGCGATGTCCTCTTGATGTCCTCTCCAATGCTGGTTTTTTGAATCATTTTAACAAGTGAAATTTTTTTTGCCCTATTTCATGTAGTCTGTCATTTCTCCATTACACAGTGCCAGTTACACAGTAACATACTTTCATGCCAATATATTTTTCAGATGCAAATGGGCTGATTACAGATTAGGTGCAGAAAGGATGCCTTTTGGGAAATGCACAAACTTCTCACTGTCTTTTCATCAAAGCTATTAGTCTTTCAATTAGCCCAAGAGTGACAATCCCTGAGCTTCACACTAACTTTCTATTCTTTTGCATTTCTATTTGTCATTTTTATTTCACTTCAATTCACTTGAGATATGAACAGTTGGGGTTTTTTAATTCAGAGCATATGCTTCACTTCTTGGTTTTCTCAAACTATGCTAACTGTTTTGCAAGGAAAAGAGTCAAAGATGTTGATGCCACCTTAGTTTTCCATGCCTGTGTGTTTGCCAGAAATTCCACACCAGATTTTTTCATATTTCTCTCTGTACAAAAATTGTGAAAAGCACATGCAGCATTTATTTTCCCATCTAAAAATTTGTAACATCTATGGGGCAACTCTACCACACTGTAGGGAAAAAAAATAGAATAAGGAGAGGATACCTCGTTTTCAGTTTCTTTTACTTCAGTGTAGCAGATAAAAATAAGAAGGAGGCAATGATTGATGGCCTCATACTGTAGCACTGCTTCTCTATGCTACATATTGACTGTATTTAAAGTCTTATTGCTGGTAGGAATGGAAAACATTTGTTTGGAAAAAAAAAAAAGTGGCCAGATTATTCACTAATGTCCATTTGTCTTGCTTTTTCTCACGTGTTCTTGTCCTGTGATGATCACTGTGTTATCCAGGCCTATGTTTAGCCTTGAAATCACAAGTACCCCTTGCTCTTCAGTCAGAACTTTAGAGAAGAATGAGATGATCTGCTTGATCATCTTTTCTCTGGAAAAAAATCCTACAATAGGTATAGGTATGTTGGTATTTTAGAAAGATGGAAGTTCAAAAAGCGTGGCATGCACTTAGAATGGACCATGATCATGTTTGACATCTGTTAGTTCTCAGGTGAGGTCATTGTGAACAGGTTATGTGATGATCTGCAGACAGGAACGTTGCATTCTCCAGGATTTATGTTCTGTCTTTTGCTTCATACAAGCAAGAATTGAATTAGGGATTATTTCCTTCCTTATTTTATCATAGATCTTTTATCTTAGGAGACAGAAAGTAGTGCTTTCAGATCTATTAATAACATCAAAAATCTTGCTGACATGCATATTAAAAAATTCTCATGGTCTTGTGTTGCAATATTCTGAAGTCTTCAAAAGAATTTCCATTACCCTTAAATTTAGTGGGTGAAGCCTAAATGACTAAAATTGTTATTTTGTGTCTACTTCTGCACAAGAGAAAGAGAACCAGTAGATAAGGAAAGTTAAATGATAGTGTTGTAAATATAAATAAAGTCTTATCATAGGAATGAGAAGAATACTTCAGGGTAAAGAAAGAGAGAGGAAAAAACAAATTTGAGGTAAGGTAGTGTAGGTGATTCAAGAGAAAGTATCAAGGGATGAAATGGAAGATAGTACAAGGAAGGTCTGGAAAGACAAAGATTGTTAAGACAAATCTGCAGGCAGTGGAGCAGGTGTCTGTGTTGTTGAGCATAAACTCAAATTTGCAGTGAAAATTTCACATCAATACAATGTAATCAAAAGCAATGATTCAAAACAAAGTTCATAGGAACATTCTCAGTGGCTATACTTGGCCAGCAAACATAAACCATCATTTTATAACCAGAGAACCTGAGATAGGAATAGTTAGATTCAAGACTATATCTGAAAAATATAGTGTATAAAAAGAAAACAGAAAAAAAGCATCTTATCATTCCTTTATTATGTCAGGATCTGAAACATTAAATCAATTAGCTTGTTTATATTAATTTAAATTTATTTATTATGGCAAAATTTTATTTAACAAACATCCAGACAAGGATGTTTTCTTGGTCAGACAAAATCCCAGCATTCTCCATCTGAATTAAATTGACTAAATTCAAGGAGAAATTAAAAGAAAATGATGAGTGAAAACAATTGAAAATGAAGATCGAAAGACATATAGGAAAGAGAAAATATCATTAGACAAGAAAACAGAGACAGAAGGTCACATATTAGAATACAAATACTCTTTTATATGAGAATGGGTTTTTGACCAGTCACACAGTTGCAATTCTATATGGAGGAAAAGTGGAGAACAGCAAACTGGGCACATCTATCTCTCAAGCTTGTAGATAGAAAGGCTGTAATGCCTCTGCAAATTCAGGAGTCCCCTAGGTTAATTGCCAAGCATTTTCCTTTTGACAGATTATGGATAGTAAAAACCAGTCAAATATTGCTGTGATATAAATACCAATTATGTATTGCTATTCTGTAAAAAAAAAAAAAAAATAGTGTGATTAACTTTCCAAGCAGCTTCCAATCTCTTAAAAACTTATAACAGAGTTTCATGCTTTAAATCAGAAAATAAAGACTCTAAGAGTGATGGTCTATCTTCAACAAAACTATTCAGCCTTTCCCCATTATCTGTTTCAATTCCCAGGTAGCCTTTTTTTAGAAGGGTGAATAGAATTTTCATATCAACTTGCATTGGTGACCCATGTAATTGCCTTAGTCTTATGCTACATGAAAATCCATCTTTTGAGCTGTGTGATGACAGAAATGCAGCTTTGTTTCCCATCATTGCAAGCAACCTTTATTAGAAAGAAATCACTAGCAGCTATTCTGCTAGTGATTCCGATTTAATCAGCCAAAAAAAAAAAGGAATGAGAAACACCAATTTTAAACTGCCTCT
The DNA here is from genome assembly GCF_037042795.1 of Molothrus aeneus. Taxonomy (NCBI): domain Eukaryota; kingdom Metazoa; phylum Chordata; class Aves; order Passeriformes; family Icteridae; genus Molothrus; species Molothrus aeneus. The sequence continues at coordinate 102,086,956 of NC_089648.1, forward strand.
TTTTCAATAAAACAGTTTTATTATCAGCTCTGAAATGGATGTGTCTTCACTTGTATTAAAGTTTGATAAAATACACTCTTATTGACCTGAACAAAGCTTTTGCTGGTTTTTCTGTTCATCATTTATAGTGATATCTGTAGAGAGCATTAAGACCTTTTTATATTTTTAAATGAAAGCTCTTCCTACAGATAACCTATCAGCACTCCACCTATCTGCATGACTTGTCCATATAGTCACATTATTTTAATATATTCAATACATTTGCATATTGATTTATTTGCTGTGAAAGACAAGATCTTTATTCATTTGCTCTTTACAGGTAGGAAAGGATCCCCGAAGAGGAGCATTCCTTGAGACCATCAACAGCATTAATTCAGTGCACTGGAGTCCTTGGAACTGGTATCCTGGAACACCACTGCCTATCAATTTTCTGAGGATTCTCTTGACACCAGGAGAGCTGTTATATTTAGATGCTTATCTGCTTTTGACTGCAGTGCAGTGCTTGCGAAGATGTCTTTCATTTTGAGGCTTAACACATTAAATATCACCTGATCTGAAGATGTTTGAGGGTGTAGAGCCTCTGGCATAGAATAAATGTCTTGTCTAAAAATAGCGTTACATTTCTGCATAGCCCTTCATTTTGTGTAGCTCTACTTTGTACATAAATTAAGGCACAAAGAGAAACTAAAGGTCTGTCTTCACACTGACAGAGGGAAGAAATCTCAAAGCTTAAAAAGAAGATCCTCTGACATTCCTACTCAAAATCTCCCCAGCATGTCCAAATACTGCATTGAATAGCAGAAGCCCTTCACAGCCTTCTAGATGGAAAACAGAAAAAATGAAAGCTGTAGTGTCATACTGAATCACAGATATAACAGCACAGATTAAAGCTGCAATAACTCACTGAATATTCACTTTGATTATGTGAGGTTTAAATAAGGCCTTTAAACCAAGATTCCTCTGACTAGATCTTTAGTGTACACGCACTTAATCTCTTAAATTACTATTTCATAACATTTTAGGAAATAATAGATCACTAGAATAAAATTACTAGTCAGGTAGATTAAAGGAGAAGAGCCAAGTAACCATAACCACCATGGGCTCTGTTGGATAATACTGTGGGTTAGCAATGACAAAGCACTAGACAACAACAGCCTGTGTGCCTATGTCCTATGAATATCCCCCAAATAAGGAAATCTGTCACTTGAATGTCTACCCATTGCAGTCCTTTTCAAATCACAAAAGCTTTTTCTTACCCAAATCTGAAAATATCATCAACATATGCTTTTTAACACTAAAACTTTGAGCTGGATCTTCACAAATAAAAAATACTTAATACTATGCTATGAAATAATCATTTGCAAATTGTCCATAGATACCAGTCCAGCTCTCCTAAAGCACTCTCTGGTAAGAAGCCTATTCCCTGCATACCCACATAGAACTGCTTATTGTTGTTTTATTTACAGCTTAATTTTTAACTTCAAGTTGTGTTCATTCAACAGTGGAAGAGAAGAAAATTTAGCAAGACCATAATGCCCTGAAGCTGTAGGATGAGTTTCTGACTGGCTCATCAAAGCTGACTTGGGCCATCACAGCAATGCAGAAACATAGGGTTAAGGTTAAGATTTTGTCACAATATAGTCCTGATGTCTTACCATGACTATTAAAGAAATGCGGATTTTCTTCCCTTCCAGTCTTACCTGTGTTCTTTCCTTTGGTAGCACTGGAGCTATTGAAATGCTAATCATAACTTTTTCATTCCACATCAAGAACTGAACATTAAAAATATTTAGGAGTTTCAGTCCTATGATTTCAGTGGTTTTCCTGTATTGAGGGAAGGCAGACTATGAAAGAGAAAATGAAAAAGGAAGGGAGGGGAAAGGGGAATATAGGGAAATCTCTCTACTATTGAAGAATTGGAAAGACAGTTACTTCCTCCAGATGCTGATTTTAAAGATGTTGCTTATAAAATATAGGACAAAATATTATTGCAAAAAATCTTACATATAGAACAATCTTGAGATTCCAGGCTTTGAGGTATTTCCAATCAAAGGCCTTGGTGAGTCATGAATTAATTGAAAAGATAAAACTAGCAACACAGTCCTAAAAATTTAGTTATACAGCAGAAATTCCCAGCTTGGTAGCAAACAGATAATTTAATGAATTACCATCATCCTGTCCTACTTTGCTTTTCAGTATTACTCTTTGTAGTAGTGGATAGGATCAAGGTGGAAATTACTTTTCCAAATCACCCTTTTTAATTTTTTCCCAAATTTATGACATCTGTGCTCTCGGCTCATTCATAATGAAGACCATGAACATATCCCTCTCCAGAATGTATATTTTTCATTCATTTGTCATACCAGAATGTACACATCAAGGAATGTTTCTCACAACAGAATTATTTTCACTCCATTTGGGGAAGCAGGTTTTTTTGTTGCTCTTTTTATTGGCTTTTTTTGTTGGCTTTTTTTCCCCTTGAAATCAGCTCTAATTTCTTCCAGATGTTTGTTATACTAATAGAGAAAAGTAAAAATTCAGTAAAGGAAAATAAAACTAATTTGTATTTTACCTGTTTTAACCACTTTAAAACAATTTCAACAATTGCTACATACTTTGTGAAGTCTGTAAATTCCAGTTTAGCCCTTTTATAATCACTAAAGCCACAGGCAATGTGTATGCAAAATGTGATGGAATTATGAGGTGCAAAAATCTGACAAAACTGCAAAGATAATGTGGCCTCTCTGCTGCTGCTTTTCTATAATTTCTATCCCCTTTTCCATCCTCCATCATTTTTCTGAAAAGGTAAACTGCATAGATAATGTGTAATAAAAGACAATGGTACCAATACTGGCTGAAATCTTCAGGAAGGCATTACAAAATAAAATTTGCTTACCAAGAGAGAAATAATAAACCAAATATAAATCAGTATTTCAGACATTATTTTATAATATGATGAAAAATTTCCTGGTATGTACAGTTTTATGGTAAAAAAACATTGTCAGAAGACAAATTTTGTAGGGCTAGAATAATTTTTTAGCAACTGTGTAACAAATCAATTCTTGACTCTCTAGGATGATGTCAAAATTGTACAATTGATTTGATTGGTGCTACTCTTACTAGGCAGGATAGTGTGTTTATAAAGTGTATATAAAGTTAAGAATGCTGTATATAAAGGTAAGAATGACATCCAGCAATAATCTCTTCATTTTGCATTGAATTGCGTCAGCATCTATGAGCCTCTATAATTCTAGAGACTTATTTTATTGTATTATTTTAATGTAAAATGCTTGAACAATTCCAAGAGAGTGTTCATGTGCAGTGGTTTCACATTTTCTGCAGTTTTCTAAATCTAGCCAAGACCTTACATACACAGTATCCATCGATCTATTTAATTAGGAAGCAAAGAAATCACATCTCTAGTATGCAATGCTAAGTGTCTTTATAGACAAAAAGCTTTCAAGAATTAGAATAAAGATGAAAGGAATACCCACACATTAAAGCTTAGGGTACCTCAGGGCAAGTGAAATACATTAAGTGGGCACTTACGGCAATTAAGTTTAAAATTAACTTTTTATATAAATCAGCAGAGGTCTATCTGATCAAACTCTTGGATGAGCCTTTGTGATAACTTGGATGTAATCTCTACAGTTTATTGCAAATCATAATGCCAAGCACTGCAGAGTTACAATTAGACTACACAGATAAACAGAAGTCTTATCTCAATATTCTGATGATTTAAGGAATATTACAGACATCCACATGTCACAGAACAAGTGGTTATACACTATATAATACTGGTTAGGCTTCTTTAACTACAAGCAATTTTACTGAACTTTGCAAGAAAAGCAGTTGGTAGGACTGTGAGACATCAGTGTGTGCTTGAACAGAATCAGTAATGTCTTGCAAAACAAAATTAAAGTATATGTGTATGGTAAACATGAGAACATGAGTTTATAGTCAAAACACTAGAAATTACAAATTCCAAGGTTTTGGAGGACTTTAGATTTTCACTTTAGAGACAGATGCTAATTTTCTTCATTCTGTAATGCACCTTACCTCACACAGAGGAGCAAATACAAAACGGTAAGGAAGATGTGCCTGGATATGTGCCAAAATCCACCTCTCAAAACCCCACGTTAAAACCCATTTCTCAAACACATTTAGAACTGGAAGCCAAAGGTGGACAGATGTGAAGAAAGTGTACTGTGCCCTTAATGATAGCAGCCTTTCTTGATGCAACAGACAGAATCTGGTTATCTTTCCTACCCATTTGTGGATGAAATGGTTTGTGAGACAAAGTGATTTTGGTGGAATTTTTGTTTGAAACTAGACATCATGGGGAGAAAAGGAGATCAGACAAAATCTGTCCCAAGACCATCAAGTTTCCAACTCACATAAGAACCTTGTTTTCATATTGGATTTTTAAAAATGATCCCTTCTGAGACACCAAATACCCATTTGAAGCACACCAATATATTAATCTGAGCCACATTTTTCTGTAACCTAAGTAATGATATTTGAAGCCTGCCTTTCCATACCCGAATTTTGAACTGATTGGAAGTTGACATTTTTTACGTAATTCCTATCATAATGTAAAGTGAAATATGACTTCATCTGCAAAAATGCTTAGAAGTGTATCTAAACGTAAACTGAGAGACACTGGTCTTCTGTGGCAGTGGTTTCAAATACCTGATAGTGAAGTGTTAATTGTCAGTGAAAAAACAACTGCTTTCTGGATTTTTTTTTTAATCAAACCCAAATTTTATACTGGGATAATAGCAGTTACCAAACAAAATGGATAGAGCAGTAACCAAAAAAAAACAGTTACCAAACAGAAATGGTAAAGTCTCTTCATGAATATATTCATCCTTCAATATAATTTCAACCTAATTAAAAAATACCACAAACTAAACTGCATAGTTAATTACAGGACTTACTTTTACAAACTTCACATTGTTAATTTTTTTTTCTTGGAAAAAAAAAGTGCACTGAAAAGATAGTTCCTAATGTTATTTTGCTTTTGCAGAACTGGCCAAAAGCCAAATTTGAATGGGTATGCTTTATATGTAAAACTTATCATGCAGTTCTAATTAAAATCTACTGAAGCTTTCAGCTTCATTTAGGAGAGTTCATGTTCTGAATGTTTTTTATTTTCTTTTGGTTGCATTAAATGTCAGGAGAAACTATCACACTTTCTTAAATTAAATAAGATGGACTAATTTTTTAAACATTGGGATGCAAAACCCCACATTTTGTTTCTTATGGACAAAAATCTCACAGGATTCTTAGTGACAGAAGTTTTGCCTTCAGCAAATATTCAATATCAGCATGTGGAGAAATAAAAAATATTTTAAAAAGACAGTATTTAATTATTTATTTTCATTGATAAAATATATGTTTTTACATATAAGTACATCTCACTGGGATTTATACTGAATGTAGCTGATTTAACCACATGTACAAAGCACCTAAATCTGTTTCTCTCTTTTAGTGTATTAATTTAAAATGCTATTTAAGTGTGTGCCACTGCTGAAGTTGTTAACTCTGGGCAGTTTTTCTAAGAAATACATTTTCTGAGAAATCTCTTCATTTTAATAGGTAAACATTAACTGGCAAGATAGCAGATATTTACAGGTATGGATCATTTCTATTGTCTTCTGTCTATATTATATGTATTGAGCATGTACATCTATGGTATATAATTTATATTAAGATAATAATTAATAGTTAGACAGTAATATAATGCAATGAAGAATAGAATAAAAAAGAAATAATACTGAAAAGATTATAACAAGGAAGATAGATATAGATATATATTATATAGAATTATATAGAGATAGAGAATTATGTAGATAGAGATACTAAGGAAACAGTAATTTTCTTTGTGCCCTATGGAAAGAGTAAGTGAATTGGTCAGACAACTCAGACTGAACTACCATCAACAGTGCTGATAAAGCCTGTCTCCACCCCTCCTTTACCTCTGAGCCACTGTCTGGCCCATGGCAGGCTTGCAGTTAATGGGACCCAGCTCAGAGCCATGCAAGGCAGGCAGGAGAACCCTTCAGAAGAGCTCATACCTAAGGTTAGTCACCACTGGCAATCTAGTGCATAATTTGTGGGTATTTTAGGATTTACCAGGTAAAAAAAAATCTCTAAAAATAGCTTTCTTTCACCTGTACTTGATTAGGACATGCTAATGCATTCTGATCTCAAGAGATCACAATGGACTGGTGACACACATGAAAGCTGGAATCTCTCAAGCTATACCCATGCAAACACCTGTGTGGCGCCTGCACTTCCAAACCCTGAAGTACCACTGCAGGCTGTAGTGCACCTCAGCACCAGGAATGTCACCAGGGGTAGAAAGCACAGGATACAAAATAGTCACTATATTGGATTTCTAGAGAAATACAGAAAAAATACAGGAGTTAATTCTTAAATTTGTTCCACTGCCTGGGAAAGTAAAGAGATCTAAGAAATGAGCTAAAGTAGTCATAGCATTGGTGGTGTCAAAAGAAGTTCTGCCAGCCTGAGTCTTGGTGCAACTTCTCCTTGAAGCTGATCTTGTTTAAATATGTATTAATGATGCAATTAGGTTTTAATAGTGGTAAGTAGGAGCAGACTGTGAAGTTTGCCAATGATATAAGACTGAGAGTGCTCTAATAAAAGAAAATTTCAGGACACCATGCAGAAAGAGCTGAGTGATCTTTCAGAATGGAGAAATAGGAAAGGGAATAAACATGAACACTGATAATAAGTACTTCTACTATAGGTTAGGAATTGGAAATGACTGAAAAGTCATGACTGTTGACATATTAATATAGTATAACACTAAAATATGCAAATGTGATCTTTGAATGAGTCAGGAAGGTCTTTCCAGGAGGTATGAAGTAAATGTTTGACCCTTTCTACTCCCACCACTTTACTCTGGTGTTCCATATTTAAAACAGTTGGATTCAAACTGAAACAAGTCCAAGTGGGCTATATGAAAAGACTATAATTCAAAGATAGAAGAGTCATTACATTTTTTTACTATAGCAAACCTCTGGCTGCAAGGGAGTATGCTAATATTGATAAGTAAATCGTAACATAAAATACTAAACTGGTAAAGAAATTCTTTAAAAGATAATATTGTCCCAGAAACATATATATATATTCCCAGCCTACATGTAGGCTGGAAATCAGACGAATGTGCCTTAAAGAAGAGACTTTTGAAACAGTTTTCATTAACAAGCAATAGAAAGAGAAACCTTATCCCTTCTGAAATCTGTAAAGAAGATTACCACTTTTGATGGATTGTCATACCAAGGAATTGGACTCAGTGATGTGGGAAGAGCCTTTTTACCCCACTATACTTGTACAATATTTAAAGTACAACCTTAAACTTTAGGGTTAGATTTGTAATGATCAGCTTTATTCTTGTAGTATAAATGCATTCTGCAATCAGAGTAAAGATCAGTTTTCCCAGAGTAAGGACTCCCTTGGCATCAGCAGTGTATGAATAATGAATTTCTCCAATATCTACAAACTGAATCAAATCTCCTAAATTCTTATCCATTGGGTATTTTGGATAAGATTGTCCCACATGATCAAAAAAGAAAAAAAATCTCAGAGGCTTTAGCGTCTACACTATAGAATCATTCGACTTCAAGAAAGTCCTAGTCCTGCACTGTGAAGGCAAAAGTCAGACCACAGCTCTGGGGAATGGTGTTTCATCTTATCAGAAACATCAGAAATATAGTTTTTGCAATACTCTTTTTGCAACAGGAGCTGCAACAGGAGCAGCTTTTATTTGCTCAACATTTTTGGGTAAAACTGGCTCTGCTTACAATTAAACGTTTCCTTCTTCTCTCTAGCTAACGATTTTTCATCTTTGCTGTTGAAAATGAAACTCAAATGTTTATTTCAACTGGGCTGTTACTGGTATGACTTTATTTTAGAGAAAATCCTTCTTGATTTACATCTAGAGTCCAAAGGGAATTTTGCCTTTTAATACAAAGAGGGAAGATTATATTTCAAAGATATTCATGCATTTTACTCCAGCTGAAGTCAATTGAGGGTGTGGGAGTTTGGAGGCTTTGGCAAATTAAGCCCTACACAGCAGCCATGTTAATGATGGTGAGTCAGAAGGGAACCTGTACCACACTCCCACAACTGCATCAGCTCCCTGCTTCTATCATCCGGATGTGGAACACATTTACTTTTTGTCACTGAATTCAAATGTGACTGAATATAGAGCAGATCTGCTGAATAAGAAGGTGCAATTTTCCATAATGCCTTTTCAAAACTGAATAAAGGTCAAAATCTGTTTGACTTACATTGCATGAAATTAATTCAAATGAGATAATTTAGGACAGAATTCAGCCCCAAGCTCCTGTAAGACTACAATTACAGATGGCCTTTTCAGAAACAAAGGAACACATTACAATGTCTCTCACATATGTCTTATAAAACTTTTCCAAATGAAATTAATGTTAGATACTAAATAGTTATTGCAGAGGACCACAAAAAATAATAATTCCATTATAATGGGGATAAAATAAATTAACTAACTTGAGACAAGATTTAAAGCTCAGGTACCTTTCATGGACTACTCCCAGTTAAAGAGCTTCATGAATACAGTTAATGAGCATTGCATAAAAGTCATCCTGGAGAGATATGATGGTCAACAAATATCTAGCATCAACCTAAGGATTTCCTCATTAGAACTGATTTGTTTCAGCCTGAATGGGCCATTCCAAAGCCTGCTGATTACTTTAACATAGAGAGCTGGTATCCTCCTCATTTCCTGAGAATTCTCTCCACTCCCAGCACACTCACAGTACACTTATACTGTGATGGCTTAAGTCCAGGCTGTGAATGATGTATAACAGAAGGAGCAATCAAATTCTCCTGAAACCATTAAAGTCACATTTTCATTGCTAGTTTGTGGCACAATACTCCTATGACCAATAATTCTACTTGCTAGGAACACATAACAGTAATACTGTGAGATTGGTTAAAAATTAATTTATACTGGGCTACTTCAATTAGTCAGCACAACTCTAGAACTAACAGATTTCCACACTGTAATGCAGTCTCATGGAACAAGTGTATGACACAGCTACACTGATCTTCTCTTTACTACCTTTCCTATTTAGTATCAGACTACAGGCAGGATATAAGATCAAATGCAATTATGAGTCTTTAGAGTTAGCAGCTGGACATGGCAGAAAATATTAGTAAGCTCTCTTGCCCATAGAAGACCACCATGTGGAAGAAAATCAATTATTATAAAGTTTTGGATGGTTTCCCAGATATACAGCAAAAATTGATGAACACTTGAAAATTTTTCAACCAAAAGAGGACAGGTGTCAGAGGAAAGAGGAGACTTATTGAAGCACTTACAGCCTACTTTACAGCAGTGCATCATCACAGCGCTGGCTGACCTGAAACTATGGCACTGCTCAATGTCTATCACTATATATAAATTCATCAATTCTAAGGCCACAAGCAGCCTCTACAAACACAAAGTCTTACTTCTATTGAAAACGGGACATAGGATGCCCAGGATGCAGTATGACCTGTGGTCATAGGCATCTTTTATGAAAAATCCTTTCCTTAGGATTTTTCCTCCTGAGAAGCTGAGAGGCCTCAGGAACAAAATGTAAACACTGATTATCTGCTGCTGTGGAATGCAACAGGTGGATCTTTGATTGGCCCATTTGGATGTTTCTAATTAATGGCCAATCACAGCCCAGCTGGCTCGGACAGAGAGTCCAAGACAGCTGCCTTTGTTATCATTCCTTCCTATTCTATTCTTGGCTAGCCTTCTGATGAAATCCTTTCTTCTACTCTTTTAGTATAGTTTTAACGTAATATATATCATAAAATAATAAATCAAGCCTTCTGAAACATGGAGTCAAAACCTCGTCTCTTCCCTCAAGCTGAGACCCCTGTGAACACCGTCAGAGACCTGTTCAAACCCAGCTGCAGAAAACCTTTTCAACTTTTTCCTGTTTGGAAAACACCCACAGCTTTCTTTAGATGTGAATTTTCCTCATTTTAACATCTTGCCCTCAGACCATATCAATAACTTTTGGTTTCAAACTTCTGCTTCCCATGTAAAGCTTTAGCTTGCAAACCTTTGATTCTTTGAATAATAATAATTAGTTACTTGCTAAATTTAACTAGATTAAAAGACATTAAGCTGCGAGAGTTATGTACTGCAGGGTTTATTTCCCAATAGGATAATCCCAAGGATTATAATGTAACCTCTCTTAACTACTGGTGTGTCTATAGCAGCCGATGTGAACATATTACTGCTCTGAAGTAGTAATATTCAAAGGTGACATAACTTCCTTCCTTCTGTACAAATACTGAGAACAATAATATCACAGCTCATGCTCATCTGAGCTTTGACTCCTTGGACTTGAAAAGTGTTCCGGGTCATTTGGAATAATATGGCCTGACTTTAGGCTTAGCTGTATATAAATTCAGCTGTTTGTTTGCATCTAACTTGTCACATATTCTTGATCAACTTGCATCAAAGACTTTCCCTTTTATTATTCACTACACTCAATATTTTTCATCTGCAACTCTATCAGTATCATTGTGTATTTTCTTCCAAGCACTGAAAAGTATTTGGCTCTATTATATATTAAATATAATAGAGTCAAATGCAGATGCCGATGGCACTCGTAGGCAAATATCTGAAGAATGATTCTTCATTTATAGTAGTATTTTAAGACCTTTCACTTGCCCAGGTTTTAATCACTTCAGTATGTGCCATGCTGATTTTGCTTCTTAATCAACATGTCCTGTGCTACCAAATGAAATCCCTTATAGAAGACTAAGTGTGTTCCATCAGTTTTATTACCTTTATAAACAAAACAGGATTGCAGCATCATCTGTTTCATTATTCTGCCTGAGATCATTATCAGGCTGACAAATCTATAATTATACTTTTTTCTTGTTTACATTGGAATGGAATAAGATCTCCTATTTACATCTGGCACTACACAAATGCTTTGAGGGTTGAAAATTCACACTGAAAATCAAGCCTAACAGTTGGAGGATATCATCAGACAGCTCTGCTAAAAGTCTTGCATGAAGATTGCCTGGATTTGCTCCTTTAAGCAAATGTTTGGTTTTATTAGTCCTGGTTTAACGTATACCTTTGTTTTTTTGAACTGAAGTATTTTTACCCTTATGCCATACTTGATTCGACAGCTGCAATATTGATATGGGGCTGCGTGGTATTGCAACCTCTTCCTTATGACAAGACAGAGGATATGTCTCAGATGTGGTCTTGAAGGGGAAATGCCCCTTCTCATAGCTATCACTGTGCTCTGATATGCTGTATCATCTGGCTTTTTTGTAAAGCAGGAGCTGTAGTATTTTATTTAATAGATATTTTCCCTCCTCTGAAATGTTCTTACGAAGATCTGGCTTTAGATCGGTGCTAGACCAGAATACCCTTGTCATTATCTATATCAAAACATCCTTCGTGTTTAACATTTCTCAGTACCTTTTTGTTCTTCACCTTCTCCCATTATTGCTCTGTATATCATAGTTTTCTTTGCAATCTCTGGTTGGAGCTGGCCAAATCTATTTTTTAAAATACACCTCTGAAATACAGTGATAAGAGAGGTATGCTTCCATAGATATGTTTAGTATAGAGCAATATAAAATTCAACAGAAAAGATCATATTGGCTGAGACAGAAACTGTTTTTTTCCCACTAAAATAACAACATAATCTCTATCTATGCTTGCATTAGATATGACTTAATTAAATGTCAACATTATGTAAAACATTAATTTTCATTTAAAATGTCAGACAATATATCAGCACAACACTTAAAATATTTTTCACTTTTAAATGTTAATGCAATGAAAATTTTTGTCTTCTAAGAATTATATTCATATGGGAATTTTTAGAAAAAAGTTAAAAAGCCAAAATATGGTCAAAACCTTTCAATATGTTGAAAAAAAAACTCTGCATAAGCTGAAATTAATATTCAGAATGTTGTGACTTTGTATTTCACCCAAAATACTCATACATACACTCACACAAAGAGGATCAAGCATATAACCATTGAGAAAAATTAGTCTTGAATTCTGACCTTGCAATGGACTTGAAGATTTGGATTCTTGTGGCTCATATTTCAATAAGCTGGACTCTGTAGAAACAGAAAAAACTGCAAACAGAGAACTTGCTACAGAATTAAAACAGTCACTTGCAATCTTAAAACTCTATTATCTACTCATTTATTGATTAAAAATTCATCCTCATTACTGTAGCAACTGTCTTCAAACTCTCTTCCTTTATAAAATACAATTCTTTGTACTATTCTCATTCAGTCTGTTTGCCAAAGGCCCTGAGACATCTCAGGGAAGTTTCTGCAAGCAGAGCTTTAAAACTTCATGATTACTTAGATATTGTGAAATAATCTAACTTGTCTGATATTAACATTTATTTTGTGCAGTTTGTAATCTTTTTGTCTCTTTTTCTCTGAATACTCACTGTGAACCACACATGAAAAGGGATGCTGTTTACACTATAACCTGACTATCAGCAGATCTGCACCCATTTTACGTAAGGACAAATTTTACTCCGTATCCTAGTGTTGTGGTTTAGCACAGCTTGGTTTTTAGTTAATGAGAAAATCCGTCAGTTACGGAATGATTCCCTGTGAGGACTGCTAACAGCTTCCTCCAGGCCCAACAGGACCAATCATGTGGCTACAAACAGAGGCAGCCCCGCACAGAAAGCAGCCCTACAGATGGGATTGAACCCAGCAGGGGCCAGAAAACAGCCATGCAGCCAGAGAGGCCACTGCCTGGCAGAGATCACATCACCACCTGCATGCCCGGGCGAGATATTAACTCCTTCTGTGCACAGATGAAACTTGCAGACATTAGTCCTCTCTTGAGTGAGAGAAAAGGAGAGGGTGAAGACACATAAAGAAAGCAACATAGAGACACAAAGGCCAGTAAGAAAGGATTCAAATCCCAGATGGGAGAAGAATGAGGGGATGCCTTACTCTTGGGCTGAAATTCTCTTGTAAGGCTATGGGAAGATCTAATTGATACATCAGACTTTTTTTTTTCCTGTAAATCATGGGGTGCTGTATGTCATGTAGATTATTCCCCCTTCCTCATCACATGGTTTCTCCCCATGCACTCCTTTCTACACCCCTGGTGGTCTGCCCCATGGATACCCCTCCCCTTGCCCCTCCCCAATGTTATCCCATTGGCCACGGTCCTCTTTCCCCGCCCCCTTTCCCCTAGGGTATAAACCCCACTGCAGGGAAAGGTTTGGCCTCTTTTGCCACCTGGGTGGTTGCTGCGGCCAGCAGTGTCCCATCACAAGCCAGTAAACAGGATACTCATTCCCATGTGGTGGAAGAGCGCTCCTCGTCTTTATCTTCAGTCCATGCAGGTCTGTGTGGGCTTGGGTTCCAGCTAGCCGGATTGGACCCATACAAAGCCCAGAGAACCACAGATTACTGCACTGGGGGGATGTAGCATTCTAACCACAGCCGTGAGCAGAGGCACCAGTGTCGAAGCAAGCAGATGTTGAAGTAGCTGTGATCCAATGAGAACCTTGAACAGAGAGAGATGAGAAACCTTTCCCCAGGGTTGGAAGAAGAAAACCTCTGTTCCCTGTTTCCTCCCTGTTCTCTGACATAAAAAAGAGAACTTTTGTTTCTAGACTGGAACAGTTAATCCTTACAATTGTACCCCAAAAAGGTGAAATGACCCATGCTGGTAGCTGTGGGAAGACTACCAAACTGTGGGAGGAGCTTCACAATTGCAGATTTCGGGGCGGCTGCTATTTGTGAAAATTAAAATCACAAGAGAATTGTTTCTTATGGAAAAGTCTCCATGGCATGGCAAGAGAGACTCTTCTCCCTAAATGAACTGAAGAAACGTTACTTTAGAAGTGGTAAACTGACTGAAAGTACCAAATTTTGTCTCAACATTACCAGTGGGAAAGGAAAGTAGAGATGGGGAGAGAAGTGTTCTGAAGGCTTTTGTAGCTGCAAGTCTCTTCATAGAAAGCAGGCAGGCACAACTTCCCAGGAATATTTCCTGGGAATCGCAGCAAGGAACCTCAGAGAAAGAGAAAACAATTCTTATTGCTATTCTCTGCTCCTGTTGTTTTTGCACACGTGGAATGTGTAAGGAAGATTGTTTACCTGAAGGGATTTGGTAATTGGATTCTGGTGTTGGTTGTTTATCTTAATTGGCCAAGATGTGTTCTGGCTGTCTCAAGACAGGGTTTTTCTTTAGTTTTCTTTTAACATTCTTTAGTATAGTATCTTTTTAATATAGTATAGTATTAATGTAATATAATGTAGTTTTAATAAAGCAATTGTTCAGCGCTTCTGAATCATGGAGGCAGATGCCAATCATTCCCAAGCATCAGAGGCACCCTGCATTCTAGAGTTTTTTTCTGATTCTTATTTATTCTTCTTTTAGTTCTGTTAATAAAGTTTTTCTTTATATTCTCTAAAGTTTTGAGCCTGCTTTTGCCCTTCTCCTAATCCTTATCTTGAGCCTGCTTTTGCTCTTCTCCTAATCCTTATCTCACAGCAGAAAATGAGTAAATAATTCTAGTGGGTGCACTGGCGCAGGCCAGCACTCACCCACCTCATTAACTGATGAGTTGGCTGGGAAACTGAATTAGAGAACCAAAACCACTACATTTCATTGGTGTTTCTGCCTGGTTGAAACAAAACTGCTACACCCAGTATGACAAGATCACAGGACTTGGTGGTGGGGGGCAGGGAAAAGGTAGAATAGTGGCCTGTTGCTGCACTACTTGCCTTACACACTCAGGAGAGGCAACTTTATTTTTGCTCAAACCTGCTACACCTCTCCAGCTCTGAATTACTATCCAATGTATTTTATTTATAATAGGAAACAATGTTCATTTTTCAAGTCACCTAGGAACAGATGTGGCAGGGCAGTTGAGTGAAAAAAAATAGCACAGGGTTCCCTTCAAGTTGCTAAGGAGGCTACATACGAAATCACAGCCATGGTGAGTGTTTTGCTCATGAGAACTTAACACTGTAGTGAAAATCAGTGTAACCCTGACATGCACGAGTAAGGCAGCACTGCCAGCAATAATCCTAAAATCCCAAAGCTGATATTCTTCATTTATGGTGTATTTATTGGTAGAAATAAGAGTAGAAATCTTCAACTCAACTACAACTCAAAATGTATTTCTCACTTTGACCACACCATGTCTGGCCTGCTGGAAAGCAGCTCTGCAGAGAAGGACCTGGGAGTCCTGGTGGACAACAAGCTGCCCATGAGCCAGCAGTGTGTCCTTGTGGCCAAGAAGGCCAACGGTGTCCTGGGGTGCATTAGGAAGAGCGTTTCCAGGTCAAGGGAGGTGATCCTGCCCTGCTACTGGTGAGGGCCTGGTGAGGCCACATCTGGAGAGCTGTGTCCAGTTCTGGCCTCTCCAAATGAGGACAGAGCCCCTGGAGTGGGTCCAATGGAGGGCAACAAAGACAATTAAAGGCCTGAAGTATGTCTGTTATGAGGAGAGGCTGAGGGAGCTGGGTCTCTTCAGCCTCAAGAAAAGATGACTGAGAGGGGACCTCATCCCTGTCTGTCAGTATCTGAAGGGACTGTGCCAAGGGGATGAAACCAGGCTCTCCCTGGTGGTGACAAGCAATAGGACAAGAGGCAGTGGGTAGAAACTGATGCACAGGAAGTTCCACCTGAATAGGAGGAGAAGCTTCTTTACTGTGCAGGTGACTGAGCACCGGATCAGATTGCCCAGAGGGGTAGTGGAGTCTCCCACGCAGGTGTGAGCCTGTGGCTCACCCTACCACCCCTGATATAGTACTATACCTCCATGTAAGTTCACACAGCAGCAGACACCACTGAAATGCTGCAGAACTCCCTCCATGCATTCCAAGCAGTTGCTGTAGGACCAGATTGTTTCTTTTCTCACGGCTCTGAGCAAACAAAGTCATCCCTGCACCTTCCCCCACATTACATGGTAACAAACAGCTTCTCTGTGAGAAGCTGTGTCCCTCTGAGCAGCATTGTTCCCACTCTTCTGAGCTGCATCCATGCCACCATGCTCACCCACCAACCCCAGGAGAGTGAGAAGTGATTCACCTCATTTTTGCAGAAGTGTAGAAAACTCTCCTCTGCTATGCTGCCAGTGTTCTAAGGCCCTCAAAAGTCCAGAAAAGAAAGGATGAGGAGGGATTAGTATGACCAGGTGATATCCAAGCCCTGCTTCTAGCTGTTTATTCTTGCTCAAGGACAATTCCATGTCTGCCTTCAGGGCTGTGATGTACTGCAGCTGAAGTAACACTATATATTCCTGTATATACCAATGTATACCTAACTTTTTATTTTAATTCATTGTCTGACTATACCTCTCTAACAGAACATGAGAAAATAATCTATGCAAATATGTAAGTAACATTTACTGAGGAGTCAGTAATGATAAATGCAACTCAAGCAGTGTAGACATTCTCACAATCAATTATCACAATCAGTATGATAAATGTAACAGCAGAAGACAACAACAGAGAAATTAACAGTAGCTTCTGCAAAATTTTAATGGAAAATAAAGGTTCCTAAAATATTATTCAAATCTCTATTAGATATTTATGTTTTAGAATAGCCTTTAAAAAGAAACTAAAGGCATATTTCCCATTCCCAGCTTCTAATCACCTACTTATCAAAAATGTAGAGAGTACATTTTAAATTTGGGATGCCAATGAGTTGCAAAATTATTTTCTGAATACTTTTTTTAAAATACATGTTTAAATAAATAAAAATATATGTTTTGTATATATACATTACACCTGCATACATGCACATTTACTGATTTATGTTATGTCATAGATAAAGCTTCTTTAACCTAAAGAAGCAAATAGAAGAAAATCTCAAAAGTGTGGAAAACACAAAATGAATTCTTTATCTGAAATTAGAAAGTGAGTTGATACTGGCAGCTATCTTTGAAACTGTTATTCTTGGCAGGTTATTTTATCTATTTATTTTCTTTGTGACTGGAGATAAAAACACTAAATCATCATCCATAGTTTAGTTGCAATCTGCTACTGATAAGCCTTTACACATCTTTATTTGTTGTAACTCATTTAGAGCTCTTTAAATCTTATACCTTTCAAACAAATAATATTTTTACTTGGGGTTTAGTGTATTGGGTTTTTTTTTCCCCACCCAAGGTATTTCCGCCATGTAATTCTGAACAGAAATACAGTATTAATATTTAAGTGAAAAAAACCTTTCTCCTCCCTTATCATTATTTTTACCATTTTGAAAAAAAAATATGGAAACGAAAAACCCCAACAGAGTACCTCTACTTTTTGAGACAAAAATGAGTATGTTAAAATTCAAATTATTCACTGGAAATATACTCAGTGAATAACAGTCTACCTTTCTTCCCTGAAGTAATTGGTTTTGACTGGGTAGGGTTATTTGTACTTGAAAATTTCATAGCAGGCAGAGTCTTTTAAAAACATTACTTACAGTTGTATACAAAGAGAAAATTTGCAGCAACAGAAATATATTCAAAGTGATTTTTCTGAGAGTCACTATGTTAAGGAACTAAAATCTGGGTCTAGCATGAGTTGTTTGTACATAAATTATTCTTTGACTCCTGCCATCCTTCCTTTCAGTATACATTCCCATACCCTTTTTCATTATGAACACTATATTTTCATGCTGTAGTCAAGATAACTTTGAAACCTTGAAATATAGCCATATTTATATGTCAGGCACGTACTAACTACCAAAACCATTGATGACTAACTCCATGCATCTCCCTCATTAATAGCTACTCTAGGATGTCTGACAGAAAAGTTGAATGGGAGAACAGAAGCAATTACAAATTTCTCTTAGTTCTTCCCAAAAGATCCAGAAGTCACCTTTTGGCTAATCACATAATTTTGAAATAGAAATCTGAGATTTTGTTATTGAAAGTGTTTTGAAAGAAGTTCGCTGCAAAATGAGAGAAAGAAATAGCCCCCTTTCCACCTCAGGATGGAAAGCAGAAATAAGGAACTTCAAAGAGAATAATGGAAGGAAGCAATAGTTTCCGCTTATGCATTCTTTCCTTCTTTCATGTGTCCTTCACAACCAGACCAAACATTTCACCCAGATACCTTATTCATCATCTGACTCCAGCACTCCAGAGTTTCACTCTTTCTTTTCACCTTTTTATCTCACATTTAATCTGCCTTATCCATTAGAAATCTTACTATGCTAGCACTCCTTTTTCAGAATGGAAAAAACCTCTTTTTGTTTATCTCATCAGAGATCACATTCAACCTGCTAAAAATCTGAGTCTCTTCTGGCTTAGAGAGGGAGAGAATTAGAACCAAAAACCCTTCTTTTTATGGCTCTATTTCTTCCACACCCTTAAAACAATGCTTTCCTTCTACTCAACACTTAAAAGTATCCCTCTACATTTGTCTGGGAGTGTGGGCATGTACAATTGTGCAAATGGTGTTTTATTACTATCATGGTGTATTTTTCATTAACCTTTCCCCCTTAAGACAATGTCTTTTTCCACCTCAAAAACAGTTTAAGAGATAGAGGTCATAGCCTTGTAGGTGCAACAAAAGGAAAGAAAGGTAGAATGGATTTAAATATCTTCAATGTCTTTGGAAAAGTTTCAGTGTTGTCATTAATCACCACCTGAAGGATTTGGTTACCTGCTGGTGGGACAGGAATGTTTCAGGCTGAAAGCCTTGAACACTTCAGTCTGTACATTTAAATATCCAGTGGGAGAGGATCATATCATCCTAACCTGGTATTAAACCTGGAGTAGATTCAGCAGTGGAGTTCATGAGCACACTGACTACCGCCACCAACTCCAACCGCATTACCCTGTACCCTATACTAATACGAGTTTTCTTTTGAGAACATTGCATGAATATAAAGAAATTAAAACCCATGCGTGACCCAAGCTCAAGTAGCTGATTTGTTGAACAAAAGTGAGCTGGCACACCCACCCCCTCTGCTGTTCATGTTTGTCATGCTATTTAAATTGGATAACCATGATGTACAAATGCTGCCAAGTCAGGTTCCCTACCTGGCAAAACATAGAGGGAGAAAGCTCCTGCAGGTAACGTGGTTCTGGTCAGTGGGAGACAGCTAAGTCCAGTGCTGTCAAAACTAAGGCAGATTTTATGTCCATCCTCTATAGGCAGCCATTTCTGTGGGGCATTTGAGGATTACAAGTTTCAGGTCTGGTATTTTGAATTATAATTTGCTTGAGTTCTAACATCTAATACTTCTGTGTCTCTGCCTCATCTCAACCAAGCTGTCAGGCTGTTCCAGCCCCCTCAGTGTGTAGATGTTGCCAACATTCTTTCCCACTTCTTCATAATTCTATTAGCTGTCTGTAAAAAAATGAGGTTTGGAATATGAATTTGGTTTAAAAAAAATCATTCTTATTTTTCTTAAGAGTAGGAGGTTACACCACAAGCTGGCAATGAAGATGAAAAAGGAAGCAGGGTGTCTGGTTAGAAACAAGTAGTTTGCAGGGTTGCAATACTGCCTTGCCAAACTCCATTCCTAACACCAGAGGGAGCTGAGCAAAGGGATAAATTCTGAAAACCCCCTTCTTGGGAAGCCCAGATTTTGTTGGCCCCTGAGGCTAATACTGCCATCCATATAGATTCAGAACAGAAAATAAAATTATTACTTATCTCCTTAAGGAGACCATCCATTTCCTTCTGTTTGAGGAGGAGTAAAAAAATATCTTCACAATGTTTGCCCAAAAGTTTTCTTCCTTTCTATTGTCTTACTGAGAACTTTATCAAACTCCTTATTTTTTTGACATAGCATCCATTTTTAAAAACTAAAGCTTTCACACATCTACTTCTTGGGCAGTATTGGTAGTCCGTAACTTATATTTATTTCATACACAGTTATATTTTGCCCAATCTTAATTACTGCTTTTATAATAAGCCACAAATGTTTCCTTTTGCTTCTTCAACTTTTCATAGTTTTGCTATATGGATATTTTCATAGGTTTAATATCATAATCTTATTTATCAACAGAAATCTTACCTCTTCTGTAGTTAATGGTGTTTGGCTTTTTGTTTTTGTTTGGTTGATTTGGTTTGTCATTCATTTTTATGTTTTCCCCACAGTTTTAAGCATATACTGTAATATAAAAACCTGTATGATCAGTATTCAAAAGTCTTGAACTAAAAATGTCTTAAAAAACTTTAAAAAAAACCAAACTACCATATTGTCTTCAGTTTTGCTATAATTCTTCAAGAAAAATAAAGAATCTGCAGATCTATCAAGCTTGCATATACACAGTCTGTGATTATTTCAGTGCTTGTCATCAGCATAAATTATGACATGGGGTATCTCTATTGGCAGATGAAAAACCTCAATCCTTTCCAGGCACATAGCTGCAAAAAAATGTAGAGACTCCCACTGTATTCAGAACAAGTTCAATACACGTAGTTTGAGCCAGTAGTTGCGTACTAGCCTATAAATTGAACTTTAACATCCAATAGTTCCGTTTGGGGGATTTTTTTATTTATTCAAAACTCTCTTTTTTTTTACTTTTCAATATTTCCTATTGACCTGAGCACTCTGTCATTGCTCTTTGTGATAGCCTGCTGGATGGAGGACTTTCATTTTTGGCTTCACTTGCAATTACTGTGCTGCAATAACTCTCCTTAAACATTTACCTTTTATTTTCTACTCTGACATTTATGTACATCACACCTCATTTGCTGCCCAGGAGTCCAATTAATTTTAAAAATTACCTTTTCATCTGCATTCATCTGTTGCTGATAATTTCTGTGCAACAAGTTCAGGTCTATATGAAACACCAACAACTTGATTTTAAGCAAGCTAAGCCTGCAGTTAAATTACTGATATGTATGCTGTGTTTCTGAATGTGAAAGTGGTCATCATCCGTTTGCATTTGCAATTATCCATTCCACATATACCATCTGCAGGTGAAGGTTTCAGGGGCCACAGTGGTCATTTCACATCCAAATTAGATGTTGACTGCACTTGCACATTTTACATGCAATTACTTACTTAAGACACCTAAAAATCAAGAGAAAAAATTGCTTTTTACAATAAAGGCAATGATCAAGTCGATCAGCCTGATGAAGTTCTAATAAAGATGTAACAGTGTGAAATCTTGAGTCATATTACCATTGTGTTTAAGTGTTATGCCAGTTATGCCAAAGCTGCTGCTGCAAAGCTTTGTAGCAAATCTGTGGATGGATTAGGGCATTTGAAGAAACAGCAGCTGATAAATGGAAGGCTTTGATGCAAAGTTTGACTTTGTGAAAGAAGTTGATGTTCTGTCGTGAAGAATGCAAAATGAGAGCATAGGTTCAGTTTTAGGGGAGGGAGATGTAACCCGTTGCTGAGTTGTAGAAGAGCAAGTCTTACGCTGTTAAATCCATTGCAGAAGATGTTGACCAGCTAGTCTTGAACATGTGGCTGTTGAGCCACTGACATTTCACTGTTCAAGCTGCCTATATGTCGAGTTTAAGCATCACACATATATCAATGACATTGATGCTAAAATCCATCAGTGAGTGAGGTGAAATAAAAGGTTTTATCCTCACTCAGAAGAATTATTTAATTTTCTATTCATAAAAGAATGTCTTCATCAGGACCTGCAAAAGCAGCAAGAGTGAAAAGAAAGGATCAACATAGATGCCCTTGTGCTTTGCTGAAGGAATGGGAGTTTCTCCTACATTAACCCAGTGAAGAACTTAGCTTCTTCCATTAAAATCCAAGGCTAATTTGGAATTTGTTTGGTTCCATTCATTTGAAACACCCTCATCAAACTGTTATCCCATTTGTGACTGTGAGAATTCCTGTCTTACAGATAAGTCTCTTGTAAAACATTTCATATTGAGCAGTTTTATTTCAGTCAAATTATAATGCACATTTCAACATCCTCTTTTCCATAATAATAGTCACTGACATTCCAGAACTTCATGACTCTTCTTTTGTTAAAGGACAATATGGTGCATGTTTTTGCTGACACCAAATTTATCCTTGTCAGAGTGTTTAAATTTTTTCTGTGGCAAAAGAAATTAAATTTTCCTGTGGTCACAGAGAGCCCCTGAGCTACCCAGCAAGCTTCACTTGTACATACATAACCTAAGCAGATGGGTCTCCTGAAAATTGAATTATGTTCCTAACTTATTGAGTAGTAGTACTTCTATAGCAATCTAAGGTCACGAGAGAGACAAGGTTTATAAGGAGAAGCAGTATTTTCAATCAAAAGATTTAATGCAATGTTGTGAAGAAGTGATAGATTTGTGGTTCAGAATGCCTTAAAATAAGCATCATTGAATGACCAGTTTAAAAAAAATAGAAAACTGTGGGATAATCGATTGTAAGAAAATAGGGATGATGCTGCAGGCAACCTTGCCCCCAGTGAGTTGCAGTTGAGCTAATTACCAAAGAGTGGAAGCAGCCCTGCCCTTAATAGGTCACAGCTATGACCAATAAGGATGGGTACTATAAAAGAGTGGGTTAGCTAATCAGGAAGGAGTTGGCTGGTCATAGAAGAAGAAGGAAGAAAGAGCAGGAGGAGGAGTCAGAGTCAGTGTTGCATGGTGCTGCCCATGGGAAATTCACAGAGAAAAGGAATAAATGTTTTACTGTAGGATAGTAAAGGGCTGACACTTGTCACCATCTCTGCCATCAGTCATTTGAGTCCACTGTCAGAAAACTATTACAACTGTTATTAAGAAGAAATACTTTTTTTTAAAAGAGGACTAAAACAGTTTATCTATGTATAGTCTGTCCTTGTATATTCTCCTCCATTACACAGTACTCATTTTTGTGATGTATTGGAACAGGTGTTTAGTTTGTTAAAAATAAGACTACAAAATAGAGGTATGGAACTAGATCTGTCCAGGTCACCAGGTCCAGTCATCATTTTTTCAGGTAAACCCTTTCTTAAATGTATTCTGCTTAAAACTGATTATGCTCCTTGCTTCCCCTTTTCCCATCACAAAAGTGTGGTTTAAAAACACACTGCCCCAAATCTTTGAAACTTGCTCCTAAATTGTACCTCAAGCTGGTTGATGGGTCATTTGTCTTGTGGCTGAAACAGCACAGCTGAAACAGCTTTTAGCTTTCCCAAGTTTGTAGTTGACCTTCTTATTTTACTTGTCCAGAGTAATCATATCTGGTAGGGTTTTGCTCACCTAAATAATCCAGACTTTCATATTTGTCTTCTTGGAAGAAATAAATTAATTTCCCTGATTGTCTCACAGCCTGTGTTGGCTGCATTTTAACATAACCTTTGTTAACATGGGGACCAGAACTGGGTATGCTACTGCTGCCTCTATTGGCATATTACCTATCTGCCCTGAATTGCTACATCTTTTAACTTTGGTTGTTTTTTTTTCCTGACCACATCACTTCAAGGGCTCACAGTCATCTTGTGATTACTAATGCACTCAATATATTACACATTTGTCATGTGGTGTTTGCTCATTCTGCTCATTCTCTGAGTCTTTTTCCGGAAGGAGAAGCATGTCCAGGGATGTGTCAGTCTTTAGTAGCAATTTTTTTTTTTCACTCTTAGCTCTGTGGTATGTGTCACTGCATATTTTTTATTTCCTGTCTTTTTTTCCATTTGAAAGAAAGTGTGAGGACATTGGTAATTTTTAATAGTTCCTGAGCAGCTAAATCCAGCACCTCAGACCAACTACACAGATTTTTGTCCTTCACGTAGAAAAATTTTGTCCCTAGAGCAAAATGTTCAAGATGCACACTTATTGACCATGGTCTTACCCTGATATTCTCTGATGGCTATTCAGGTAATTTGGCAACAAAAGATTTTGTCACCAAAATCTTGAAAATTAGACAGAAATCTAGCATGAAATAAATAGTGTTAACAGCCCAGATGATAGCTATGAGCTGCTTACAGAAACCTTTAATAGTACAGAAAACAATCTGCAGTATTTCATAGCACCCATGAAGACTTCATACCTTGTACCCCCATACAGCTATACTGCCTGGATACTGTCAAGAGGAGAGGAGTGCATAACAAACTACAGTTAAATAATTCTGAGACATTCTGAGACCATCTGCAGTCTCTTTAGTGAGAGCTAATATAGATGGTCATGCTTAGAGAGGTAGATCATTGATTTTAGCATGAATGAGAGATACAGAAAGAGGACTCTGTTATCCACAGAGAACAATGGCAGACAGAAGAGTCAAATGGTCTGACTCCTGGAAACTTGACTGACGAGGAAAATAAAATATTAGTTTCACTTTTTTTTTTTAATTGAAACCTCTCTTTTCAAGAAACATAAAAGCAACTGAGATTTTCAGGTTTTCAGTTCTGGGAACTTGAATTTTGATATTGGTAATGAGGATATCTATGCATAGAATTCTTAATATATTTTTATCCAATTACTTTTAATTTGTTTCTTGGCAGAAAGAAGGGATTCACTCAGAACCTCAAAACAAGTTAAAATATGCAAAACAGTAAAAAATACAATGAAATGCAAACCTTAGATGAGATTATTTTAAAAATAATGAGTGAGGGGGGGAAAAAAGATCACTTTAAAATGCCTTGAGGGGTTTATTTTAAATATTGGGTGAATGATGCAGCCTGTTTTCTTGTTTTGTTAATGAAGCATCAGGACCTAAAATATATTTAGTGTTTCATGAATATGCAATGAATTGCTAAATATTTGCCAAGAGTTTTGGCAGTGTGAACTTTCCTGAAAACTTACCAACCTGAACACTTAAAAATACTTTGAAGCAGCAAGAAGTCAAACACAGGAGCAGATCAGCTGCTCTCTTTCCTCAAGGAAATTTCTAGTGGCTTTTGGTTTTGGTCAGGGAATGTAGAAGAGCAGCCATCATGGATGAAATCTTGACCTCATTCAAATAATATCTTGATCAAATTAGAGATGGAGCTGTTCAAAGGTTCCCCATGTAGGCTGATAGAACTGAATTGGAGTAATTATAATTGTAAGACACAGTTGCTTGTTTTGCAGCTGTCACCCAAAACAGAACCTTTAGTACACTTGGAGAGTTTGAAAACATTTTTTGGCTCTATTAAACACCAATTTATTTATAAAAGACCAGTAATAAGTAGAACTAGACTAATTACAAAACACTGTAAAATGAAAGCAGTTTTGCCAGACTGAAAAAAGAAAAAGAAATCAGCTTGGAGCTCTCACTTTACTTGGAGTTATGATTGTAGAATCAAATAATGGCTTGAGTTGGACTGGTCCTTAAAGATCACCTAGTTCCAACTCCACTGCCATGGGCAGGAAACCTCTGGGCTTTGTGGTTTTCTGACCCCTAACCCTAGGCAGAGCAGCCAAAGCTGCATGGCGGTGGGGCTGGTGCCACTCAGGAAGATGTGGAGGAAGCCATGCATTGGAGGTCCCTTGGCATGCCTTTTGTGGCTGCAGTGTGCTTGGAGCTCTGGGCTTTGTGGGTGTTTTGAACCCTTACCTTGTTTTTAAGCCTAACCCTAGGTGGAGCAGTAAAAGCAGGTTTGGGCTGAGGCTGGTGTCAAGCAGAATGGTGTTTCCTCACTTGATTTCAAAAATGGTCAGAAAATTATCCAACCTCCCCCTCTCTCCTTAGTAAAACTGTAATCAAAATTCCAACAGTATGTATTTTTAATTCATGCCAACTCCATTTCTGCTGCTGGTAGCAGAGTTTTAAATGGGGCTCTGAGTCATATGAGGGCTCTGTGTGCCTGCTCTCCTTGAAAGAAACAGGCATAGCTGCATTAGGTGCCCTTCTGCTGCTCAAGTGTGCAGGCTGCCTTTTTATTCCACACTCCTCACAGTAGCTGTTCATGCAGAAATCATAGGCTGCAAACTGCAGGAGCTAAAAGGCAGATATTCTTCCTACTTAGATATGCTGTTGGGAGGGTGGCAGCACTGTTTAAGGAGAGCTGGAGTGGAGAACAATAATCCTACCATTCATTCCAGCCAAATTCCTCTGGGCAATGCAGCAGGACTGGAGATGTGATGCCACACAGGATAGTGGGATTGCTTAAATGACTTGGTTACAATTAGAAAGTTGCCAAAATAAGATGGCAACTTATAAGTTGCCAAAATAAGATGCTCAAATGGCTTCAGACTGTGCACTACAGATCCAAGATCAGTGTCCACCATTAGAGAAGAGGCAGCATATATGCCTCCTTTTTCTTGTGCTGATGTCAAGTGCTCACTTGACATCTCAGGGTTTTTGCTCTTGTGGCCAAGGGAAAAAGAAAAAAATTGCAATGCTTACTACAAATTTCTAATTTAATTTTTCCTTTTTTTAAGATTTTAAGATTCTGTGGGTTAGCAAGTGTGAAGATATTAGGAGTAAACAAAAAGTTGGAGGCAGCAAGTCTGGGCCCAAATCTGTTAAAATATACACTTCTGTCTTTTCTGCCATTGAAAATCAAAAAGGACATACAACTTAAGACAAGAAGCCAGGCCGGAGTCACAGGTACCTGCTCTATGACAAACTTAACTAATGTTTTCAAGCACATACTGAAAGTGCAGAGATTAATCCCTAGCAAATCCAAGGGGTTAATGCCAAACCTGCTGAGTGTCACTGTTCACACCTGAACCTGTACTTTGGTAGCCCATTGAAGTTTGTGCTGCTACATTAGAACAGTTTTTATAGAAAATAGCAAACCTATGGTGAAAAATTCAGCATACAGTGACTGGTAGTTAATTAAACTTTATTTATTCTCAAGTGTGCTGTGTTGACTCTAGAGCTGTCAGTCAGGCTTCTAGGGTATCTACATTCAAGCAAACTGCACAATCTATAATCTAAGGATATTCTTTGATGTATAGAGAAAACACACAGAACAAGCTGACTGGAAAAGTTAGAAAATTGTGAGGATGGTATTCTAAGCTATGGTTGCAGCCTTTTGCAGGTTGTATTACATCTTATCGGACAAGCATAATTTCTAATAGCAAAAAATATATAGCATGCAAATCCCCCTAGAAAATGATAGATGAAAGATAGCTGGTTTCTCTCACATGCAAAGAGGATTTCAGGTTGTTCCTGCTTGAGTTACTAAAAGTTAGGTTTCTTGACACATGGGAAATCCTGACAGAAGCCAATATTAAAGGCATTCAAGTGAAACTTTTAGTGCTTTCTTCTTCTGAACAGGCAGGGCAAATGGTTCTTTTCACATTTTCTGAGACCATTTTAATTGTATTTAGAGCCGCCAGCTCAGGTCTCCTGAATTCAGAAGATCCAGTGGAGGAGAAAATACCAAACGCTTTCAGACTGAATGAATTATAAGCATAGACCCTGATCCCTTAAAATGTTCAGTGTCATTGATTCCTGTTTTAAATCACAGTAAGCTGTGATTGTTCAGTGTAATTGGCCCCAGGTGTCTGAGGCACAAGGCTGCCCTTTAGTATGAAGTATTTCCATCTTGTTAGCACTAGAGCAATGCTAGAAAGCTGTGTAATTCTGTAACAGCTTGATTCTATATACAATGGGACAAAGAGAATGCTAAATCATAGGAACTTATAGACATTCAGGAACTGTGTAGTGGCTTTGGAAAAGAATACATATCAAGGTGATAATATTTGCAGGAAGTATCTAATTTCAATCTTCTTTTTCTTAAGACAGTCTATCAGCATAAATTACTGAGGGTAATTTTGTGAATTACCCAAGTGAATCTTGGGTCCCAAGATTCATCCAGTTTATGTGCTCCTCATCTAGAGGAATCCAGGAAAGATTATGCCTGCTGTCCCCAAAACTGTGAACGAGAAGGAAATATTAGACCTGTTTTTAATAGCATGATTCAAAATGTTTTTCAAATTCTGAAATTCCTAGTGTAACTTTAAAATATTCTCATGTATGAATCCATAAGCACTGTAAATATTTCAAGTAGCATTCCATGTACAACAAACCACCATTTCCTCAGGTTAAGTAAGGTTTATTTGCAGCTCTGAGGGCCAGTGGTTGACAGAACAGAGTATCAAAGGATTAGCTTGAAAAATAGCATTTGAATACATGCAGATTTCTGCAAATAATAGGAATAAATACAGTCACTTTACCACAGGAATACTCCCTTCTTGTTTTCAGCTATGTCATAAATCTTTCTATGGTACAGAGGCTCATAAATCAGAAAAAAATCCAATAACTTCTATGAGCATAGCCACTCCCCCTTGAATATCTGAGTTCAGATGTGATCAGGAGTAAAACTGATGGTCTTCCTCTAGAAATGGTGATGCACTAAAATAATCAATAGAACATCAGGGTGGTATGATGATGGCATGCTTGTAATATGTTGTTTGTACCAATCACACCTGAGATTTAATTGCATCAATTTAAAGGTATGAGGAATCTCACTGTCACTAAGGATGAGAAACGTGCTAATCACTAGCTGACAGCAGAGCCACCCCAGCTGTCTGCTGTCATAGTGCTGCAGCACTCATTGAGCCATGTACTCACTTGGAAAATCTTCCATTTGTTGTTGTAGTTCACTGTTTCTGATTATGCTCTCCCTTAAAAATGGGCTTTGGGGTAAAGCAGGTTTTACAAGCAATACAGCTGGACTGTGTTCTCCATGGGACATCTGAGCTGTGTCTCTAGTATTGCTGCCAGGGTTGTGCAACCCAGTCTCTGAGGCTGCTGGGTTTGTGATCAACTGCCCCATGCCCTGAGCTCCTCTGTGCCAGACTGGCAGAGCTCCCACCTGGGATGAGATGCAATGCCTAGGACTGGCAATTTTGGAAACTCCTTCTACACCAAAGTCAGATGTGGCTTCAGGCTCTGAACAGTATGATGAATTGCTGTAGGGTTTTTCCATGTTCCTGGTGTCTCCTGGTGCCTTTCATCAACTTTCCCCTTGTCCTTTGACAACAGAGTCTGTTTGTTTCACTCTAAGGTAAAGTAGCACTTCCATAGGGCACCATCTACAGAAAAAAAAATTCCTCCTTGTGGTGTGGTGTATTATAGTAGTCAATTACATTGTAGCATTCAGGGACCATTAGGAAAGATGTATGTCCCTCTTATATCTAATTCAATGCTTTGATTTCCAAAAGGTGCCAAAACCCTGCTTCACACAGGGAATTTAAAAGAGCTATGACCTGCAGGGGAAAAAGAAAAAAGATTAGATGACAGAAATTTAGGGGAAAGAGAAAACCAAAAAACCAAGCTAAACATGGAAAGGAAATTTTATGTTAGGTTTTATATACAGTTTAAGTAGAGACAATATGCATAATGGATTGTTTTTTTCATTAGAGGCATCTTATAAGAATGGCATGCATCAAGCAAAGTAAGAAAAATAAATGCAAACATGGCTAAAAATTAAAGTGCTAGACTGAGTGAATCAGTGAGGAACAATAATCCAGGATAATGGGCAAATATTGCACTTGGGTCTGAAGATCATACAGGGTATTTTGTCAAGCATAAAGAATGCATCTTTAAAATGTGCAGATTAGTAAGATTTCTGTCCAAGCAGAAATAATTATCTGACAAGAGCAGGACAGGCCTGAGTGAAATACTTATAACTATTTAATATTATCAATCAACAAAACCAATAAAAATGACTGCTTCCCAGCAGGTGGCACTGAAGCTAATAAGTTCTAATTCACCTCAGCATTTTTCTCCAATCTTCATAAAAATTGGTAGATTTTCATACTGAAAGTTTTCCTCATTCTCTTTCTAGAAGGTCCCTATTGGAGATCTTAAGGAGTCGGAGAACAAAATAGGGGCCAACAGAAAAATTTCAAGTATCACAAAATGCTGCCATTAAAAACTGTCTGGATAAATAGAAGGAGCCTTTTTCTCTCATAAATACTGGAGAAGAAAATTGTACAACACTGCAGAAACTTGGCTGTATCATCTTTGCTTCAGAAGTCATAGATCATGTTTTGCTGCCTAAACCTCTAGCTAGTCCCTTCAATCTAATTTTCTTAAAGCTTTGCAATTCAGACTAATATTCACCCTTTATATTTTAAAAATTATAGGCAAAATACTAACATGACAGCTGACAAAGCCCCATGAATGTGGTTAGTGTGAGATATATGGTGCAGCCCTGTGGAAGCGCAGTGTGATAGATGGATGCTCTGCAGGCTTATCAGCCATCCTGATTTGTATGCAGCAATTCTGTCCTCATTCTGAGACTCCCACATTATGCCAGGGATTATGATTGTTCTGAGACTCCTGATCCCTAGGAGAGGCATGCAGAAAAATATCTAAAAGTGCTACAGTGAGGCAAAGTTGTAAAGGAACAGCTGGAGGGACCAGTCATTGACAACAAAACAGGGAAAAGACAATCCCATAGGCCTTGGAGAGATAATTGAATGACATCATCTGTCCCTAGCATTCCCAATATCCTACCATTCTTTTCCTTATCTATTATGTCACTGCAAATAATAACCCTGTCTTTAATAATATAGAAAAGATATGTGCTATGACTATTTTAAAGTTTTATAAATCATCCTACCTTCATCATTTGTCTACTGCATCCTTGAAATTCTACTAAAGAGTGAAAAATCCTGTTAGCTGACATGGTCTGTTGTAAAGAAATTTTGTTTTTTTCCTTTTAGTTATTTAAATTTTAAAATATATGTTTTTAAATGTTATCTGTATTGCTGTCCCATTATATAAAAATATTTAAATTTTAAAATCAATTTACAAATTACTCTTCTGTACTCTCTGCATTAGTTCATTAATAATGGATTTCCATTGATGCTTTCTTATTGCTTTTTTTAATGGAAGAAATTTAGCAAGTTGCTCTCCTAATTGTGACTTGATTATGTTCCAGTTTTTACAATAGACTTTCCTAAGATGAACTTAAACACAATTAGCTCTCTTCAATGTCAGCTCCTCTGAAAATGTATATCTAACTGGTGCAGGAGGACTGCTGCTTGTGCATTCACACAAGAAGCTGTAAGCAGTCCAGCAGAGAAATTGTGAATTTGGGAGGCTATGTTTGTTAGAAGTGAATGCAGTAGTGAAGCCAAGCATGCCTGCAAAGAATAATATTTCAATCACAAAACAGGTCAGTGAAAAAACCTTTTTCAAGGTACTTTGATAGAGAAACAAAAATCTCAAGAGTACAGAATTATTTTAATTAACGGAGGAGCCTAAAATTCATATATTTGCAAAAATGAGCTAACTTCAAAGAGAATACAATTGCACAGATATACATATATTCTGACCAAAATTGTTGCTAAAAGTATTGAAACTGTAAATCAGAGTTTCTCAAAAGCCTGGAAGTGATGGAAATAAGGTTTCCTATGGAAACCTGTGTATGTATTATTCAAAGTGTTTTCCTAAAGGAGCCTGGTTCATGAGCCTCCTCTCCTCTTCACAGGATCAAGGAGGGATTCAGATACACAGCACAGTGCAATCTAATGCTTAAAAGGAAGGATTAGGCCATCCCTGCAGGAAGTTGTTCTCTTCTGTATGGATCACCATGCAGAGGGACAGAACCATGTAGCTGGCAGCTTGGCAGAGTTTGTTTTATGGCAAGGGAATGTCCAGCACTGTGATCAAAGAACCACTCGGTGTCTGAAGGAGAGTGGGTTTGAACTGTTCTCAACTCATCTTCTCTTTAGCTTATCTTTATTCCCCTCCTGTGTTTCTTCTGTCTCTCCCTTTCCTCCTCCTTGTCTAATCTCCTCCTTTCACTTTTTATTAATCTATCCTGTCCCTTCCTACCTTCTCTGTGTCCAGTCAGTTAAACCTCTTGGCTAGAACTTTTCCTCATTAGTTGGAGCTGATTGGAAACATGGGAACTCAGCTGCAGAGTCTGAAGCCACAACACCTCTGAAAAGGCAAGAGCAACAACAGACACAGGAATATTCTTGTAGTCAGGAATATCCTCCTAAACATCTGAATCCCCAGGATGGACATTTGGGGAGGCAGGGACAGGGCTATAGTTCAGGAGGCAGCTACGAAGTAGAAACAACAGCATCTTCAGAGAACAGAAAAAATTAGTTTTATCAAGTCATACATAGTCAAGTTAATAATACTTCAAAAGCTTTATAGTTTATTCAAATCTGGAGAAATTTTCCTAGAATCAGCAAAAAAAAATCTCATTCTTTTTTACCTCAGAAATCTACCTGACAAATGTCAAGTTCTTGCTCCATAGAACAGAGACCTAATAGCTACCTTTAAGAAGACTTTTAAAATGTGTAAAATAATATTAGCCCTGGCCCCTGAAAATTTCTGGATTATTTCATCTAAAACTCTCCCAAATAAAGAAACATACAAACCAGCTCACATATAATATGAACACAAATATTTCAAAAGTTTGATGATATTTTCAGCAACTAGAAAGGAGTCATAGGCTAAAAATTACTGGGGAACTTTTATCATTAGCAGATGTATTACCTTGTCAATAGGGTTGAGGGAAATGACCCATTACTAAAACATGCAAAAATTACAAAAACTCTGTAATATCTGCCTGTCCTGCAGGAAATTGCCTAGCCTGCACCTCTACAAGTAGCAAATAGAATTTTTGCTAGCTAAGCTGTTTTTAAATATTGATTGATAAAGACCTTTCTGCTATTGATGGTAAATTGTCTATTCTGTCTACTCTGATGATTCTCAAGCTCTAGCACAAAAAATAAGTTTGCCATAGGGTTTTGTATGGTACAAATTACAAAAAAATTACAAATAATAAAATATCAATGCATCTTTAAATTGTGTACAACATTTGCCAGCAATACTTCACTCTTTAGTAAGTGTCATAAGGATAATAATTTTTGTTTCCTGCAGATTTTTTTCATAACAACAAAGATATTAATGTAACTCACCACAAGAAAAATACACTTTGTTCCAGCCAAAGCACTGGAAGAGCCCAGCAGAGGTTGGTAACACGTACTTTATGGGTTTGGTTGGCTGCGGTTTCATAGCTCTGATCAATAAACTAATTGAGCTGTATCAAATTGGTCTTCTGGGCTTTTACTCCTATTAGAAGTAATTCATACTCAGTTTTAGAATAAACACATAGAGGAGACAGGCACAGTGATGAGTCCTCTGTGAAACACCTAGATGTACTGCACATCTTCTTTCTGTTTTCTCCTCATAGCTCATTCTGTTAGGATAAATACAGTTTCTGTGTCCCTGAAGTTCCTTAAACTTTTACTTGATTGTAGTGAAACTCTTTTTAATCCCACACAGCTTTAAACATGCTGTTCTGCTCTGCTAGTGTTCATCACCCACTTTTCTGATCTAGTCCTTCACTGCCTTTCTGAGGCTGTGCCACATTTTTAACTTTCATTTATCAGGCCTTGCAATGTCTTAGTCCTGTGTTGTTTTCACTGTATGTTATC
The DNA here is from genome assembly GCF_037042795.1 of Molothrus aeneus. Taxonomy (NCBI): domain Eukaryota; kingdom Metazoa; phylum Chordata; class Aves; order Passeriformes; family Icteridae; genus Molothrus; species Molothrus aeneus. The sequence continues at coordinate 102,120,244 of NC_089648.1, forward strand.
TTTGCTATACTATGCATGTGAAATCCAAGAGTGAGGATCAATAATCTTTGCATTTTGATTAAAAGCTCGAGGGGAGATAATCAGGTACATGACTTTTATTTATTTACTTATTTATATATTTTTCTGGTGACTTTCAGTTGCATTGAGATATCTCTGGACTACATTTCGAAGATTTACAGGAGTGTCTGCTTCAGGACTACTGGGACCTTTAAGCTTCACTATTGACTTAATAATGTCTCCAGGGTTTTATTTCAAAACAAATTCTAGCAGGCATGCACAGATTGTCAACTTCCAGAAGCATTAAATGCAACAATGTCAGGGAGGGAATTCCTATGTACGATGCTGTACCTACAGTTACTCCAGCATCTCTCTGGTCTTAACAGGTCCTTTTTTAATCCCACCTACAGATCCTTCTCATATTACTACTTATGAATGCACAGGTAAGTTTCTCTGGAGATTTGTAGTCCTGAGCACAGTAGTGAGGAATTTCCTTGAGAACCATGTCTGCCAGAGGGGTCAGGATCTGGGTTTGTGCTTCCCTTTCCTCTGGTCCTCTGCTGTTTTGCATTAGATGTACACAGAGATATTTTCATGCCAAAGAACCTTGTGCAGCAGTGCAACAAAGAGGTATGGACAGATCCTCCTTAAGTAATCAAAATAATATCAAGATGGAACTTAACTTTAGGAAAAGTTCCACTAGCATTTACTCTATTAACAGGAAAAAGTTTTGTCCTTCTGATCAGCTAAGGCTTTAAAATATTTTAATTTTAATAACTACACTAAACTTTTTATGCTGTCATAACTGAATGATCTGTATGATCTAATGCTTCAAGCTGTACAAACCTTTGAGTATAATATCATGATTCTTTCATAGAGATATGGGTATTAAGGAAAGGAATTTTCTTTGTGTTTGCAAAGTTCCCTAGGATTTGGTGGTCGAAAAAAGTATAAAATGTTGTGACTTTCCTGGCAGCAAGAACAGTTTCTCAAATTGTTTTCTTTGGGTTTTGGGTTTTGTAGGATTTTTTGAGAAAGGAGACAATCTTTTCCACTTTGCACACTTAAGAAATGAATTTTCTAGTAATTCCTTTTAAGGCCAGAGGTAGGAAGTAAAACTACTTTTGTGACTAATTTATTTCTAACTGCACTTTTTTTGAGAGATAAATGTAACATTTAGCAAATTCACCCTGCCAGTTTTACTGTTCTGCCCACACTTAGTGATTCCTCCACTGAAGAGTTAATTGGAGCTTTTGCCCATCAGCACTACTACCTTTCCTATCAACAAATAATAACCTTTAATCTGCTTTTAGAAGTGATTTAAACCTGCACTAACTGAAACACTAACTAGGAAGGTTGTGATGGGAAGATCCCTGAGTTATTCTCTGAGAGATGCACATTTACTGTGAACAGAGGACATGGAGAAAATCAATCAGCTGTCATTACCTCTCTGGAAACATCCCATAATGCTTGCAAAGAACAGATATGTTGTCCTGCCATTGACCCAATTGATGGGAAAGAGTTCATAGGACATTTAACACAAAAAAACCCCTTTTACTTGACCATCAAGGCATATAAGCAGAAGCAAAGAGAATATGGAAACAATTTCCTGAGGAAAAGTTCAAAGTTAGAATAGAATAAACTAAACCCTGTGGGTGCCTCTCACCGAGGTTACTGTGCATAGGAGATGGTCTTGTGGACTGGCTGGCTGTGCTACACTTACTGGTGTGTCAGCATCTTGGTAAGTATTTGCCAACACTTACCAGACTTAGCTCTTTGAGAGCCCAGCAGGAGCTGCTTAAAATGACAGAAGACCAGTATCATAAAGTCAAAGTAGCATGTAATTCCCAAAGAGGGCATCTAGGAAATTTAGGAGTTTATTTTCACAACAAAGAGACCCAATGCATCTTTTTCTGTATGAGCTCAGAGGGTTTATCTATTCCTCCAGTGTGGTCCAGCCTGTTTTTTCCCCTGGACTGAGAGAGATAGAATGCTTGATGGGAATAGATAAGATTCAGTTGTGAATGTTTTGTCATCTATTAAAGACTCAAGTCAACTGATAACTAATGCATCAAAGAATTTTAAAGTATAGAATAGAATAATAGAATAATATATAGAATAATTCTTGGAAGAATAAAATAAAATTATGAGGCAAAAAAATTGATTGTTACATATTTTGCATCTAAAAAAAAATCATATTTTGTTTTCCCAAAGAACATGGTGTTGCAACATTGATTTATGTGGAAATGTCTCACATAAGTTTAAGAATAGAACCAGTCTCCACTCTCCAGCTCAATAAATCTATAATGAAAACCAGTGTAATGCCCAAAGTATTAGTAAAGCCATACTTCTATCCCTTCTACATGCCTTCATTCTTTATTAATGCACAAAAACTTTTCCCCCACAAATTGGAAAAAGACCAATAATGAATAAATCATTCAAATAAGCCTTTTAGCAGAGCTGTATGTTAATGATAATCGTCAATATCTGACATTCTCTCAGGAAGAAAGTCAGTATTTAAAGTTATTTGCTCTGGGAAATGTTTGGGCAACAGGCATTCTTGTTGCTTCAAAACGACAGCAGGGAGTCTGAAGCATACTGTTAACACCCTCTTGAGTAGATGTGACTACATTTTTAACCTATTGAAATTCCTGCTGCGTGTCTTTGTATTTAATCACAGTCTTTATTGGCACTTATTCATTGTAACTGTACTTTATTCATTTATTCACTTAAATGTTTATACAAAATTGAACATCTAAAACTGTGGCAACATCTTTCATGGTCAACAAATAAAAATTAATCCTGCTTGCATTGCATGTGCACGTCTATTCAACAGATGCCCTGTTATTGTTTGATAGATGCCTGTGCCAGAAAAAGAGCTAGAAGCATATTCTGTTTAGTTTAGAAATAATTGGTTCTTAAAAGATTTTCAGTTTTCTATTTATCAGATACAAACGTATGTTTATGCATACACTCATTTTATAGTAAGACTGTCATTTGTACTTTCTACAGAAAGAATTCTGATTATTTGCCACAGTCAGAATTCTGATTAAAAGGAAGCATGACAGATCAGAGTCTTCATTGCTAAAAGTCACTTTATTTTCATTTTTCATAGATAAAGACTGAGGCCAGTATGGGCTGACTGAAAGCATGGCCAGTGTTTCTCATAATTACATTTAAAAAAGAGTAAGTGCTTAATATTAAATTACTTTTGTTTTCCTTGTAATATTTTTTACCATTTTTTGCCGAGAAATAAAACCAGAAAGGTTTCCAACCTTTGACCACCACCATGCAACTAAACCATAGCACTAAGTGCCACATCCTGTTGTTTCTTGAACACCTACAAAGATAGTAATTCTGTGCTGCCCATTCCAGTGCTTAATCATCCTTTCAGGGAAAAAATTCTTCCTGATGTCCAGCCTGAATCTCCCCTGGTCCAGCCTGAGGCCATTTCCTCTTGTCTTGTCACTTGTTGTCTTTGAGAAAAGGTCAACCCCCATAAGCAGTCAGAATCAAAATTGTTATCAGATGAGGGAGAATTGGTGCACTACTGGCAGGACTAAATATTCTCAAAAGGAATGTCTCACAGCAGAAAGCCTTTTGTTCTGAGAGCCAATGTCTCAAACTGGGTATTGTAAAGAGAGAACATGTTATATCTTCAGTAATGAGACCCATGAATAATTTCTCTGCGTGTAACTGCAAGGCTTTTTCTCTAACTTCTTTCATCTGGAAGGCTGTGTCTGGGAATTGTTTCTAGCACAATTATTTCCTCTTTGTACCTGCAGCACTCTGGGCCCTTATCAGAACTGAGCTGCTACAGGTACAGTCTTTATCTCACATTTTAAATGCTGATCCTAAAAGAGAATTTCTGGGCGGAAAAATAAGTTCAGGAATCAAGAACAGGGATTTTGGTTAAACAACTGCTTCTTCAGGCATTTAATATTTAAATTGCCTCATGAAAATCACATAAAGACCTTCCTTTTTGTCAACAAAACCCCTATGGTACTTAATTACTTGATTCTGGGCCTCAATGAACAGTTCTATGTTTCTTTTGTGCCTACATCTCAGTGTGACTCACAGGTATCTTTACTCTTCCTTAGCTGTGGCACTGTGCTCTAGAGCATATGCTCTAACCACATGGCATAAACCCACAGGAGAAGGCACCCCTGACCACTCAAAAGTTAACATGTTCACTTTGCACTGATCTTGAGCCAGAAAGACTGCACTTAAATTAGTAGACAAAAAGTTTGAGCGTTGGCTTGGAGTAAATATTTAAAGTATTTACAGAAATCGTGTCACAATCACCAGAGATTAATGTTAGCGTTTCACATTATATCCTGCAGCTTGATAGAAAAGATGGAATGACAAATGGGGGTCAAAATTTCCACCTGCTCTGTAGGTGGCTTAGCCCTTTACACAAAGTTCAGTATGTAAACCTGGGAAAGAATGAATGAGTGCACAAAGGTGTGTCTATCCAGATTGAATTTAGGCTTCTTTGCATCGTTGAAGCCAAATTCTTCACTTCAGCAGCTCCTCCTAATTGTCTTAGAAATTTTGTGCACCGAGTTTTGTGAATCCTGTTTTGAACTACCTTTCTGGTCATTAAAGTATTTCTCTAATCATTGTGTGCAAATTGTATTTACCTAACCTGTGGCTGGGGATGCTGATAAGTAGAACTAAAGAGGCAGTTTGCCTCACTGCTGCATTGAACAAAAATTTCCTGAGTCCAGGCCCAAGAAATTATCATTAAGCAGGAAAAATCCTTTTGATAAGCTTGAATAAGTCCTTTCCCAATTAAAATATATAGATATTAAAGAAATAAGTGTTCACATTGCTACTAATAGGAATGTAAGGAAACAAGAAGAACAGTAGTTTTCTGAATTAATAAAAAAATTTGAGTTGCACAAGAGGCTGTATGAGTCCAGTATCAGCCAAACACATATTTCCTTATTTCCTTTATTCTTCTATACATCACTGAGATTTTAAAGTAAGTTATTTCTGGAGGTTGAAAGGGTTTTCCTAGTGATTAACAACAACATAACTTTGGACGTATTCCAAAACTATGGCAACTAATAGATATCTTTCACTATCTCAGTTATGCTCTGAGCTTTTGAGCTAGCTCAATGTCTAAAACATGCTCTAAAATACTGACCCAAACAATGCAGTTTAAGGTGAACCTTTTATGACTAGTATTACGCTTGCCAATAACTAAGTAGTAAAGGTAAGTGACATCTTGAAATTCAATTTATATACTATAAAAAAGAAAGGAAAAAACCTTCACCTTAGTACATGGTACATAACTTTGCCCAAAAGAAGTTTTATTCTGCTGACACTTACACTAAAATAAATAAGTAAAGAAATGAAAATACTAAGATAATCAAAGAGTCATCATAAAATAGATCAAAATCATATTGTGAATATATTTATATATATACACACAATACATACAGTAGCTGAATATGAAATAATAATGGAGTGAATTTTAGCACTTCAGTGTCTCTCAGAAGATCCAGGACATAGGTCTCTGTCACAAAGAGACAGTCCAGAGACTGCTTCAGAGGAGTATCTGGCCTATCACACTAATGTGATGTGATGTTACATGTCCAAAGGAACAAAAATAACTGTCACAGAAAGTTGCCAAGGTCATTTGACTCCCTGCTGGAATTTGTTTCAATAAGTTGAGAATGAATGGAGTATCAAAACTCAGAGATGACTTAAGAAAATCTAATTACACCCAAGAAACTGTTGACCCCTCCTGTTATCAAAGCATAAAGATAAATTCCCAGCTACCCTGTGAAACCTCCCTTATCAATATTCTGAGGTAGGATAAAAGGAAGCTCCTATTGAGTAACTCCTCTGTCACTCTTGCTTCAGTCCAGCACAAATAATTTAATACAGAAAAAAAAAAAAATTATACTAGCCACAGAGCCACTTATCTTTGATTACCCTACCCATGGAGTAGTTTAGAGTTTGAACTACATATGTTTGAGTTTCAAATTAATCTCTGGTCTCCCTGATCAGCAAAACTGCCACCCTCCCATCATCACCATCCTTGGCTTTTGGCATGTCATTATTAACAATGGTGGCTCAAAAGCTGTCATTGAGTATATTTCTGGTAATTTCAAACCAAGCAAAAAGTCTTTTCTATGGCTGTATCCTGAGTAGAGAGATATCCAATCAGCTCGTAGAAAATGCAAAGGAAGGAATGTCAAATTTTAGACAAGCTTGAAAAAATTTAAACCTGATTTTTGTATAAAAATGCCTCCTGATTTGGCTATCAAGCAGAGTAAAGCAGAGCTTAATTGTTTCAGTGTGAAGTAATGCAGTTCTAAGGTGAACCTTCATTTAGTGCATCATTGTTCTGTGGTAAAATGGTGATCTTCTGTCAAGTAAAGAGATTTGATTGGAAACAAAAAACAATAAAATGAGCAGAAGATCCAGATTAAAGCTCACAAAGAACAGACAATGTTCAATGAATGTGGTTAACAGCCTTCTTTCTTTGACCAAAACACCGGTTTGCATTTCCAAAATGTATCAGAAAGCATTCTTCAACAGCCAGGAACCTAAGCTATTTTCATTAAGGCTTCATTTGTGATATGAATGCTTTTTGTTAAAATATGTTAAATGAAGAGAAGTAAGTGTTATTTTCAATCCTCAAAAAACCCCAAGAAATTGCAAAGCTATGCCACCAGTCCTTCCCGTGAACAGATTTAAGAGATGCCTGCTGAATAGTTGTCCTCAGACTTCCAAGTCTCTACATATATTGACAACTTCTTCATAAGGATTTATGATATGTTTATTTCTCAATAATCACTGCCTCCTTTAAATCATGTTTTATTACTATCATGCATACCAAAAGATTGATTTACAGAAGATATCCTGGTGATAGTGGAGCCCTGGAAAATGCTAAAGATAGACTTTGAAAATGTTAGGCTTTGTGTTTTCTCAGATCACTGCACCTGCGTAAGCAGTATGATAAATGATATAATTGTTAGATGTGGTGATTGTTTAGTAACTAAACATAATTATTGTATAATCATAAGAAGAATCATGAGAAACTATGTTAGAAATTTAAGGGGGAACCATGAGAAGCTATGTTTAGCTGAAATCTGTGTATACAATAGAACAATATAAGTTTAATAATTAACATGAAAGTTATGTAATGATAGAGTATAAAACACATTCACCTCGAATGTATGGCCGGAATCAGATTTGGGTGGAAACTACCCCAATTCCCAGAGCTCTTAAATAAAAAGCACCGCATATAATCGCTTATGTGATTATGTGTTTTTGAACGCTAACACTGGTGGTGTTCATGTGAAATGTGTAAAATGTACTTCTTAATGTCTCTGTGTGCCTTCTGCAATACCCATTCATTACACAGGAGCAGCAAATGTTGCATATGCTGTATATTGTTACAGTATAAGATGGTGTACAGTCAGTGCCATCAGCTGGAAAGTGTTTGATCTCTGCTCAAAGGTTTGCTAGGGATTGTGTGATCCTCGGGGATTTTACGGGTCCACTAGATTTGAAATACAGAGACGTTTTACACAGGGCTTTGTGGTGCCTGCTGAGTGTTTTTCTGCAGGTTGCATCAATTCACTACACTAATCAACAGATGACAGTAAACAAGAGACATTTAATTACTATTAAAGACCACTTTCTCCCTCTGGATATGAATGAGCAACTGCGAGTGGCTTTAAAAAGAGATACTAATCTGAACCTGGGATCTAATTGGTTCCACTGCTAGTCCAAGAACCTAGATCATGTTTTCATGTGTCTGTTCATGGCTCCAGCAAAACTACTTTATCAAAACTCTCTATCAGCATCCTCATGGCCTTATGCCCCAAATGCAGATGTTTTCACATACTGGAATAGCCTCAGCATACTGGAAGGTTGCCGTCAATAAAGAAAACTACTACATTCCACATGCAGCCTGGACAAGGCTACAAGTGGGAAGATTGCTGCTGCTGATCCTCCAAATCAAAGTCTTTGCAGGGGTAACACGCCAGAACTCTGCACATATTGCTCAGTTTTCCCCTTCTAAAATGTTGCAGTGCTGGTGGAAGTCGCTATAAACTCTTAAACACTGTGGTTGACATGAAAAGGTGGAGCCAGAGACTGTCCATACCCTGACAAGCAGGAAACCACACAGAATTACCAGCATGGCTTACACCTCTTCCTGCAAGTGATCCTCCTTCTCTTGGTCTCATGGTCCAACCTGCATTTATCTAATAATTTATAGCAAAGCTTGGGCCAACATTAATGATTAACCAAAACATTCCTTGGAGTCATGAATTTAGGCAAAAGAAAAAAAAAAGGAAATTAAAAAGCCAATCTAGTTGGTGAGATGTAAATTCCATCTCGCAACTACTGTAGTAGGACTTTCATTCTTGGAAATTCTTAGGAAATTATTCAACAGTAGGTATTAAAATGTTGGAGAGCTCATTATACTTTTAAGATTACCAGCTATATTTGATTTCATGCTTGGTACAACCCAAAGATCTCTGAAAGTGTATCTTTACCATGATTAGAATGTCAGGCTCAGGAACACACATTTTGCTCCTCACCACTGGTAGTAGCCTAATCCTAGACCAGCTGTAGCCTGGTCTCCAAAGACTAGATTCACCTAATCTAATTTTACATTCTAAAATGAGATAAATAGTTGTCAAGTACATGCAGTATCCCCATGGCTAGTGACAGATTACAGGTTTTTAAGAACTGCAAAGGCTCAGGATGGAGTTTTTCTGACTCTTCCTATCTACTCTTGCCTTTGCCAGTGAAAATGTTTATTCCAGCTTATGCAGTTGAAACTGCAGTTGCCTAATGACCAAGTGGACATCGCCTAATTTATTTTAGCCTTTCTTAGTTTTGCATAATTTTGTGTTACAGCACTTATTGCTGTTATAATGTTGATAAATGCCCTGTAAATAATAGATATTGGTTAGAGGTAGCTATTCTGGTAGTTATTCCGAGTAGAACATCTATGGTTCCAGAAAAACAATGTGGTGTAGAGCAATACAAGTGCACAGAAAAGTGGCTGGAGCACAGAGGCTTCAGGGCTCTGCACAGCTTGCCTGTTATCCACCTCTGAGCACTAAAGGAATGAGGCTCCTGGAATGAAACTCCTGGAGCTCAATGAAACTGCTTTCAGGAGTCACCAAGAGCACAAGTGGTGTCTGGCATATATAATATACACCATATAGAATTAAATTTAGACGTAATTTGAAATTGCAAGTTAAAGAAGAAAGACCTAAATGTAGGATTTCTTAGAAAGCCACAGTAGGCCTAAATTTACACTTGCCTGAGGAGGAAGAAACTACCAACATCCCTCTTGTCATGGCAAAGGACTTGAGATGCTGAGTGTTCAAGTGATCTGACTATTGAAGTAAAGAGGAAAAGCAATGGCACACAGTGACTGGGTGGGGTGGGGGTAAGAGTTGATAAGTAAAAGATAACTTAAAAGAAAGAATTTTTGTAAGTATTCGACCCAAGACATATGGAGTCTGATTTATAACAGTGCTGAGTGTTCACATCTAAAAGCAAAATATACTTGACCAATGTTGTATATATACAAAGTTCTCCAGCAAACCTAAGTATTGTGACACTAAGGCTACAAGGGTGATATATTAAAATATATTTAGGTACCAAAAATTGTGCCTATAGGGATTTTCTCAGAAGACATGAGAAATTAAATCCTTTACACCCATGAGTCAGGGTTAGCATATCCTTAGGCTAATGATATCTGCAAACTAATTTGCTTACCTACGCTTTTAAAACTTAAAAAAAAAAATCTGTCTCTGAGTATGTGAAAGTTAGGAGTTTGAATTTATATTTTTGACAGGGCTGTCAGGAAGAAATATCACACTAAAGGCTTTGAAACATTCAGAAAAAGAGTGGGAAAGCTATCAAAACATCCTAGCACCTGGTCATGGGCAGGTTTACCCCACAGTAGAATGGATAATGCAGAAAAAACACAGCTCAAGCTATAGCTAGTCAGGAAAATCAAGCCTGTGAAGAGAATTTTGAGGGACAGGATATCTGTTTTTCTTCTATTTTCTTAAGAACCTGTAAGTACAACTAAAAAAACTTATGAACAAATGTATGATATCCTTAAGAAATTCTTCCAAATATCACTCAGCCAGAGTGACTTCAACACCTTGAGAGACTTATTGTCAGGTTTTCTATCCTGATTCACAAGCTACTTAGGTGTGTCAAACAGAAGTTCAAAAGGCAACTTGATGACAGTTCATAAGAACTCAGAGGAAAAGACTTCAGATTTTTGAGACACTTTAATCTGAGAGACAGCATCATAAAAAGATTCAGATTCTGGGTAAGTTGAAGATAGAAAAGTAAAAACTAGGGAGAAGAGACAGATTTTAGGAAGAACAGTAATTAATCATTGTTGCAGCTTGCCAAGGTAAGTGGAAAATTTATCATAACTCAGTCTTTAATTCAAGATTGAATGATTTTCTGAAGGATGGGAAGCAAACAATAAATTTTGGTGCTAGATAGCAAAAAGGAAAAAAACTTCCTGAGGGAGAATATTTTCTGTCCTGTGACATCCACACATCCAGGCTAAGTCCATGGCACCCCAGGCTGCCTTTGATGATGAACAAGAGGCAGACACATACCACAGGATCTACAGCATGCATTCACTGAACTCAGTATGGAGCACTTCTCTTTTGGCCTTGCAGCGTGCCTTGGGTTTTTGTTTTGGTGTTTTGGGGTTTTTTTGTTTTGTTTTGGCTTTTTTGGTTTTGGTTTTTGTTTTGTGGAGTTGTTTTGTTTTGTGGAGTTGTTTTGTTTTGTTGCATTTTCCCCCCAAAATTAATTACAGGTAAATGTTATGAATCCTTTTTTTCAACATTATATATCTGCACTGTTTCTTAATATGCATAAACTCAAACACTGTCCTAGACTTCTGCTCTATCATGAATTGAATAAAAAACTGATCAAAGATTGAGGAAAACTACTGTCTAGTGTGAAAATTGTTTGCATTCAAGAATATACAATGACATTCTTGTTTTTTACTTCTGCTTGCATTTGCCTTCACTGTCTTTATTTCCAAATATATGCATGTTTTAGATGTTCCAGAGACTATATTCCTTATCAGGGGTAATATAAATAATAAGAATAGATTTTATAATAGACTTTCCTCCCCCAGAATTAAAACTAAATATATATATATATACACATGTAGAGGTAAAAGAATATGAGCCACTAGTTTGGAAAAGTTTGCATTATTTTGTATCAACCATAAATTTACCTGTGAATTGGATGTTTCTAAAATTCAGTGAAGCCTAAAAGATAGTTAGGAAGCCTTGACAGAGAACAAGTCATTCTAATTGAACACTCCCTCAGGGATATTTTAGTCAATTAGGAGTGGTCATAATTGAGATGGTAGCAACAGAAGATAGGGGAAGAGAAGGTGATATGGGAGTGCCACTTCTCTTCCAAATTTATCAGTTAGTTTTGCAAGAGACATTTCCTTTCTCCAAGATGTTTCCTCTCTTAAATCCCTAGATTATCACAACAGTAATTCTGCAAATTAATACTTTTTTTTTTTTTAATATTCTGACTCATCTTGTGGCTTGAGGTTTAGTAGAACCTCCTGGGTTTTTGGAACATGTTTCCTCAGGAGAGTGAGTTAAGCTGGAATATTGACATGCTGGAATATTGACATCCGGTGTGACTGATCATGTTTTGAACACACAGATGAAGTTCTGGAGTTTGTAAATGCTCAAAATACATTAATTACTGTATGGATTTTATTGAAGTGGGTCTTGGTGGAAAAAAATTAATCATTGTGCAACTTGTTCTTCAATCTTACACACTCAAAAAAAAAAAAGGAAACTTTTCCAGATGTACTTTCTTAAAAGTTTCAATCTTTGTGCCAGCAGATTTTGTCCCTATTGTTTCTCTAATGATTCATAAAGTATACAAGTGATATTATCTACTTAAATTCAAACAACATAATTCAACTTTCTCTGCAAATTTGCAAACAATATTTAAACAATAATTTACCATTATCTGTCATGAAAACCTTTGACATTATGTATACTGGAAGTGGAGGTTTCCTAAGCTCCAAATTCTTTTTCACCACATCTCCTGCATCTCCAGTGGTCAGCACAAAGGCAAATCCCTCTGTGGGCTACTAACTTTGGCTTGTCTACATACACAAACTTTTCACTGCTGCTTCCCACTCCATTGCATATTTTGTCAATATCAAAGGGATCTGAGGCTTTCCATGTGTCCCAGCTGTCTAGCCCACACGATTATAGAATTTGGAGCTGATGCATTGTTGTTATTACTAGCTACTGGGTGGAACTATACGGTGGAACATGATCCTATTGTCCTAAATACTGTAAAAAGTGAGAACAAATGATGGTTTGTGATTCCAGGTACCTCACAGTCCTTCCAGACAAATGAGAGAAGACAGGAATCTAAGAGAACAGTGCAAAATAAAGAGTCAGGTTTATAATTAATTTTTAACAGTTGCAACTGATACTGAAAAAAACACTGAGAGAATAGAGGATTAACTCTCACATGGGCAAGAAGACTCTTAAAGTTTAATATGTCCCTTCAAGGACACTGTAAAATGAGTTACTATGGAGTTAAATGTTTGTACTTCTCTCCATTAGTTTGGTCACATGTATAGAGATCAGCCTGTTCTAGTGGAAAATGTCCCTGCCCAGCCCAGGGAGGGTTGCAACAGATCTGTAAAGTCCCTCCCAGCCCAAACCATTCTATAATTGTCTTTATGTTTCAAGTAGAAAACATGTCCATTTTTCTAACTGTAGGCTCTGCCCAACCAGACTGGGCTCTCACATGAAAAGGCTGTGTTTCTATTCCCTCAGTGTTAGCAGTAAAAATGGCCAGACCAGCTGGGTCCTTCTTTTCTTCCAGTGATGCACTCAATAACAGTTACTATATTCTGCTGCCAGTTGCAACTTGAAATTCAGCTATGCCTACATTGCAGACTTCTGTGGGCATAGCCCTGTGATCCACTGATATGGAAATGTCTTACAGAAGCTCCTCTTATAAGCATACCCACAACTAAAAAAGAAAAGCTAAACAAAACAACCCACAAAAAAACAGAGCTTTTAGCTGTTAAGTTTGTTCAGCTGCTTAGCTTGTTTAATTCAGAGGTGATCAAATAAAGTATGCAGTACATAAGTTTCACAAAAGAAGGTACATCCTTATTTAGAAAGAGTTACTACTATGGCACATTACTGTAGGAATAACTTTAAATCATTCCTAGTGAAGACATGGCCCTTAATGAAGAATTCTGTTGATGATACACAGAACAGACAGAGCTTGCAGTGTAGTTCTATTGACTTGGTAGCACTGGGTAATTTTCAAAGAAATTGGTAGATTCTTTGTTTCCAAAACCACCAGATTTAACACTGAACTAACATAGAAACAAATCTGTTGAAGTTTTTGTGCTCCCTTTTCCCTGTATTAAGCTTCCATTTAGTGTACCACCACTGAAATATTTATATATGAAGTATCAACAATATAATACTGGTGCACAAGATAAGAGTCAAGGCAGGAAAGAGGCAGGAGAAATCTATAATTAGATTTTTCTCAGTGCATCCATCTTCATTTATCCAAGAGGCCAAAGTCATTATTATTTACTCAAGAATCTCCTTGGAGACTAGAACTGTAAAGATCTTCTGCATATTATGAGAATCTGTAAGCATTTTGAAGTTCCTTAGTTCAATTATTTGTCCCTTTTACACTTGATTAAAATGGGAAGGAAGTTATACCAGTTGTATACCATATGTTTGGTTTCTGATTCTATCTTCCCTCTCCTAAGTTGTTCCTGTAATAGAAAAGGGGTAGCTGTATTTCAATTCTTCTCTCTCACTTTTTTCACCAGCTGATATAAGCTTCCCTGTAAAGTTTTTTTGTGTTTGGAAAGAGAAGATGACCAAATTTGTTCAGAAATTCGTGACAGAAAGTCTTAACTAGAATACTTGTAGTTTTCATAGCCATCCTTTGAGCTCAGTGGAGTTTGAGGCTTAGATGCAGCATGGTCCCTTTAAAGATAGTACTACCTCAGACCATTCTGGATTTAAGAATCAAGTCCTTGCTTTGTCTTGGCCTGTTAGAGCAAAACACTTTTTCAAGTCCTATGAGTCATAATGCAGAGGCATTTAATTTTAAATTTTAAATCTGATTATCCTGTATAATGTGGAACTGCTGCTTAGCAAACAGCTTTGGTTAACAAAAATGGTACTATGCACATACCCAAAAACAAAACCCCAAACCCAAGCCCAAAGCCAAACCCAAACCCCTACCTCAAAAAAGTAAACCCCAAACCCCCAAACCCCAAACCCCTACACCCAAAGCACCCTACTTCACAGCAGATTACTTATTCTTAATCTTGGGCAAATAAAATTTCCTGTGAATACAAGAAAGCAGTAATATAACCTATTATCTACATTTCCATATAGAAAATATTTTAGTTATTTATTTATTTTATTTTCTCTAAAATGAAGACATTAACAGACAGTTAATGTGGCTAAAAAGAGAGACTTAAACCACTCAGAGTGTGTTCTGAAAGCCTACAGTTCTTTCTCAGATTCAATTAACAACATTGTGTGTTGTTTGTTAATCAGACCCAAAGCTTTACTCTGGGTTCAGTTCTCACGGTACAACACAATTCTGGTCCCAGTCTAGGATCCTACTCCTTGTCCCCAAGTTTGCAAAGTGCATCAAGCCCCTGTGCTCATCAAGGTCATTGAGGATGATTGCATAGCTCCAGGTGCTGGCATTGGGCAATCCAGCCACAGAAACGGGGCCAGGCCTAAGGCAAGCCATGACTAATGAATGTCAAGAACAGAGAGCCAAACGGTGATAGATTTTTAAATGATGCGCTTAACCCCTAATCAATTGCAAATAGTTAAATGCACACAGGACTCCCACAGGCATGGGTTCTGGATCCTTTAAAATGAATATGGACAAAAAGAGGAGGCCTATCCCTGCAAACACTGATGGGATTAACTTTATGGAAACAGCACCAGTGGAAGAGCACACATTTAGGTACAGCACGTAAGAATTTCAGTAAGCTCTTAAATATTCGTGCTTTAAAAACAACTCATGTAAATATTCAGATCATGTTAGATTAAAAATAAATAATTTTCTTTTTTTACATTATTTTGATAAATAATCTACTTTTGCAGCTGGGGAACTGATTGAGAATGGAATTGTTTCTTTTGTTTTATTTTTGTAATATTGTTCTGTTTCTTTTGACCCTGACAGTATTGTGCTTTTTTACTTTAAAAATATCTATTAATATCCACATTTCCCATTATGTGGGTAAAACCTATTACTGTGCTCTCAGAAAATATTTTGGAACCTTCAGACAGAAGACAGCATAAGTGTGTTTCCAGTCTAAGGTGGCAAGCTCAGCAGCCAGCCTTTGCAAAGGCAATTTATATAGCAACACTATCATCACAAAAAGCTTACATTTTATCTTCAATGAGCAAAAATATTTACTGCAATTACAATGGCTTTATAGAAGAGATGAAACCCAGTATCTAAGACTAAACTAGTTCACTACAATTACTTTGAAATGTAAAGGTTAATATTTGTATTCTTCATAAGCAAAATTCTGCTGTAATTTAAAAACAGCTAAATCATTGTACATAAACATAAATCCTTGCACAAATATATAAAGAGCATGCAAGAATCTGATGTAAGCCCCGTAATTTCCTGAAGAACTGACCAATTGCCAACAAAATAATTTTGGTGAAAAAAACTATTCAGTGGGCACATACAAGCTTGCTTTAATGTAAGCTAAATTTGTTGTCAAAGATAGGAGAGCTAAAGGCATTCATCTGAGGAAAGACAGGACCTCAATGGTTCATTTCCTATTCTGAATCTCAGTGAAAAAAATGTGTACACTCAGCCTCTCATTTCTCAGGAATGACTCTAACTACCAGACTACTATTGTATTGTCCCTACTGAAGTCATTCATCAGCAGAGAGCAAGTGAGAAACAACAAAAAAATCTAACTATATTAAAAACTACATGAAATATTTTAAACTCCTATCTTAACTATCTTAAAAAATATAAGCCAATTCCTTTGCCTCTCATACTAGATAAGATGATGTCATTATCTATACAGAGCCCAAATCTTTCCCACTGCCCTATCTCCCTTCTCTGACTGCTTCCATTTCTCTTAACAGCCTAGATCCTGTGCTGGAGAAGGCAAAGAGGAGGGGTGGAGGGACAAATACAGGCAAAATAGCAAAAATCTGCAAGTTAGAATGGTGCTTAGATCTAATCTCAGGACTGAGACCAGAGAAGAAAAGCACACTGAAAGATTAATTTGTTGAGTTTCTTTGCAGGCTGCAGTGGTTCAAAATGAAACATTAAGTTCTTCTCCTACTGACTTTAGTGATGCCCAGAGCTGGACCTGTAATTTCCCTCCCTTTTCATTTTTGTATTTGGTAGCTTGGTTGAGGCTACAGCGACACAAGACATCCTCCAGCCAGGGGCTGTAACCTGCCTTCTAGTACATATTTTTTGCCAACAGCTGCAGGGAAACAGAGACAGGTCCCTGACCTTCTCTCAATAATCTTATGAAAAAGATGCATATTTTAGTACCTTTTCCTGCTCCCTGGGAGTAATTTTTCTTGTTCCCAGGGAGTTCTCACTAGAGTAGCTGCACTCAAAAATACCTTCACACCAGCAGCAAGCTCACAGGGGTTTAAACCAATTCCCACCATGGTTATAGAAATATTTGGATTGTCTACAGTGAATTTTGGGTCAGGCCTCTCTTTCTGAATAAACCTGCTAGAAGACCAGACCTACTCTCTAAATGACTCTAGCCCTTACAGCAAATCAGCAGTTTGTGGAGCTACGTGGAAATCTACCCAATCTCTCTCTTTCCTGGCTTCACAAGTGGGAGCTGTTGATACCTGCACAGCTCCTGGTACAAGGCAGAGCAGAAGAGCACAGTAAGTTAATCCACAAGCCATTCAGAAACGTCTAGGACAGAGACAGTGACACCAGGGAATCATATGTCTGCACTGAAAATCGAGTAAATTGTTTACTTGGAGGGTTGATGAGAAACATGCAAATGAACCTCTGAAGCAACTACTTGTCAGGTAAGGATACTAATGTGCTCTAATAAAAAGCAGAATGTTCTCATCATTGCAGTATCTTTTCCCCAAATGTACTTGCAGCAGGTTATCAACATTATATAATGCAGGGAGAGTTCAGGACGAGGATAAAGAGTTGATAGGCAGCTTTTGGTGTGCTTGTTTTTTTTTTGACTCACTTGATTCATAGGTCTCATCTTTACACAATGTACTTTGAGCTGTTTTTTTCTTTTATATTTAATGATCAGTATTATTTTTGATCCTAAATAAACATCCAGGAAATCCTTTAGGTTTCAGGAGGAGGCTTGAAAGACTGCTTTTAAAAACTAATCCAGTGTAAGGTTGGTTTCTCATGCAGTCAATGATTATTGTATTCTATGTTTCTCCCTTGTTTACCCCCTTTTTCCCTACCACAGAACCGTTTTTTTCCTCCGGCCGTGTAGGAAAAAAAAAAAAAAAAAAGCAGAAGAAAGGAAGAGCAGGAGAGCAGGATAGGAAAGCTCTGTCTAGCGGTGCTTTTTCTTTAGGGATTGTGGCGGGAGTGGGGGAGCGGGGCTGGGGATCTCCTGTCCTTCAGAGGAGCAGGTCGCCCTTCCCGGGGGCAGGACGAGGGAAGGGGGAGTGTGGATGCCCGCGGGGGCAGCATCACGCCTGCCGTGCCCCGGGGAGCTCCGGGGACACCCTGCGGCGGAGAGCGCGGGGAGGGGAACGCGGGGGGACGGCGGCTCCGCGGCCGGGGAAACGGAGGGGCTGAGGAATGGCGGGATGGACGGATGGATGAGGGATAACGGGTGGAGGGATGGAGGGGTGAGGGACGGATGGGTGGGAGGATGCGGGATGCAGGGATGAGGGATGGAGGGAGAAGGGGTAGAAAAATGAGAAAATAAAGGCTGGGGGACGAGGGGATGGAAGCGCCGAAGGACAGAGCGAGAGCCCGAGCTTCCCAGCTTCTCCCCCTGCGCTGCGCGCCCCCGCGCCGCTCCCGGTCCCCCCCCGCTCCCCGCTCCGCCGCTGCGCGTGCCCGCGCCCGGGGCTGACTCTCCCTCGCATCCTCCTCCGGCGGCGGCGACGGCGGCAGCGCCGGGGATGGGCAGCGAGAGCGCGCCCAGGAGCAGCCCGGGCCCCGCCGCTCGCCCCTGCTCCCGCGCCCGCTGCTGCTCCTGCCCCGCAGCCCCCCGCGCTCCGGGGGCAGCGCCGCCGCCGCGCCATCCGCAGCCCCCGCCTCGGACGGGTGAGTGACCGGGCCCGGCGCCCTCGCCCCGAAAAGCACCTGCCCTGCATCCCCGCTCCCGCGCCTCCCATCCCGGAGCGGCCCCGGGGGTGAGTGCTGGGGGAGCGGGGCCGCGGCGGAGGCTCCGCGCTCCCGCCCTGCCCCCGCCCTGGGGGAGCGGAGGGTCCCGGCCCGGCCCGCTCCGCCCGTGCGGAAGGTCCGCGGGGCAGCCGGGATGTCCCCGCCGCTCCGCCGGGATGTGAGCAGCGGGGCTCCCGCCCTGCTGCCCCTCCCGGGCACCGCTGCCCGTTCCCAGGGGGATCTCCCATGGACACCCCGGCAGCGCCGCTCCCAGCCGGGGCCAGGAGCCCCCGAGCCCGCACCCCCGGGCGCCCGGGGCGGCTCGGAGAGGGGGCAGCGCCTTAACTTTTGCGAGGGACCCTTTGGAGGTGGGGAGGGAGGACCCAGCTCGGCAGAATCGGCGGCTGCCCCGGAGTGGCCCGGAGGGAGGCGGCGGAGGGTCCCGGTCCCGGTCCCGGTCCCCCTCCCGGAGCCGCGGCCCTTCCCGCGGGGCTCGGGGGCGGCTTCGGGCAGGGCTCAGGGCTCAAATGGACTTTTCTAACACTCCCTCCACCGGCATAATTAAATAAATAAAGTGACGGGGGCAGGGGGGGTGGGGGTGGAGGGGCTGGAAGTCTTCGCTTGCTCTTCTTTCGCTGCCCAGAACCGCGAGTGCAAACGGCGGGATGCTGTCTCTGAAAAGGGTTTTCTGGTTTTTATGTGACATGATGCACACGGCTGGTGGTAGCTAGTGTAGTAACTATCTGTATCCCAATAGTTCCCTGTGGAAGGGTTGTTATGGCAGCAGCGGTCCCCGATGCTTTTATTTTTTTTTTTTTTTTTTTTATCTCTGGCACAGGGAAGACCTAGAAACTGCCTTAATTCAAAAGGACAGGAAAAAAGAAAAAAATTATCAAAAAGATAAATAAAGCAGCCTCGTGCCTCTTTGCCAAATAGACAGCAAGTACAAATATAAGATTCACACTCAATCTTCACTCCCTTCTCCAGAAGCGGGTGCTGTGATAACGCTAATGACTGGAGGAGGCTGGGGGAAAATGTCTTCCCCCCCCCACCTAATTCCGGCTTTTTGCTAAATTTTGTTGTAATTTTAGCTTGATTATGGCTTGTGCTTTTTCATGTATTTCACTGATACTTTTTCATAGTGTTGTTTCTTACTTGCAGAGAATTTCTTTAGTCCTGCTTTACACTGGGTAAAGGGATTCAAGAGTTCTCACATACAAGTAAAGCACATCATTTGAAAAATCTTGTAACTGTAGATTTTGCTTTTCTGTACAAGTCACAGGATGATAGTTTTCTCCTTGTAATGCAGAGAGGAATCTCTATGAGATTCATCTGAATGATTTCAGCACATCTTACCTGCCACAGCTGGTGGCAGTTTGAAAAAATAAGATTTAAATGTTATTATGGAAATAAGTTTCTCTATCACCTTTAATGGTCAGCCTATTCTCAGTCAAAACACATATAGTTCTAAGGGAAACACTCTGATTCTGATATCAGTTTAGTCAGGTTTTTTTGGACACAGTGTTTAAACCCTGAAACCATTGAGGAGGATGGATGTTAAAACTCATAAAATTGGTAGTGGGCTGTACTACTTTGACATTTTTTACTCTGCACTTTTGTAGATATCATTTGTTGTCTTCTACCAGAGTTTGCTTGGGTAGAGATTGGGCAGTAAATGATAGGGACAGAGAATTTTTTGTCCTGGCAGCTCCTGCATTTTTATTTCCATCAGAATATTTGAAGACTGATATTGATATTGCAGAATGAAATGTTATTGAATTGTGGTATCTTGTTTCCAATTGTACATTTTGAAATGTTTGGCTTATCAGTAGGAAAGCAACACAAACATGTCAATGTTTATTTAAGGATGAAAAAATGCTATCCCAGGGTGATTCATGTGTAGAAACAGGCTAGATTCAGGTTAAATAAGTGAACTAAAATAATGTAGTGTAAGTGATCCATAATTAATTTTCACTGCTAATCATGAAAACAGGCACTCTTATCTTCGAGTTGGAATTTAGAGATGCTGGAAGAGAGAGGAAGAACAGCAAAATACATATATTTAATGACAGACAGAGCTCTTGAATAAACATCAAGTATTTCTGAGGGAATGCAAGCCCATTTCGTAGTATAACCATCGTCATGATTCTGATCCCAGCTAACTCAGTATGAGATTCTCCCCAGGCACTGCTGTGAGCAGAATCAAAGACAACCCTGCTATCCATTTTTGAGGAATGGGGACACGAAAAGATCATTTGTATTTTTCCCCATTATCATAGCTGGAAGGGTTTATTTTGTATCTCATATGGAATATTCCACACTTTACCCTCCTAAGCAGTAGTCAGGCCTACAGCTCTTACCTGCCCGGACAGCCCAGCTGAGATAATTCTTGTGAGAAAGAATACATGTTTTGCTAGGGGCAGCTAAATTGTGACCAAATAATAGTCATGTTAACTGGAAAAAGGTTTGACTTTGAATGATATTTTCATATCTAATACCACTAAAATTTCATATTAGGGAGTGGGAATAAAACATTTCTTAAAATGGCATTATTTGCTTTAAGGTTCTGACACGAAAGGACTAGATTAATTTAATCAAGATGAAGGGTAGATGTTTCTATCTTTAGTGATTAAAAATATCCTTAGTGGTTTAAAAATAACCTTAAGTCATAACGAAGACAAATTTGGACACTCTGAAAAGGGTTACAAATAAAGTTATTTGATTCAAATGAACCAACAGATTGCACTTATTTAACACTAGACAGTAGTAAAATGGAACAAAAAGGAAAGCTGGCAAAAACAAGACATCATGGAAAAAGCACAGTATAAATCCTGAAAGAGTTGCAAAAATTGCCCAAGAGACTCCAGTGTTGACTGTTTGACTCCCTTATGGGAGTCAAATGGAAAAAGCCCCATTGACTTCAGTAAACACTAATAGCATGAGTGTGTGCTAAGAGAAGAGATGGGTATTTCAACTAAATACCACAAGAATTCAGAGTGATAGTTGCTGAAATCAGATTAGAAATGTATGGGCTTTCTTCAGTTAGAATGAAGTCCTGACTTTGCTGAGAATGAATTGGAGGCTTGCTATCTATTTCTCAGGGCCAAAATGTCAATCTGAGAATAATGTTTCAAGTGACTTTTAAAAAACGTGGCACATGATAGTTAATCTGCTTTTAATTTGTGTGATATTCTATTAAAATGATGTTACCTTTGCCAAGCTCAAGTTATTAATTAGTTATTGGTAACCATTTTTCCTTTCTTTTTGCATTTTTTTAAATGTCAGTTTTGCAGAAATGGCAAGAAATACAAAACAGCCTTCCTGCAAGACTGCACTTATAAGCTGAATAATTCAAAGCCTGTACCGTCATAGTGCAATCAAATTTTTAATATGATGCTGTCAAAGTCATAAAAAAAGAAAATCAAATGTGACATCATAGAAGACAACCTATATAACTGACACGACATCCAAATGTTTTAATTTCCCCACGTTCTATTTAGTGGTTAATGAAGATAGACTTTTCTTTCTTCCCTCTGAGGAAACTCCTAATACAAGATATTAAATGTTCATTAAAAAACTACTTTATTTTCATATAAACATATGCAAGTTTTGTGAAGATAAGTCCTGAGCATAAAGGAGATGCAATCATTTAAGAGATAATGTAAAGCCTTCCCTTGGAAACAGAACTGAGATAATTTTTGGATGATGAAAAAAAATATTGTCAGACAAATTTTCTATAAATGGTAGGTATGATCTCCATAAACAACATTTTATTAACTGTTCCTAACTATGGATGAACCTCTGTCTAAATAAAGAGACAAAGTCACCCTTGCCCTCAAAAATATAGTTATTTCTTTCTGCTGGAAGAAACATTTTTCTGCTGTTTTTCTCCCTAAATTAAGTATAACTAATGCCAATTGAAAGTACAAAGTACTAGATCACCAGAATTGGAAAATGAAACTCTTTTTTCACCCAGCCTTTGTGGGGCACAGGAGGCAACAGTGCAGTGTGGTGACCCCAGAATGATCTGCCATTTCAGCCTGGTTTCACTAGCTTCCTGACAAGGAGAAAACATTTGCCCAGTGAGATCTTCCAGGTGCCTAAGGACCAATTTGCTCCAAGGGATCAATGTACTGAGGAAATTTGTCTGGAATGGGATTTTAGTTGATAACCTCAGCCCTGGTTGTGACTCTATGGGGGCCCGACTGGATCCTGCAAGGAGCTAAGGATCAGTGCTTTCACAAGTGCGAGTGCCTGCTCAGCATCCTCTAAGAAATGGAGTGAAATTCCAGTTCATTTCACACAGGCCACAAACCAGCTTTCAAATCTCGATGATTTTCCGTCACTACTGCATGTTGGCTGTATTTGAATCAGTGAACTAGAGGTGAAAGGCTCCAAAAATGTGATTACCAGTCCCCTGGGACATTTAGTTCTTCAAGGAGAGCTTACTTGAATTACTTATTTTTATTTCAGAGACTGGGGTAGAGGAAATTAATTAACTACACACAAATATTTTTCTTTTGTTTTAAAAAGTTTTTTCACAGATTTTTTTTTGTTTGGTTTGGTATTTTTTATTTTGTAGAGAGACTATAAATGCCAGATATTTGATTCTGGAATACATATATAATCTATGAGCAAACAGCCTCATAGATTTTTATTTCTTTACCAAACAATGCTTCATTTTTGATTTGATAGTAGAAAATTATTAATTATTTAACTATTATTTGATAGTAGAAAATTATTTAATTATGTAACTCCCATACCTGGCTAAATTGAAACATTCTAACACTAATGTTTTGAGGTTTGGGTTTTTCTCCCCATATCTGCCACTAAAAAATCAAATAAATACTTGAATGTAAAAACAAGTGTAGAGAAAATAGACATCTGTTTTTTATCATGGATCTTTATGTAAAATGGCTTATTTTGTCTAATTTAAGCCTAGTACTCTTTTGGGAAAAAAAATCAGCTTAAAACTATTGTAATCATTTTATGCTACAGTCCAAACCTACAATGTAAATAATGCTACTGAATTAAGGAAAGCCACCAACACTGAAAATGAATATTTGATTAATAATCCACCTGTTCAAAGGTCTCTTGTCTTTTCTGCAGATGTCTTCTTCCTCTTAGTTTATCCAGGACAGCTACTACAGGAATTTCAAACTGAGAAAGTGTGTTAGAGCTGAAACTGCAGGAAAGCCTGTTTTCCCATTCCAGTGTTAGAACAGAGGTGAGAGGCAGGGATCCATAAGGTCTAAGCTTTGAAGGTCACAATGACATAAAACATATGCTTCCTTCAAAATTATTTTTCTCTTTGAGGCAATGAGTATGGGCTTTTTGAAATATGGAATATGGTGGGGGGGGGGTGGGGGGGCAATTTGTATTTGTCAAGAGCCTTTATTTTTAAAATTAAGCAGCATTAACTCCCTGTATATTCAAGGACTTTCTTCAAATGAGTCGCCACATCTTGTGAAGTCAGGTACCAACAGCAGTGCCCAGAGCAGATTACTGACCAAGGACAGATGGACGCAGGTGGCAGGGAGACCATGCCAGACACCACGGGGTGAAGCAGGCTCACAAAGCAACAAAACCAGTTTTCTCTGTGACATTTCAAATTTCAAATCTCTCCTTTTGAAATAAAAGGCACAAATTTAGAAATCCTCAAAAAACAGTTTATTCACCAAAACGTTTTGGATAGAATAAAAGGTGTTGTATGTGTGTTGTAATACACATACCAGCATACCAGAAACAATTTAAATATTTCTGGTTTTAAATCTTCTTTTTTTTTTTCCTTTCAAACTAAACCCAGCAAAGTTATTTCAATTTTGGGAAGCAAAATGAGTGGAACCTGTATTCTGACAAGATAGTATTTCAGTAAATTTTCTTCCATGGCTTAAACTAGAAAAGAAACACCTTCCTTAAAATTAGGGTTGTGGTGAATGAAGGCATCAATCCTAAAATTATTTGTGAGAATGCAGAGCACAGGGAGTGTGTATTCCAATAAATTGACTGATTTTGCATATCAAGTTACTCATGTGGCAAGTACTTGAATTTATCAGAATTGAGCCCTTGTTTGGCAAAGCAGTGAAAATATTGTCTTAGAGGGAGAGGGTAGAACTTTTGGTAGAAATTGAGCTGGAATTCTCCATTAAGATTATTTTTCAATGGAAATAATTCATGCTTTGAAATTAGAATTGGCATCAGTGTGGGTCAGTAACAGAAGACTACTTATTTATCTTGAAAAACAGAAAAACATAAAGTTATGCAACTTAGAATTTGAAATGGTAAATATTTTACAGCCACTGCTGCTGAGTATTGCATTTAAATGGAATAAGAGGACACCAAACTACACTTAAAACAATTAAATTATTGCCTGTATGTTATGTTTAGAATAAAATTTATCAGCCAAGGCTCTCGACCTAGGCTATACTGATTTTATGATTTATTTAAGCTGACAATAGAAGATTTTCACAAACTAGCTGCTTAAGACTGTTGTTCAGCAGTTCTAAATACCCATAGTTTAAAGGCCAATGTTTAAGTATAATGAAGTAAGATTGCTCTGACACAAATGCTAATTAGTTTCCTGCAACTACCAGACTTAAAAAAGAGTTTTTAAGCTACCTCGTTTAGATTAATGGGAAAAGAAAATGCAGTAGTATCCAACAAATGGCTTTTGGGAAGGTAACAAGCTTGCTAATTCTAGAACTTGCAATAATTAGGAGAATTTCCAGTGAGAATGTTTGCCACAAACACCTCAGCCAGCTACACTGAGACAGCTGATGTCCTACATTCAGTATTAGGACTGGTATTAGAGTTGGAAGGTAGGAGCTCGGGGAAGGGATTGAGCTTCACTGCTTGGATGGTCTCCATGGCTTCCCTACAGATGCTTACCAGCCACCCTTTCTGGGCAGCTTGCCTGGTGAGCAAAGGAAGGACCAGCTGCCTCCCCAGCAGAGCTTCTTGGGGAACACAGACAAAATCTCCAATTATTTGACCTCACTGAGCCTCAGAACTGTGTACATAGCTTCCTGACCTGCTGGACCTCCAGCACTGGCCTGCATGCCCACCTGCCACAAGCTGACAGTATTTGAGATTCAAACTAAAGTATATTCAGGGAGAAAGCTATGAGAAATTTTAAAATGACATTTAAAATATTTTGGCAGTTAAAATGCATATAGCTAGAAGTATGTTTCCTTAAGGCCCCATTGAGATGAAAAGTCTTCTTTCCACAGACATCCTAGAGAAGGCAAGCACAAATGGATGAGAGCATCTGTATTTTTAAAGCAATCATAATGAAAAAAAAATATAACAACAACCATTACATCTGTTTTAGAGAGCTTTCCAGACAATAGACATTTAAGCCTTGCATGGCAAGTGGTTCCAATGTTCAATGGGAAGGAACTCCAAACTACTTGCACTGGAGTGAAACACAGCAGCACTGCTATGAAACTCAAGGCTGAGAATTTTTATACAGTTGATAAAATCCAGCATGAGCTTGAAAATAATTTAATTTGATTCAATCAATGAAATAAATAGGAAGATGGCTGCTATGTGTTTGCACATGCAAACTACAATATGAATGAATCAACTCAATTCAATAAAAGGACAGAAGGAGAGTCTGTTACATTATCAATGAAGCACTCGGCCATTTGAAAACATTATTTCATTTATGGAAATTTTACAGTTTAACCAGTTCTCCAAAAGAACAAAAACAAATTGAATGTTTAAGAAGTGAACTTTTTTTTTCAGTCAGTAACTCTGCTTTAGGTCAACTAAGTGGTAGATAAATTTAAAAGATTGATTATGATAAAACCAAACCAATTTGTTACTTTAAAATGGAAAAAGCCACTGCAGTGGAAAGGTATTTCAGAAGAGAAACCTTACAAATATACCTCTTTCAAAACAACATTTTCTTGAAAATTGCACAGCTCCAAGATTTTTTTTTTTGGTGTAAAAATACCAAGCTGTCTTTCATTCTTCCTAGATAAATTCATGCTTTCGATCTTTAGATGCTTTTAGAGCTTTAGATCTACAGGAATTATATAATGTCCTGCTAGAAGTTACTGGAAAACCTGCAGTTTTCTGTGTTAAGGTGTATAACAGCAGTAGTTTAATCTGATGGAAAGAATCACTGTGTCTTAACCACATAATTGCTTTGTATATATATAATTCTTTAGTGTATACATCTATAAATACACATACATATATAGATACACAGTTACAAAGGAATATGCATATATATCAAATTATACAGATGTACATACACACAAATATATACTTCTGTTCTTCCTGGTCTGCAACAGCAGATGATCTCCTCAGGCACCCTGCCTGGTTAAAATCCTCCACCCTGAAACTCATCTGTTTTGGGGTTTTTTGTTTCCCAATAGAGCAATCTGCTGTGGTGAATTTAAGAAGTGAATTTTTTTTCTTGAAATTTTTTGGATTTGCCTAATTGATTGGCCTAATTTGTATTTCTTTTTGCTCACATTACTATGCAGATATTTGTTCCTTTCTTGTTATAGAATAAGTAATTTTGATGTTTGTGCCCTGTTTTTGTAAGTGCTTAATGCCTTGTAATGGTTATGGATTATCTATGGTTTTCAGGTAGGTAGAAAAAAATAACTCCAGAATTATCCCTCCCTGGAGGTCAGAGAAGCACAGCTACAAATGGAAGCCAAGGCTCTAAGTTCCCAATCCCCAGCTTCAGCCATGCCTCATCATATAGTACAGAATCAGTTAAGCATAGATTTTTCCTAAAATATGGACACAATTTTGATGCCATGAAGGGGAGGCAATGTGTGATAATCATAGGCTATTTCACCAGCAATGAGTAAATGCTGGTTAGACTTGGGAAGATAGTCTCTGATCAGTCTAGATAGCTGTCTACTGGTATGTATACATTTGAATGTACAAAAAAATCAATCTCTCTATATATATGAAACACATATATTTTTAGGCTTTCTACAAACTATTGCTTCAAAATAGCATTTTCCTCCTGATTCATTACCACCTGTTTTTCTTTCTAGTTTGTTCCCTCTTAGTCATTACTTAACATTTCCTTACCTTCTGTGAAACTTTCTTCCTGCATTTTGTTCCTTTGTATTTGTTTTATTTCAGTTCTTAATTTCCACCTTGTCCTTTGTATCATTTTCCCAATTATTCCTTCTTACTTAATTATTGAAGTTTTTTTTTTTTTGCCCTAGGGAAAAATAAATGGGGGAAATTTGAAGCTTTCGCTAACAATTACCTGTGATGAACAAGAGCAAAAGCCACACAGAGACTTACAGCTCTGTAGAGGTTTTTATGCAGCAGAAAATGTGACTTGGGTGTTTTTGTCTGTATTAGCAACTAATTCAGCCCAATAAGAGCCGAGCAGTAGATCAAAGCATCTGGTATGGAGATCCTTATATTTAAGCATGATCAATATGTTTTACCACAGACTAGATACAGTTTCCTGTCTCAGACAAAATGCTATTACCCTGAAAGTAGTTTGAGGCTATTCAGAGGACTAATTAGTTCAGAACCTTTTGTCCCCACTGCAGGTTACAGTACATTTGGTACAGACTGTAGGCAGAGCTTCCAGTTTACTTTGCTTCAAGAGAAATCTAATCCATGCCCAAGGTGGATTAGCTTGGGCATGGATTTAACTGCTCCCAAACCAAACCAATGTGAGGCAATTGGGATTCACTGCAAACCATCACCGTGTCTCCCAGTCCAGGGTCAGTTTCCTAGGTTCCCAACAACAAACTCCACCACCTTGTCCTGAAATTGCACATTCCTAACTCAGTTCTTAGCCTTGAAATTTTTATTTGCTCCTGTCCCCAGAAGATCCTTAAGTCTTCTGAATATTGAGCAAGCCTGAGAACTGTAAATATTTCATTGTTCTGGCTCACTGACCAAGTACTGCAGTCAGTTACTCATTCCTTGGGCAGCTGTGTCAGGCACTAGACTAAAGAGCCATTCACCCCTACTGTGTGGGCAAATAAATACTCATTTCCCCCATTCTGATCATGGTTCCTGCAGGTGTGGCCAATGTTTTATCTCGGTACAGTCTCTGGGAGTAGCAGTGTCACAACTAGAGCAGGGAATCGGCAAAATTGAACTCAGACTGTCAATATTTTGGCCAGCAAATCTAATCACTAATCTATCAATCAAATCTATCATTAGGAGAACATTGGCACATCTCTTATCCTTTTATTTTAAAAAAAAAAGCTTGATTCAATTTCTTTTTACCCTCCCTCCAGTTTCTAAAAATAAGTTTACTTGGCTAACAAAATCTGAAGTCTGAACAGATAGATGCATCTCTTTTTAATCTTATACAGGTTGCTTAACTTCTGGCTGGGTAAAATTTAAAACAGACTTTGTGATTAACACTCTCCTCTGTATCAAAGTTCCTTTTCAGTGCCATGACATTACACAGCTCTCTGGGTTTCCCACTACAGTGTGTACTGCTTACCTTATGAGGGATGCCCATACACCTCATAAACACTAAAATATGGATGCTCCATCCAGCATGGGGGCAAGACATCAAAAGAGATGTGTGGATCAGTCTGCTTTTAGCTCCCTAACACTTCTTTGAATGCAACCATCAAGCATTGCAATGTTGATCTGACAGGGGCTTTGTTTATAAAGATTTTCTCTACCCTGAGTTAGGCTTCCTGCTCAAAGCACAGGAGATAGATGGCTAAGAGGGGCAACCAGAGAAATCATTGAGCAGAAGGAAGAATAGCTTCAAGAAAATGTCATGGGACAGTAATAGACATAAAACCTACACTTTTAAGGTACCTCCTTTCGGCACTGGGGAGGTCTCTACTGTACTCTGAAAATAAATATATAAGAACAACCTGCCTTTTCTCCAAAATTATTAGAACATGCTGCTAATTGATGCCCAAATATCCAGTAATTAGAGCACTTACCACTGAGGTGGATGACCTTTTAAACACATAAACACAGTCCTGAGTTGAGAAAAAAATTTCACTCATAGGCACTTTCAGGTCAGAAATGTGCCTTAGCTACTCACTGAATGGTTATTTTGGGATGAAGTTAGTGACTTTCTCCTCTTGAAACCTTGCCAATTTGGATAATTGATTAAATAGCTAATGGAGCAGGAACTTAAACCTGACCCCCTTTCTTCACAGAAGAGCAGACTAACATTGGTCTGTGGAGTGAGTTGCTTGCTATTTGGCTGAATAAATATTTAAAAGCAAACCGAATAGTTCCAAGAGGGGAAAATTAAAAAGTTGTCTTGTCAAATAACAAATACTTTCTGGTTAATAGGAACCTCCTGGGAGGCAGACAATCTTAATTCTTATACTCTCTGTAGATCAGATAAAGTGTCAGTTTCCTGAGGGGAATTTAATTTTCTGCAGTTTCAGAAAATTATCTTTTTTTTCTTCCTCCCATGCACGTGGCATCTGCTCTGGCAAGTGTGTTCTCAGAAAAGATAGTGGTTCTCTCTGTGGGGTTTGACTGTGAGACTGCTACCTCTTGAAAACAGGTTTGGGGTCCAAGTACCTTGGCAGGGTCAGGGTTTGAGGGAGCTGGTGCGTGAGCACCCTGAGCTGGGACTGTGCTGCACTTGTCTGGAGGATGGAAAGTGTTGGTGGTGTCTGAATGCTCAACTTGGCATTGAGCAAAGTGGCAACTGAATCCCTTGATAGAGTTGGTAGTACATTTTAGGGCATTAAAAAGCAACACTTAGAAATACAAGAAGGTACTAATAATTGAAACATTTTGTAAATGTAACATTTTAGAGCAAGATCTTAGTATCCAGTTTGGGGAACTAAAGATCTCTCTCCTTTCAAGTAGGAGATAGAGTGTAGTGAGTGATAATATAGCTTTCCATTATTACTTCACCACTTTGTCTCCATTTATTGTCAGAATGTATTCAAATGGCAAAAGCATAAAATAAGTTAATGTTCAAATGAATAAGTTAATGTTTTATTTAAGGGAATTAGGCTTCAGATGAAACTTGATATCACTTCCCATAAATAGTCCATTTTGACAGACTATTTACTCAAAAGGGCTTTACCAGTCTTTTACCAGTTGCTCTTCCTGTTGAAGACTTTTAAGTCTTCATGGGTCCTGTGTCCCAGAAATCACCTCTGGATTAATTTGATGGTTCAACTTAATCTAATATAACTATTACATTTTTATTTTACATAGGTTTCTGTAGCATTAAAACTGACTTGCTGATGTCCTTAAAAATATAATTTATTCAAATTCAGCTAGGCATTCATAGTTCCTAATGCTCCTTGAGGAATTTTCAAATTACAGATATAATTCCAGAGAAAACTCTAATGTTTGTGGTAAATCTTCCCTGATATGGAAAATGGAAGAAAACAAACCCTTGGCATTTATTATTCTCTGTTTAGAAGAAAACCTTTCTGAAGCAGGATTAAGTTGACAACAGCATTAGAATTTCCCAAATATTTATTTTGTCAATGTCTGCAAAAATATCTGCAATCTGTTGGTGGTAGGCAGGCAGTAAACTGCCTTCATGCATTGACCTTTTACAGCTTCCTCTAACCCAGTGCAATGTGATTTCATGCAAAAAAAAGGTATCTATGTAAGTTTTAACAGGTTGGAAAATGTTATTTTTCTGATTATAATGTGTAGCTTCATTTTTATGTAGTTCTTGGATAGACCAATTATGTAGTTCTTGGATAGACCAATTATTACTTGTGTTTTTCCTGGATTTACAGTCCAGTGACTAGAATGTATCTATTCTGCAATGTGTTAATCTTTCAGATTATTCTTGGGTTTATGTCTCTGTGAGTTCTGCAAAGTCTATCTTTTCTTTCTGAAGCACAGATATGCCAGAATGGTCATTGTTACCTGCTAGAGTCAATTCCTCAGCTATGGATTGAGTGCACATTAATATGTGTGGGAAAGCCAACTTTAAATATTTGCGTTTCAAAATCCCTGAGTTTTCTTTAAAGTATGTGAGTTAAGATAGAGGTGTGCCTCTGACAGGTAAGTATTTAATTAATTTGAAAGATAGCCTAACCTTCCATATGAAGCCACTTAAATTTTAGGTTTAAGTATTTTAATCCCAGGATTTTTTTCCTCCTTTTTGTTGCTAGTAATCTGCACCTTTCTCATCTTCTATACCTTCCCATCTTTTCTAGCAATATTCTATCACTGAGGGTCATGATCTTACTTGCAATGTTATATATAATTGACCCAAAGTTGTGAGCCTGGGGAGGTTCAAAATGCACTCATGAGGGGTTTTTCCCTCAGGTAACTTTAGCCACTGAGAAGTCAGCTAACCTTCCAGAGTTCTGTAGTTAGTTGAGAGAAAGCCATCCCAAGAGGGCAATTCACTGCACTTTCTGGACCTGTCTCTTAGACTCCCTCCCTCTATAAAGGAGAGAGTCTACTTAGCACTAGAGAGGGGCTTCAGTGAGTCCCATGGAGAATATGTACCATAGAGACTTCTTTTTAAAATATGATGGCATTACTGAAGACTATAAATTATACTTCTACAAGACTTTCAGTTTCCAGTGTGGTTGATGTGTAGAGAGCAGGAAAGGAGCCAGATGAGCTTGCTGTGCCACCCCTGCAGTTGGGAAAGTGAAGGACTGTGGCACACAGATATTTGAGCTGCCAGCACAGAAGCCATTGTGGAGCAGCACAGCTGTGTTCATGCAGCACTGCACACTGTGTAAAGAAACACTGCTGAAACCAGCCTAATTCACTGGCAGAATGCAAAAAGTCATGGGAAATTTTTTAATAGCAAGCAGACTAGAAAAGTCCACATATTTAGCAAGTTTCTTCCAGATTACCACGTTGTTTCAGTTTCTAACTTGGTTTTGGACAGACCATCACAAACCTTCAGAAACATCTTAGATACATCTTGTACAAGCTATTTGCTGCTACAGAGTACATGCTCTCCTGAGAAGCAATGCAATATTCCTTCACCCTCCAATTTCTACATGTATGCACATCTATATTAAAGAACATGTCAAGAAGGAAAAAAGTGAGAACATCATGATATTCAGTTCCAGAGGAGTAATTCAACTTAAATAAATTATGGAAAAGTCCTTTTGTTATTTTTTGTTAATGAATTCAAGCTGAATGCTAGTAGACAAGTGCATGTTGTTACTTCTAAATCAAAATACACAACCTAAATTTTGCAATAAATGCTCACAGTGCCCTTCCAAATAAAATTTTCTGAAGATTTTCATGATATATAAATACTTCTTTCAGAACTGCAAGACTATGGAGGATAAAACTGCAATTTTTCTGAAAGCCTGAGAAGCAAGTCTGGCTTTCTGTACAGTTATTATCATTTTACCAGCTGAATAGATTTCATTTAAGTTAGACCTTGTAGTATTAGTGCTTCATAGGGTTTTGCAAGAGAAAGTATTTTGGCTGGACAGAATCAAATCTATGTTTGCCAAGAAAAATATCTACATTTGAATAGACTGGTCTCTGGTTTGGTTTACTACTCTTTGTCACAATATAACTGTGTTGTTTTGCCTAAAAGTACTTCTAGGTCAGGAAATGACAATCTGTGTGTAAGGGGTTCCTAAACCAATCAAATCAGAGCTCAGCTAAATTTACAGCTGTCATTCTCAGCAGAGATGAGCTGGGAGCTGTCCTGCTCCCAGGGAATTGCTGGTGCCCCTCCCTGAGAACTGTCAGGACAGCACGAGCATGTGAACCTGTACTTCCCTGAGCTGCCTTTGCACCAGGAGAAAGCATGGAGACAGCAGGTGTGGGATCCAGCTCTGGCTTCTTGGAGCAGAAAGCTGACTTTAATTCTTTCACATACACATTGGTTTCTTAATGGACTTCTGATTTAAAAGTAACAAGCACACAAAATAATGAAACTAGAACTGGTTTTATAGCAGCAATATCTTTACATTGACTCTACTCCTAAAAATTCACTGCATAGTTTTCTTACCACTTATGGGCACATGAGAGGGCTGGTGATACCTAATCTCATTATTCTGTGATATATTCTATGATTTTTTTTCTCTTAATGCTCCAACTTAGAAAATTATAGCCCTGCATGAAAATTTCAAATGCCATTAGACAGGGAAAAAATAAAAAAGAGAGAAAGCTAGAAATACACACACAGTAATAGTATACTTTTTTATGCAAAAACCTTCCTAGCTACCTTTCTAAGCATATTATTGTCTTCTCAGTTCTGTTAGCAAACAGATACCATCTAAAGCATTTAGGTTACACTAGATATTTTAACCTCAATGACAAAATAAATTATGAGCATGTACTAATGTGAGAAATTGGACTTCTGGATCAGAGAAATTATAATTTTCAGGTGACAGGATGAGGGTAGATAGAAGTTAATCAAAGTAATCATATCTGTAACCAGAGCATGATGAAGGATGATGTGCTTCTGAATCCTTACTTTCTAAATATCATGAATGTAGACAATATCTTCAAAAGGCATCCTGTAAGAAAAAAACCCAAACAAATGGAACAAAAAAAAAGTAAAGCATATTTTAAAAGCATTCATGTGTCTTTCTTTTTGATTCACATAATTTTTGGGAACACCTCATAGTCTCATCTCATTTGAGCTACTATTTTGAGCTCTTTTTCAGTTCTACAAAAAAATCTATGCTACTGAGGTAATTCAGGTGGAGCCTGGAGAGTGATAATGAATTTGAGTGAGTACACTGAAGTTGGATAAAACTGTGCTTCAAAAATGAGATGGGCTTTTTTTCTACTTTAAACATACTCCTTATGTAATTTGACACATTTTTTAGTAATTTTATTTTTCTTGACCCTTGTCAGGACTATGAAGTTGTGCAGAAATAAAGGCAATTTTTTTGGCTTATAGAAGTTTCATTTCTTGTAACAAAAAGAAGGACAGTAGGAATAAAATCAGTCCACTTCTATACAAAATAGTTTTCATAGGCAACCTGTTAAGAAATTGTCTTTTTGATATATGTAATTTGAACTATCTTAACCTTGGTGAATCCTAATCCAAATTTATTTCCCATAGTTGGATGATCATGTACCTGAGCAGGTAGTACTGTTGACATCAGTGTGCCTACTCACCAGTGGGAATTTAAATCAGGGTGAGTAATCAGCATGGAAATAACTAATGCTGGGATTATAATCTTTCACAAACTAGTAGTCCCCTTGACTGTTCATCTTGCTTCATAACTGAAGAGAAGCCTTATGCTTGAGCCTTTGGTTAGCCTGTGTGTTTTTTGGTTATGGGGTAGGGCGTGGGGAATTGGTGATGATGACTCACTATGATTTGATGTCGTGAGCTGCAGCTCTCCCAGAGCAGCTGCTTTTTCTGATAAACATAATGCTCTACACTAGGCCTTTGATTTTCTGCATATTTTACTTCCTCATTAGGGCTTGCTCTTTATATATTACTGCTTCATTAATCTCACCTACTCTACTGTACGTTCCAAGATGGTCAAGTATTTCCATCTGTGGTTTTTATTTTTCTCCAGCAGAAATTGCTGAAGGTTTTATAAGCATGAGTAAATGCAGGTTTAAATTATACCTCAAGAAAACAGTGGGAGAAAGGTGTGACTGTAACAAAAATAGCTCGGTGGGGGACAGAATACTAAGGGTGTACACTTTTCTACTGCAGTTTTGAGAACTAAATCAGTTGTACAAAGAACTAAAGGTCTGCT
This sequence comes from Molothrus aeneus, assembly GCF_037042795.1. Taxonomy (NCBI): domain Eukaryota; kingdom Metazoa; phylum Chordata; class Aves; order Passeriformes; family Icteridae; genus Molothrus; species Molothrus aeneus. The sequence goes on from NC_089648.1 coordinate 102,155,274, forward strand.
GCACCATGAGTACATGCCACTTCTTGGAAACTGTTCCTCTGACTATCACTTTCCCTTGGAAAATACTCAGGTCCTTGGCTGCATGCTGCCAACATGCATTCTGGGCTCTCCATATGGACAGAGGAGGCATTGTTTAATATCTTCTGTATCTGATGCTTATCCACTTTCACAGGAGAGGTTCTTGTTTGAGTTTTGCCAAAGAAAAAAGGTAGTAGTAATTCTATCACTTAACACTTCATGTTTACTAAGTAATTTCTTTTATCATTAATCACAAAAGATTGTATCTGAAATTTAGCTTTATGTATTATTTTTGTTTTAGGAACTGTTAACTCCATAAGCATCTGGATTTTCTTCATGTATTATCAACATTGTTCTGTAACAGATTAAATATATTATCTAATGTATAATTTTAGAAATTAATGCATTTTCCTATTTTCCTTGGTAATACTCACAAACAATAATTTTCATTTTGAATTTTAATCCCAGACTACATTCTAGAGCATAGTATTCTAAAGAATTATAACAGCAGTCATTTAATGGCCCTATGAAATACAGCATTTTGTTTCTAAAATTTTCAGGAAAACTTCTGGTTTGCTTTAGGTTATTGAATTTTAGGTCACACTGTGTTTGATTTTGGTTTGGGTTTTTCTTACAGTCTTATTAAAAAGGGGTCTAGTTCACAGACTTTTTTCCTTTTTTTTCTTTTTGACAAATGGGTTTTGGAAATGGAAACCCTCAATTCAATTTATTTATTGTGATACGTAACTACTTTGTAGGCCAACAGTGTATCCTCTACATGACTTAGGGATCACAGTCCTCTAGTCCTATGCAGATAAATATTGATTTCTAGATGGATTTCACTCTTTTACTTTTGGTACAAAACTGAGAAAGTCCTTGAAGAATTTTGAGCATTGGGTTACCACCCTTAAGAGCCAGCTCTTATGTCACTGGATGAGATTGAGAAGACTAATACTGGAGCACAGACTTCAGAGAATATTCACTTTGGATATGTATTTTGGAAAGTTTTATCATCTGGATTGCTAGCTGAGGTTTGCAGTTAACATAATTTTGCTCTAAGCTCTGGCATGTAGTATTAAAGGAAATGTTATTTCGCTTCGCACTCTTCCCGTTGTTTCAGATTAGAAGTCTTGCATTTAGGGAGCCTCACAAACACCTGGAACAAGCATCAGGTCTCCAGGGAACACCTTCACAGCATCACTCCCACTGCTCTGTATATGACCCAGTTGCCTTGTGCAAGGTCAGAACATCACAGATGTGTTGGAGCATCCAGAGAAATAAACAATCCATGGTGTTCTAAGGATTTGCTCCTCCCTGCTGCTGTGAAGCTGGAAATGCTGGGCTGCAGCAGCCAGCACAGCTCCCTGGGTACCCTCCAGGCTTGTCTGCAACCTCTCATCAGCTGGGGAACTGTCACAGGGAACTTACCACAAGGATAAAGGGAAACAACCTCACAGTCCTTCACAACACCGTGAAAGGCTTCCAAAATAGGCTTGGAAGATCTGGAAAAAAACAGATCTCCTTCTTCACAGACACCACAGAAGGAACCCTGCTTTCAAAGGAAATTAAAGGAGATCTGTAACACCTGTCCTCTGAGAAATCCTGAGCATACACTGTTCACACCTCCTGAATAAAATTGTTTTCTAAACTCTTTTCTAATTTAGGAAATGTATTTTTTTTGCCCAAATAAAAGAAAACCTCATCCCATAATATTCCACCATTGGCATTTGTCATACTTGTTTAAAAGGATGTTTAAAAGACCTCAAGTGTTGCATTCAATGCAATTTGATTTCTGTCCATTATGGTCACTGTAGTGTTATCAGTCCATTCTCCAGAACTTGCCAGTTCTTGGTAAAAGAAGTAAATTTCAGTCCTTGGAAATGAGCTTAATTTTTAAAACTGTGTCAAGATGAGTAAATTGGATCTAAAAAAATAGGTTTTCTTTATATAGATTCGTAGTGATGCTAAATGAAACTGAATTATGCTGATTATACATATATTTATTTTAAATAATGTGAAACTGCATGCATATCATTAGATCTTTAATGCTAATTTTACAAAATTGCTTCAGTATGGTCAGCATAATCTATTTTTTTATTGGCATTTCAAATTTATTCTGGTTTTGAATCTTACTATCTCTTTGCAGCATCAATCATTTTTTATTTATTTAAGAAAGTAATTAAACACAGTTCAGCATATATTTTTAGAGGCAGTATAAAAAGCTCTTGCTGTGATACTAAATATGAGACATCTTTCTGGGTGAAATTATTGCACTAATGATTAAGAATCTATTTTTTTATTCCACATTTAGAACTTTAATATCTATACAAATAACATCATTAAAAAAAACTAAACCAGTTCCTTAAGAAGTTCCTTTGGAGTCGAGGAAACTTATTCTGCTTCTTTACACAGGCTGTGTTCCTAAAGATATTTAAACTCCATTGATTGATAAAGAAGAATAAATAGAATTTCAATATTTAAAAGAATGAACATTTTCTTACACTTTATCTGAGATTTGGGAGAGTAAGTATGTGTTACCTTGGCTTTATTTCAAGGCACAGAATTTGTAGTGAGTAAAAACAAGTTTAGGATGTGACTTTTCAGTTGTCTGTAGTTAATCCTGGACTCCTCAAATTTTACTGTAGTTGAATGATTATGAACATGACTGCATTGCCATTTCCTCAAGGAGGGAGCATTTCCTTGTGAACCCAGCCTCAGGAAGTTTTGGGTTGGTTTGTGTGTGTTTTTAACAAGATTGAGAGAAACTTTTTTAATGAATGATAACTTTATGTCCAAGAGGATTTTTCTCTCTATGATTAAAGATTTTTATCTTTAGAAAGAAATTATGGTGAACCGATCTTTCAGAATGGGTGATTTAATGATCTTCCCAAGTTGTGCTAAGATGCAGGGAATAAAGCTTTTTTTAAAGACTAGAAATAACAGCAGCATGTAACAAAGTGAAAATGTTCATCCAGAGAAGGGTCTTAAAGGAAATAGTTAAAGACAGCAAAATTAAATAAAACCCTTTTATGCTGAGCAAAGACAGAGAAGGAAAAAGAAATGTTGAGGACTGCAACAGCCACTGCAGATAAATTGTTGAAAGCACAATGTCTGCATTACACAAATTATTTCTGAATGTATTTCCAGTTAGAGAAATAGAAGTAACTTTTAAAATTAGCAAGAAAGGGAAACACATCTGTAAAAATTAAAGATTTTAATAGAAATTCTAAGGGACTGGTGATAGTTACTAAGACAGGTGCAAAAAGCATGGTTTATGCAGCCTGATTTTTGAATTATTGAGGTGCAATTTTCCCCCAAATTCCATCCAAAGCCTTCTTATGAGGGTAGTCACATATTAAGTGCTTGAAAAGACTGAGCTGGACTTTGCTAAAAATAAAAATAAGACTGGTGTGACTGGCAGCAAGTGGTCATGTCCAAATCCATGACATTTATGGCAGTATCACCCAGGCTACCTCCTTCTACAAAGAAAATCACTTTCCCTTTGGCCTTTCCACTTCTGAGAATGGGATCATAACTTGTATGATAATCCCATTTTCCCTCCAGACATCAATGAGATGACACTTATTTCAAATATTTAAAAATGATTGCTTGCTAGCTACCTTGCTTTGTATGTATTCCTTATTTCTCTATTTCAAAGGGAATAGTTGAATTAGTTTTTTTGCTAAAAGTGGGTTGTTCATCTTTAAGAAAACATGGAAGTGGGCACTGTCAGGCAATAGGGCTATATATAATTCCCACTTAGATAGATACCCTTCTTTCATGTCTGTAGGTCTGGACTGCTGCCAGTTTAAAATGAAGTCTGTTCTCTTGGCATGCACAGAGCTTGATTATCTAAATACTCCACAGCAAACCTGTAGGGACCTGCAGTATATGGAGTCCAATCATGGGCTTCAAAAGACCTTCCTAATTCAGGAACCCCAACAATTTTCATTGCTCCATAAAATTTAATAAATACTGTCTCTTCAAATATATTTAACAAAATCTGTTCATGATCTGGTGTAGGGATTATCATCTTCAGGCAGCAGGTATACTGAAGGCTGTAATTCTTGTGTCCTGCTCATGAGTATGAGGAAAATGTTCAGAGCAGCTGAAGAAAACAGAACAAGAGGGAAATGGCCAAACAAGGGATGGTATTTGACCCTATGAAATTTTATCCTTGAGCTCCTTACAACAGCACATAACTCTATATCATTAAATGTGTCCAAAATTAATAAATAATAAAATGGCTCTATTTAAAGCCAAATATGGCAGGTAGAGAATTGTTTCTTTTAAATCCTAAGTAAGCAGCCAAATTAGCTCGAGGTGGGGGCTGTATTTGGGTACTGAACTAAGCAAAATAGTGATTTCTAAATTTTAAATTATTAGCAAAGGCACTAATTTTTCATCTTCATTTGAGTCTTGCAGTTCTTACTATCAGAACTGTCTGCCTAATGTCTCTTCTGCACTTATGACATTTCCAGTCTCCCTTGTTCTGTGTCTTTTTTTATGACATGATCTTAAAAACAGAGGAATTATTACATCATCTCTCTGGACACACCTTCTTTTTATTGTTTGATATTCAGCTTTATTATCTCCTACCTTTAAAGGGTCAATGCTGCAGCCTACAACCAGTCTTTCAGCTTGGGAAATCTGAGGCTCTGTTAGGGCATTCTGTTTTGTTCTGTTTTGCTGCCCTTAGTTGTCACTAGGTAAAGCTTTTCCCATCCCTGAGAAGCACAGAGCCTCCTGTGAATAGTTCCCTTATAAAAGCGCCCTTTGTCTAAGGTCTTCTCACTCAGCAGAATCAGCAGTATAATAAAAATGTCAGTTTAAGTTTTAGTAGGAAATGCTTGACTTTTTTAACAAGAGAGGAGCACTCAGTGTTGAAGCAGTCGAGAAAGAAAATGTCTTTTCATGACCACTGGAAATAGAGGGCAGGGACAGTGAGGAAGAAAGCAAAGGGTGGGAAACTGGCTTTCTTCCAAAATGAGAAATGCTACAAAATTTAAGGACATAATTGAATGATTTGGCATTACTTTGAAGAAGTAATACAGCATATCCTTTTTAAATTAATAAAATCTAAGTGTATAATAATCCTATGTGAAAAATGCATAAATGTTTGAAGTATCAGTGGATGAATTTACAAATATTTTAAATGGAGAAAACAAGTGACAACACAATTGCCATCTGAGCTTAAAACTACAAGGCCAATTATCTTCAATGAAGTGACGTTAGAAAAAATAAATGAGGAAACTTGAAAAAAATTAACATCTTGTCAGCACACTGACTTCACTGCTTGCTTAATAGAAAAGTCTGTTATCACTTTTATTTCCTCTGAGGATAGCGAAGAAGCTATTACAGTGTAAAATCCCTCGTGCCTATGAGAAAAGAGCTGAAAATAGATTGAAAAATGTGGGGGAAAAGCAGGCATAATCAAAACTAGTTACTCTGCAGGAACACTTCATTTTTCTATATCCCAGCTAATGATACATTCTGCACATTTTTCTGTTTACCTAAAGAAGATGCTTATAGTATTTTATGTAAGCACAGAAAGGAAAGAAACTGAATTATAGGTGGTTTGAAGAGAACACCAATAATTGCTGCATAAGGCATACTTAAGCAAAGATATTCAAACCCAATAAAACTGGGCATAAATAAATGCTAATAGTGTCTAATTACCAAAGAATCATAGCTGAATCTGTGACATACCGCAAAGGCTAAATATTGTTTTGTGTGCCTAGAAACATGTGTGGGAGGAAAGAAAAATAAGAGCTGTTCATCACAGAGGCACAGTGAAACTTGTCAATAACAACCTCGCAAAGGGCACAACTTTCATCATCTCTGTACCCAATGGCTGCATAATGTAGGATGATTAATGTAAAGCATGTCTCCTGGGGACGGGGGTTTGTGCTTACGATAGGTAGAAGTGACTGTCAAGTGACTGGTAACATTTTTCTTGTTCTAAGAAATATTTTTTCTTTCCCTTTTTGTGAGCAGGCCTGGCATAGCTCTGTGCTCCCAAATATTGAAAGCCTGTGTGATGGCTAGATTTGAGAACAACAAAATCAAGACACATTTCAAGCGGTGGTCAGCACCAAAATGGGAATTTGCATCTATGTGGCCCAGGAGGCATAGATGCCTCTGCTACTGATTAGGGCTTTTTACAGCAGGAATAAGACTGGAGTGTTGAGTTATTTAGCAGGGAATGATAAGGAGAAATATTTGGGATGTCATGGAAAGGCACATATAGCAAGAACACCAAACTTATTGTTCTCAACTAAGCCTTCTCACTTCTTCCTCCAGGGCTTCCTGCATGAGGAAGTCAAACATAACAGCTGGCTTAATATAGATTTTTTGTATTATTGTCTTGGCTGCTTCCTGTGGCTGCTTTCTCCATCTCTTGTATTATAATATATTTTCACTGCAAAGTTCACAATACAGCAGGAAACAAAGCACAGCGGAATGTACAGCATAAAAATTGATTGAAAATATGTTGGCAATGAAAAATGGAACAAGTCAAGCTAACATGAATACAACAATAAGCAGGGAAAATTAGCCAGAGAGCTGATAGCTGTCTTATCAATTGCTATTGAATAAAAAACTTATTTTGATTGGAAGTGCCAAGAAACCACCACCAATCCTCAGGGAAATTCCACTTTGTTTGCTCTGTTCCAAAGAAGAAAGTATGAAAATACTACAAATTATTTCCACTTTTTAACTTTTAATATTGTTTTGCAAGTGCTCATAAGTTTCAAGTTAACACATGGTGGAGTTCTGCTTTAGTCTGTTACAGCAGAATGGCAGCACACTTTTTTGGTTATCAAGTACAGTAGGAGCTGAGTACATCATCTTTGACCCAAATTACAATAGCACGATTTCTCTGAGCAAATGGAAACACTGCTGTACGTAATGGAATCATAGAATTGTGTAGGTTGGAAAATCTCTAGGATCACCAAGTCCAGCCATGAACCCAGCACTGCCAAGTCCAACACTAAATCATGTACCTAAATGCCACAGATGCATGTCTTTCAAATACCCCCAGAGTCTGACTCTACCACTTCCCCAGGAAGCTTTTTCTAATGCTTAACAACCCTCTCCCTGACTGAATTTTTTATGATACCCAATCTAAGTTTCCCTTGGCACAACATCTGGTTGGCCCTGATCCCCTGGTTGTCCCCCAAATGCCATGTGATGGCTCTGAAGATCATCTTTTTGTGAGGAGAAGCTCGTCAAACAAACCAACAAAAATACATAGTCTAAAACAGGTAAACAGACCAAAAAAACTCTTTAACAGGCAAATATCTACTACAAAGTGCCCTGAAATTTTCTTTTACCACGCTTTATAGAAGTCATCCCCAATTCACTTGAAATGAAAGCAATCACATCTTATGCAGAATATTATAAGATATATTCCCATTCATAAATATCTGTTCTACATTGCCAAACTTTCGGTGATTAGCACATAGTTTTAGGTTAATAACTTATAGTCTTGTTGTATTATAGCATAAAGATAAACAAAAACTAAGACAAAAAAAGGCATCTTTATTACTTAGTTTTCCGTATCTTCTGCAGCAGAATGTTCCCAAAGAACCTGTTTTGCTAGCATGGTAGCAAGGTCAGGGAGCAAGGTCATGGTAGACTCCATGTATTTTAATAACTTAAGATTTCAGTTTTAGAGGAACTTGAATTCCATGTTAGATATGTGACAAAAGGAAGGATAAGTAATCCTCAAAACCTGGAGAAGCTATTGTTTGATACAGAATGAAACAGCCTAACCCTTGCCAACAATATTTTTCTCCTTCCTTTTGCAAAATGAATTTTCTGACAGATTCATCTGCACTGCTTGCCTAATAATAGCAATTGTCTGTGTAATTGGGAGCATAAAAAGAGGTGGGTAAGCCTTTGAGGAAAGCCAGCTAAGCATGCAAATACTGCTTGTAATTGGTACATAAATTTAGATGGTCTAGTTGCATATGTATTTCCTATTTAATGGCAATATTTAGAAACTTGATACTTGTTCTGCTTCCCAACTTTCCAGGCCCTAATCCTTCGATGCATTTGATTTAACATAGCTTTTACAAGACCCTAAACCCAGAACTGGTTGTTAGAAATTATACATATTTCATCCATCTGCCTTTTGCACAAAAAGTAACAATGAAAAAGCAGGAACAATACATATGTATGGAATGATACTTGGCAGATCATGCACTGTTTTCTCTTGTGTTGTTTGAAATTTAGGTTTGAGCTGCTCAGATTGAGATTTGTCTGAGCTGTCCTCTGCAAAAAGTGGTTTTGAGGACAGATGTGACCACTTATAGACAATGTATCGTTATTCTTTTTCAAAATACAGGTTCAAGGTTACTTCCTTCCATAATTTTCCTTCATTCATAGCACAAAACATGTCTAAGTGGTTCAAATACTCAGAAGTTTCTTCAGGATTCTATTTTCATCAATAAAATATATTTAATTAGTCTTCATTGAACTCACCAGCATCTTCCAAAACCAGAAAATTTTTATTCTGATGCTAACTTCACTTTGTTCTTACTATCTAGAATCCCATATCCTTCCATTCCATCCTTCCATTAAATTAATTAATTAATTCTTCTCTGTCCTTTTTATCTGTCTTTTCCCTGCTCTTTCATATTTCTTCCAATTTCCCAGATCATTTTCATATTGACTTCCTATTTCTGTCAATACTATTTCCAGTTTATCCAGGTCATTGAGCTCTAGTAAGTCCCAAACCAGAAGCGATGGTGAATCCTAGAACATTGATAACTGGTACCATCCTCACAAGGTAAAAGATGGTAGCACTATTTCTGAGACAGTGACTGCAGGTTCTGGCTCCATTTCTGGGCTGCACAGGTAAAGCACTTTCTGTAGAATTTTGCAAGGAAAAGCAATTATTAGGTGAAGCCAAACCCACAAAAGATATACCTGTCTGTTAGCCAGCAATCTGAAATTGTGTTCACACCTCTTCTTATTGAAACCAAAGCCCATACATACAATAGAAGATTTGCAGAGAAAATACTAAATTGGGATGCAGTAAATTGGTGACAGTGCTGATGACCATCTTTATCACTATTTTTTACAGCTAGCAGCAGTTACATATTTAGTCCCCATTGTTATAATTCTTAACTGTGATTGTCCCACTCAGTTTGTGTGCAGGTTTTAAATTGAGACATTATCAGTTGATGAGTACATGTTCCACTAACATCTCAATTATATCCACTGTCTCCACATGCAATCATGAATATAATTGTGTGCATGAATACTGGCATTGACATTAAATTGTGTAAAAACTGATAGCTTAGAAAAATAACAGGCTGCCTGTTGTTTTATTTTACTACTTTTCACAGCTATTGTCACTCCAGGACTCTGGACTCTGCTAGGGTTCACAGGAGTTTTATTTTTTGTAGCATACTGTGGCTGAACCATTTTATGTGGTTTTCACTTGATTTAAAAAATACTTCCATGTTACTCAATTGTAGCATAGATTTTAATTTTCTGAATAAATAATATAAATCTATGATGTCTTTTAGAAAGACAGAATCTCATTTTAATGTTGAGAAATGTGTAGGAGAAAGGAAGAACACATAGAGGACTGATAAGACAACTCTTTATTCATAAGCTTAAGTGAAAAGAACCCAAAATATGTTATCATGAGTAATATTTGACTGAGTTCTTGCAAGAGCTTTTATGTAGCACAAGGTCATGACTCAGGTCCAAAGTTAAAGCCCAGTTCTCAGCTGCACTGAGAGAAACCTGGAACCTCAACAGAAAAGTTTTTTATGATTTAATTAAGTATATGATAGCATATTTGAGGAATTTATTGATTAAATTACCAATGCCTGTCACCTTTCAGTTAAAGTATTTTTTATCTCCCATTTTTACTATGATATATTTGTAAAAATTCACCACAAGCCCTCTTATTCTCATCTTTATTAGGCCTCTTAACTTTTCCTAAAAAAGAAATAACCTCCTTCAGATCATCATAGTATGGCTTGTTACATAATTTTTCTGAATGAATAAATTTTACCTAAATGAAAGGAATGAAAATTTCTGTCTATAAAAATTTACCAAGTAGAATTTTATTTCCTGAGATAGAAATATTTTCTGATAGTAATGGGAAAAAAAAACCCATTAATTGCTTTTTAAACTGGGACAAATATGATAGCAAATTTCCTGATGAAAAAATGTAACCCAAAGATGATAGACAAATAAACATGTGAGATTTAGATGCTGTCAGATGTTATATAGACATTACAAAAGATGCTATCACAGGAAGATTTTGAAGGTGGCTGTTGTAAAACACACCCCAGTGCTGATAGATTTTTATGGGATTAGTCCTCTGAGACTTGTGTTGTTACAACTGGTATAAATCAACTGAGAAACAGGAGAGGACTGAAACAAACTTGTTTTCAGTCATTCTAATGAGAATGCAGTTAAGTATAAAGGAGGATCAGAGAAGAGGATAGCCAGGTAAGAAGGACAGCAGCAGATTTCCAATTTTTTTTTGAAGGTAGAGTCCTTTTGACTTTTCCTCTTACATATTTCCCCAAGTAGCCACTTTTGCATTTGCTCTATGGCAGCGATTTCTGTAGCACTGAAGTTTTCAACACCTCTGTTCACTCATAGTGCCCGCAGCAACATTATTTAATTAAAGCATGGGACCCATCTGCTATACTGTAGGGAATGATGGGTCCTTCACTGTCATCATTTGATTTACTTGTAACTTACTGATGAGATGAGAAAAACTTCCATCTTAGAGGAAAACATCTGCCAACATAAAAATGCATTTAGTGGTACAAGAAGGCATGCAAAGGAATCTTAATTTGCCTTTATATATCTCATTGATTATATTTTTATAAACATAGGACATAAAAAAAAATTATTTTTTTCTGTAGTATAGTATAACACACAAAGGTTTATTTTTATATCCTTTCAGAAAAGCAAGAATTTCAGATACAGTTTTGACAAACTAAAATATCTATTAAAAGATAAAGGAAGAGCAGAGAAGAAAAAAAGTGTTAATCTCTTAGGGTAGTCGTAACTTTTCTCCTGAAAAATAGTTGTAAAAACCTGATTGATCCATTACCTTCTCCTTTGTGTTTTAAAGATAATTGCAAGTTGCAAAGGAAAAAAGACCAAAAAAACAACATAAAACCATGAGAAGCTGTTTGCCATCTGAAAATGAAGACAAATAAGAGCAGTATGTATTAATGAGCACTGATCCACTCATTGCTGCATGTAGGTAGTCTTTTCACTGAATTTGCTAGCATCTGCTGAAACCTTTTGTTTTCAGTTTTGCTAATATGCAAATACTGAGCCTTATGGCCATTCCAGATGTTTTAGCCTGGGCACATGGTCCTGATTGCTGTAAGACTCATCTCCAGAAGTTATGCCATACCTTCAGAACTCTTTATGATACTGACTGTTACCAGAAAAGACATTGTTATTGCTATGAGAAACATTATGTGCTATGAAATATAAAATACACAGTAATGGCAGTAATACAACTTAAGTATAAAAATGCCATAAAGAGTGAAGTAAGCATTTTATGATGAAATTTTACAATTTATATAGTACAAATAAAATAAAGATAAAACTGAAATCAATATCTCTTTTATACCTCCCTTTTACAAATTTGCTTGCAGCTCACTACAGATCTCATTAATTATTAAACAATTCTGCATTGTATTGAAAACTTAGCAAAGGTATTTCTTTCAATAGTTTTCTGCAATATATCAAAATAAACCAGACAACAAATCCCTTCTTTTCCTTTCCACCTATTTTTTTTTTCCACCAGCAATCTGATTTTCTTGTTGGGGCCTGTGTACTGCCAATCCTTGTATTTTTCCTATTCAGAAGCTTCCTGTACAAGCAAGCATTGCTCCCAAAACACAGGCCATCAGAAAACCCTGTTGCTGAAAGTCAATCCTGGTCACCCTGGCAGGTCACAGCAAGGGTATGTGACAAGAGGAACAATCTTTGTGGTAGTAGCCTAGTGAGGAGTGGGGGATTTCAAGCTCTTCCAGCTGACAAACAACTGCTGTGGTTTACAGAGGGTGATTTCCAGCCTCACAGCTACTGAATTGGATTCTAAAGTTACACTGTGGTTTTTTGTGACCAGCACCCAGGGTATCTAAACTGAAGGCCCAGAATGAAAGGAGTGATTGACGATTTTGTTCTACAGGCAAAGGAAAACCTTTCCAAGGACGATAAATCTTATTAAATAGAAAACAGTGTTTTTGCTGGGGCCAGTCTGAGATTGAGAAATCGACTCATGCAGGAGGCAAGGTCCGGAACAAGTTGAGTGCCATCCTCCTTTCCAAGTTCAAATTAGATTTTCTTAACCTTTCCTTCTGCAACATAAACATTTAGACAAACAGTCAGACAAGCATTATATGTTGTATAACAAAACATTACACAGTAGACACATCTTCCCCTGGGGAGAGGAATGAAAGAATAAACATGTAACAAGCATTAGTCACATTACTTAATGCACTACTGGAAAGCACTCAAATATTCATTGTGAGTATGCTATAAAGAGATATATGAAGTATAATAAGTGTGCTATATAACTTGTCAGATAATTTACTGCACTCTGCATCAGCCTGAGTTAGAATAAATTTTAAGAGTTGTTCCATGTGCAGTTAAGAAAAGCATCAAAATCTTGTCAAAAAAATTTTGCATTTGTCTTCCTAAGTGCAGGTGGGAAAAGCATTCCTGATTTTTTTTTTTAATGCAATTCTTTAGCAGCACTTATAATTGGTAAATTGTCAAAGGCCATCGAGATTGAAAAACTGTAGAGAAATATCCTGAATAAGGGATACTGTCCTCCTCATCACCATCATCTGACTGTTTCCTAGCAACCTTTCAGTATCATCTCAGTTTATTTCCATTTCCATAGGGACTGAGACAGCAGCAGTTAACAACTACAGCATGTAGATACAGACTAGGAACAGAGAGCAGCCAGTAGAAATGGAACAGAAGGAAATCAAAGTTACTGCTGTGCTCAGCAAAAAGTTTTGGGAAATGCATGGGGATCCCGTCTAACTTTGAATATTCTATGATTCTATTATTCTATACATAGATGAAATTTCCATCTCTGATTGAAAGTTCATATTTGCAGTCAGTCACTTGCAGTCTATGGTTTATAAGCACTATTTTTAGAAAAGAATAGACATTTCAGTTGGAAACACAAATTAGTTCTTCATACATATAAACTGGAGACAGTAAAAAAAAAAATCCACTGTCTTGAGTTGTCCACACCAAGACAGTTGATGGTCTCAGGTATGGAATATTCAAGACAAGTACATTGAAAATTCATCAGCAGTCAGAGATTCACTCTGTGATCTGCTCTGCTGCCAGAATTCAATTTTCTGACATAATGAAAAAGTTTTTGATGGAAATAGCAGGTCTGCAGTAGATTCTAAATATAAACAGTTTTCTAAATATTTTTATTTGGGTGGGGGAAATTGTTATTAATTTGTTTGCCTATTTATTTTGCTTACATGGAATATTTCTCTGTTTCTCATCATGTCTTACCCCCTGGCATGGGATTTTCAAACTGCATTAGAAGGAAGTCAGCTCTGTCATAATTCCTTCTTTAGACCAGTCAGTGGTGAGAGGTGAAGCATATCACATCTTACCAGGAGTGAATCCAAACTGTCCTAGTTTTCTACTTTTCCTGTCACTGGCTCATATGCTGTCATCTTGAATAGACTATAACTTCTAATGTGGGTTCCACTGCAGGCACTGCAAGTTGTTCAGTGTCTCATTGTGTAGGAGTAGCTGAGACTGTGAGCTGTGGCCAGAACTGGACAGCACTTCCATGTGGACAGGTCCAAAGTGTGCAGCTAAGTGTGCTTCTCTGAGCATTTCTGCACGCTCTGCAGCATGCTGGGAATACAGACCTACCCTTTTGACTGCAGAGTTTAGGGGCTCACCTCTGTTTCCTAGGTCAGAATTGCAGAATTTTACATGGGGGTCTCCAATACCCATTTGATTCAGTTCATTTGGCTTTATTGAGTGGTTGAGGAGACCTGGCAGAGTTGCCATTGCTGAGGAAGAATCTGGATGCATCATGCAGTTGCAGTGCTTCTTTTCACTTCTGAGTTCTCTAAGCTGTGTGTTCAGTTAATTACTCAATATTGTGGTGCTGATGGTGCCTTAGTGGTGACACAGGAATTTGTACAGGCTAGGCCCAAACTTTTCTGAGGCTATGGAAAAGAATAATATGGAAAAAATGGAAAATATGAAAAAAATATGGAAAAGAGTAGATCAGCAAGCACACTGTCTGCCAGGTAAGATGCATACACTAGTAAAACAACTTGCAAGTGAAGGGGAATGGGAGGAATTGATTCATTACAACACTTGCAGATGCACTATAGGAATTCCAACAGATATGTGTAATGACTCTTACACAGTAAATTATTTACTCTCTTGCAGAGAGTAAATTATGCAAAGCTCTGCCAGTGTCTAACCTTACACAGACTTCAGTGGTTCCAGGATTTAATCAAGTCATCTCAAGCACCACAAAATTAATGCTTCTCTTTGAAAATCATCAAATTAAGCTTTGAGTACCTAAAATGTTATACCTCTCACTTGTAATGCATGAATTGAGGCACTAATTTTAGCCTTACATTCACCTTTCCATTAGAGTTAAATCACTATTTATCTGTATATGTTATTTATATCAAAGATGCAATCCTGAGAGTGAGGTTTTGTACAAAACTGTAGGCTAAAGTAAACAAGCTTCAACTTCTTTTGCAGTTTGGTCAATTCTGGTTTTATTTCTCTCTTTCACTTTGGAGCAAACTTTGAGTATCTTCTTGTACAGAATCAGTGAATCCTGTAGATGAGAAGGGACCTCTTGAGAACAGATAGCCCAATTTCCTTGTTCAACTTCACTTCCCTTTACCACAGTCATTATTACTTTCTACCCTCTGCTCCAAGCACTGCAAGTACATCATCCACAGCCATCTATTCTGAGCTTTCTTCCATTGTAAATGTTTGTGACTCAGTCACAGGCAGCCATTGATTCCACTAAGGAGTTAATTCAGTTTAGAGCCTTTCCTGAGAGCCAGGAGGGAATGGTGCTGCCACAGACTGACACCTGCTGTCCCCTGGGTAAAGGCAGGCAGTATTAGATGCATCAGATGGACAAACCATTTCTCAGTGGGTGTGGAAACACTGGAGGAGGTGTGAGGCAGGGGAAGCTCTGGGTGCAGAGCTGAATTCTGGGGGCCATTGGATCTTTTGTCTTCTTGGTGCCCAGCTCAGGGCCCAAAAGGTGTGAGCTCACTGACAGGGTGATACACAGGCCAGCATCTTCCTACAAGCAGGGTGGTGATGGCAACAGACCCTGATGACAGGTTGATGAACACCAGCCAAAAACCAGGTAACAATTCAGGGCCAAGGACAAGCCAGGAAATCAAAATAAGGGGTCAGGAACAGGGCTGGAGACCCTGCAGCACCTCTGAAGGGTGCTAAACTGGGATCCTGGGCTGTGGGTTGGTTTAGGGCAGCTAGGCAAGGACAGTCAGGTCCATAATTCTTTCACAGTCCTGCAAAGGTCTCTTATTAGTTCCCAGTCTACTTTAGGATGTGTTGTGAATAAAAATTAAAAATGACTACTGGAAAGTAAAAAAGCATTCACTGAAAGCTGAAAAAATTGAGCAATGCCATTTCATTTTTGTTAACCAAAAAAACCAGCTGAGAAAACATAAATTATAAGAAAATGGTTTGCACTGACAAAGTGATACCACTGAAACTGCAAGGTCTCATTAGCAGCGTGATATTCTACAAGCTTTGCAAAACAAAAGTATTATTTAGAAAGTTAAAACATATCTCACTTAAAGCCTACTGGATTTTGCTCTGATACTGTATTCCCCAGGAAGCTAAATTATTTGTTGATTTGTTAAGGTGAAAAATTATCTAAATGCAAGAACTGAAGTGTATGAAATTGAGGTTCAAATGGAGGGTCATTAACCCACTCACTAAATTTTAGTGCAGACACTTAAATTGTTCCAAATATAAAAATAAACTCTTTTTCAGTTGGAGCCTTTGCCTGCCAGAAAGTACATTTTAAAAATGAAAAAAACTTTGTTACAATTTTTTGTTTTAATATCTCACTCTGAAAGAGCAATAAAAATTACTTTTAGGATGACCCAATACTTGCTTACTTAAGATTATAATCTGAGACTGTATTTTAAGTACTGCTATAGATATTATAATTCATTATTGCAGATTTTCCAGCATGTCACATTAGAGCACAAGCTCCAAAGGAGTAAAGTGATGGACCAATTTCAAGGCCAGGGAAAAAAATGTGAATCAGTATGTTATGTAGTCTGAGCATTGGGAGAGTTCAGCACATTGTGACTTTCAGCTACAGTCAAGGAAAGAAATTTATTGTAAATTATATGCCTTTAACCTTTGAAAGTAACTTTTCCTTTACAGGAGTTGTATTCCACCAGCTCCTTATTATACTTTCAGTTCCTCTGAGTAATTGAGAATGTTAAACTGCCTCTTAAAAATTAATTTCTCTTACTAATAATGGTAAGAGAATGGTCTCCAATTGAATAAACTGTACTTGAATTGATTCAGCCTGGAAGTATTGCCTTCTTCCAGTGCTGTTTTTTGTGAGTAAATGATAAAAAAGTATTTGAGCTTTTAAAAATGAAAGGTTTCTCATCTGTTTGTGTTCTGCAAGACATAATTAACTGAATTCCTCGTTCGAGCACTTTCTTTTCTTCATTTCTTCACTCTTTGCAGGTTGGTATCCCTCTGAAATGCTTGTGAGCCCCATAATGACATCACTCCACAGTAATCATTAATTGTGGGCTTAAGTATGCTGTGCTGTATGTATCATTCATCCCTGTGTTTTCATCTGCAATTCCACAGGTCATACTTTTAAATATTCTATGAGGGAAAAGAACAAATGCAAGCTCATGGTATGGTGTTATCAAAAGCTTTCCTGTTTCTAACATGTATTCATTACCCTTCCATCCCCCTCCCTTTTCTGTTTCCCTTTCAAATCTACCTCTCACTTTGTGCTCTTGTGTGGCCTCTTTTTTCCTTTTCTCTTCATATGTGGTTTTCTCTGTTCTTTTTTCATTTTCTTTGTCTCTCTCCAGGGTATCTAGTGGGAATATTTATTAGCAGTAGAATTTGGACTTCCTCAGCTGATTTTGCTATAAACTTGACAGACATACATGGAAATGCTCTTGTCCATGATCACACAAGAGGTCATACTTCATTGTAGCAGTTCTAACTGGCATTCTTAAAGTATCAATCTCCTGCTTATTTGAGGAAAACCAAATGACAGTTAAATAGAAAGCTGGGATTCTGACAGTTCAGATCTAATTTAAAATATTCTCGTGTGTTAACAGAGATTTCTTTTGATTTTTTCTTCCATTTATTATGGATTGATTGCATCTTGTAGGTCCTTTCCTTATCTTTAGTAAAGGATAAAACAACTGTATATTCCACAGGTTACAACTGTGTTTGACTGGTCAAAAAGTCCTGTGGTCTCAAATCTGGCTATAAGACGCTCATGTCTTTCTTCCATGATTTCTTGTGGGTGTTGAGACAGGCACTAAACCAAGATATTTTGCAAAAATTTTAAGAAACATATTTGCAAAGATTAGATAGGGAAAAAATTCAAACAATATAATCATTAGTCAATTATTTAATTTGTCGATCTCTAGATATGGGATATTTGCTTTATTTTACTTTATTTTTGGCTCTTTAACACACTCCTCCCAACGTTCGTTTTAAACACATGGGTTACAAAGTCCATGTTGGATAATGACATTCTTAATTTTAAAAGCCAGTGGATAAAGGGTCATTGAAGCAAAAATGTTGTGACCTTGACATCCAGTGTACAGTACAGTATTTTCAATTTTGAGTGAACATGGAATTCAGCCACAGGAACTGTCCTGAAAAAGCTTGCTATCTGCAGTACTTTAACCTTAGAAATATTTAAGCCTATCTTGAAGATTACATGAGAGCCTAGAACCTGCACTGCAATAATTGTCCCTTCAAACACTAAATTATGTTAGTTGATGTGATCACCTTTTATAAAGTGAGCCCACTTCTCTTCTATTCTCCTCAATTCTCTGCTCAGTTTCTGCAGTTTCAGTACAGCAACAGAAAACAGGATAAAAAAGCCCAAGTCAGCAGTGACACTTCTATAGAGTAGCCCACTAAAGCCACCATTTAAATTTTACTGTGGGTAACAGGAGACATTGGGATTGCTGCCCTAAAAAAAATAGATTCTGAAGAGTACAAAACTGCAAAGCATATAAGCAAACTGAGATATTTTTTGTCATTTTTCACTCTACTTGTATCTCCCTTATCAAGATTATAAATTCCAACAGCCATGGCAGGAAAACACGATTCAACAAGAAGTATTATAATTTATTGGGAATTCATTAAAAAAAGTGACTTTCTGCAAAGATATGAAGAGCTTCCCCTAAACTACAGATAAGCCCTAATGAAAATACAACTTACTTCTTTATTTCTAGCTTAGTTTGCAACCTCCTAGAGATTCCTTATCCTTTGCCATTCTAGAAGAGCCATTCCTAAATAATTACTTCCACTGGCCAAACCTATGGAAAATAGAATAGTACAGAAGGAAAAATTCAAACGAAAGTGATTAGTGAGGTCTCCTGATTTCTGGTGACGTATTTTAAGAAATGGTCATCCCTTTTTATTTGCTCCAGAATTTTTCTGCCTTAGTAGAAGAATTGAATGTATATTATCTTCTGGATCATGACATCCAGAAGACATGTTTCAGCATATCATTTGAAACTGAAATGTGTGGCTTCTGTGGGAGTTTCATAGGTTGTGAACAGTGGCAGCTCAGAGGGCAATGCCTTTTCATTTTTTTTATCAGCTACCAGGAGGCCAATACCTATAGGAAGACATTAAAATCTTAAAAAGTCACTGTTGACCAGTTAGAGCCTTGGCTCCCTACTGGTAAAATGAAATTAAAATAAGGCTCACCCACCTTGCAATGGCTCGCTATTAATACAGACAAGTCAGCATGGGCAGCAAAGCAGCAAAAGACTCTTCCCATGAATAAGAACAGAAAGGTATTGAGCATCTAAGACCAAAATTACC
The DNA here is from genome assembly GCF_037042795.1 of Molothrus aeneus. Classification (NCBI taxonomy): domain Eukaryota; kingdom Metazoa; phylum Chordata; class Aves; order Passeriformes; family Icteridae; genus Molothrus; species Molothrus aeneus. The sequence goes on from NC_089648.1 coordinate 102,174,420, forward strand.
TAGAAAAGGAGAAGTGGTGTGTGTCTCACTTGCACAAAACCATAAAACAGACAACTCAAGTAGTAAGACTAACAGAGAAATGTGGAGAAAGAGGCAGCTTTCAGACAGACATCCTTTGTCACCAGTGGGTTTCCTGTATCCTTGAGCATCTCAGCTGAACTGCTATTTTAGAGGGTTCTGTTGCCAACTGCTTCCATGAGCTATCATAACACATATGTATATTAATTGCCAAAGGTGTTAAATAAATCTTTCTGCGTCTTGGCTTTCTTACACATGACAGCCTACACAGAATGGCTTTTTGCTTTGTTACAGCCTGCTATACTTCAAGTGAAATAATATGCTGGACTTGTGCCATTGACTTACACCCTGTGCATCCTACTTATGCCAGTAGATTTATGCATTACTGACAGCAGGGACAGACCATAATCATCTATTTCCCCCTTCCATTTTAGTGGAGAAAAATTAATATATCTGATTAAAATATCTTCACAGAATGACAGGAACAGCAGTATCCGTACAAGGGAAATTCTCATTGTGTTTGAAAATTACCTGAGGGGTTTCAGATTGTCTTTTAATTAATTTATAATAACTTCTGAGTATAAATGACAATACAAAATCAAATCATTGAAACAAAATGCCTGAATGATATTTGAATTTTATTTGGTATTTCAACAGGCCTGCTGAATTGGGCTTGCCTCATCATATGGCAAAGATTCAAAGAAATTTCTACATGGAATAAATGACCAGGATGGCACTTTGCACATTAGAGTACTCAAGACATTTACCTATTGGAATATATCTATTACTACAGGCCTAATTCTAAAGACTGTGTTCTTGCACTTGTTTCATCAACACCTGTACATTTGAAAGATAATGCCCAAATTACCATCTTGAGTACATTTGCTGGCAGGTCTTTACACCCATTTTGGACACACTGGAGGTGTCTTCACAGTGGTACCAGTATAATTATACACTTAAAGCAAACAGCGAAAATGTTACATGTGCAAATTTATTTTAAAATTAGATTTCTGGCAAGTACATGAGAAAAGACTCAGAGTATGTTAAAATATCTGAAAATAATTGCCACTAAGTTTAATCAGTTATGTGAAATGTGAAGTCAACCCAAGGTCACCTTAGAAAGGAAAAGAACTATTTCAGCAGCCATTGCACAGAACCAGACGGCATGACTGGGAGGTTAAAAACAAGAAAGGACAGAGTTCTTCAAAGCTGTGTAAATTTGTTAATGTATGCAACAAGAATCATGTAAATGAAAGATTCACTGATTATTTACAAATTAAATTCACTAACTTTATAATTGATGAAAAATTGAATGAAGATAAGAAGCTTAAGACACATACAATAGTTTCCAATTCATATTCATATATTTTCTTTGAAGGATTTTATATTGTTATAGACATCTCCTGCTCTTCAGTCTCCCCCTACTCATTTCAGAGTGTAAAGAAGATCAAGCAGGCTGCATGTCTCCTCCAGCCAACCTTTCTACAGAGATCTTCAAGGTTATTTCTATTTTATATCTTTTTATCCTACATTTTAATAGTGGTAGAAAAATAGTTATCTAGTAATTAGGCATGTATAATTTATCCTAGGCTATCAAGTTTACCCTTCAGACTATCAGTTCCCCTCTCACATCTGTACTCCAGATAATAACTTTACATACCTTTAAACTATTATTGACTTTGCTGTTGCTTAAGACACTTGTCTTTCATGGTACCAAAGGCCATTCCATTTTTAATTTAGCTACTATTGTATTAGTTAATGAATAGGTCATAGTTGTAAGCAGCTAAAAGCCAAATGCCCATCAGAGACATCTAGCAGAGTACTGGACCTGAAGGCAAGTACTGCTTTGGAAGCAAGCATAGCTATAATAGATAAATAGGCACTGCTTGAATAAAGCATGACCAGCAGAACCATGGTTCTTAGCTATTTCATCTGATTATAATGAGATGCAGAAGGACAATTTTCAAGGAAGACTCTATGATAAATGTGGAGTCCAGTGTCTATAGAAAGCAGGACAGCAACATTGCTCTGTAACTCACATCCCCAAGCACAAACAGGGACTTAGAGTAACCTTCTGCTCTTTGAGATAAGTAAAATTGGCATAAATACAGCTCAGAAGCTAGCTGGAATGTGGCTTCATGGTTAGTGTGTGTATGAATGTGTGGATGAAGGAGGAAAATATCTAAATACCTATGACAGGAATTTACAGAAAATGGCTTCTCCAGGGGAAAAGACATGGTCACTACTACAAGGGTGAGATTAAAGAAGTGGCTTGTCATTTAAGAGTCCCGTGCTATGATTAGCATTATGATTAGCAATATCATCCTATCAGGGAATGTAAATGGTGGTAATAAATGGAGATTTATTACCACCATTTACATTCCCTGATAGGATGATATTCCTGTTTCACTGGCACCTTAAAAACCAAGCCTCTTAACCCAAGAAAGGCTCCTTCCATAGCAGTTAGGCAGCCTTTGTGGGGGACAATTAGCTATTATGAAGAATTAAAATCACAGCATCAAGGATGGAAGAGTCCTCAGAACATTTATCATCCAACTCACTGTTTTCCAGGGCTTTATCCAGCTGCACCTGGGAAGCCTCCAAGGATGGAGACAGCACAACCTCTCCACACAACCTATTCCACTGTTTCTATTTACATCTAGTCTGAACATTTCATGTTTCAAGCTATGCCCACTGTCTCTCACCCTTCCATTGCTCACAACTGTGAGGGCCAGCTCCACTTTCTCAATGACCACAAGTAGCTAACAGTGGGCTGCTGTTCAGTCTCCCCAAAGCTGCCTCTCCTCCTGCTGAGCTCCTTCAACCTCTTCCTAAAGGACAAGTGCTCCAGCTCACTGTGCACCTTGGTTGCCCTTGCTGTGCTGTCTCCAAGTTACTGATGCCTTTCCTGGACTTTGGGGGTTGAGGGATGAGAATTGCCTCCTCCAGGTCACAGACAAAAGTGTTGAGGAGAAGGGGTACCCAGTTAGACCCTGTGATGATCCCTTGTTACTCTCCTTCATGTAGAGTATGACAGATTAAATGCCCGCTCCTCAGTCTAACCCTCCAGTCATCTTTCTACGCTTAGATTTTCTACTCAGTCATAAAGTCCTCACTTGCATACAATAGCATTGAGAGAGACAATCAAAAGCCTTGCTAAAACCCATGCTAGTGGCATCCACTGCTCTATCCTTGCCCACAGGTCCTTTCACTTTAATATGGAAGGCAATAAGGTCAGTCACATGGTTTACCACCTGCCTTCACGGACTACAAGTTTACATGCACTACTGCCCAGATTAGATGCTTTTATGCTGCAAAAATAAGGTTTAAAAAATCCTAAAATTAGTCTTTCATGGTTCTAGGAACTCTTTATTTATGATGTCCATTGCAAACACAGAACTGTTTCCATCACCAACTGCTTGAACACCATCTATGAGTTCTTACAGCAAATTAAAGAGGTTTCAAGTGACAAAATCATGGCATTGCTGTCAAAAAAGAGGGGCTTTTGACAGACAGGATGGTAATTGCAATATCAGGTATCCTGTTGTTTTAGGTTGGCTCCTCAGTACAGCTCAACTTGGCAGAGTAAACATTGACACAAAAGCTGATTAGTTATGGTTAGATTTTTTTGTCAAGGTTGTCATTTAATCTCCCATTAGAGTAATTGATAAATCTTCCATTGCCTTCTGTGGAAACTAGGTTGTGCCATAAGAACAATCCAGAAAATCTGGTTTGTCTCATTTGGTTTTGAGATGCTGGAGAAGAGCAGCTTATACTGGAAATTGGGTTGTTCTGAAAGAAGAGAGAAAAATTTGCTCAGAAAAAAGAATATTCAGAATCTAGAAACTAATTTCCATATCTAGAATACTTCATTGGCCCTAGTCAAATAGGGCTTCTACAATACATTTGTGGAACATGAAAGGACATAAAATTAGCCAGTGTATTTATCTGAGGGGTTCCTAAGAATATTTCAAGTTCAGACCTAATTTTTAACACTTGATAATAAAAACATCGACAACCCCAAGGAACAAGCTAACAAACTAACAAACTAACTAACCTTGCTAACTACACACTAACAAACCACATTTTTAAATTTAAAGAGTCTCCTATCCTAAATAAAAAAATACATATTTTGCATTTCTAGCAATGTTACATACAGATATTGCTAGTGCTGTAGGTGTTATGGTCAAGAAAACATCATGTATTTTGGCACCCTCTTACCTCTTTCCTCCTGGGAACCTCTCTTTCTGCAGACCATTAGATAGTTCAGACTGACAAGGAAGCCCCTTCAGACTACATAACTTAAATATAGTTTATTTGCTTCGTATCCAGCCATCTGTAAGTGCTGTCCCATTTGCCAATCTGCAGGGGCTGTTTCCATATTAAGACATAAAATTGCAAGATCCACCATCATCTTCATAAGATTCTTTGATATTTTTTAAAATTATTTTTACATATCCAGCTGAGTGGTTAGTAAGATTCAAAACCTTATACTGTCTCCACACATGAACTAGTTCCCAGTTTCAAGCAGTAGTCTGAAAACCCAATTTCTAGCTGTTACTCAGAATGAATCATGGGACTCAAAGGCCCCCTCACAGGCAAATACTCAAGGGGACAGTGTATCCATGGGGAGGAAATAAAGAGACTGACCTATAACATAATAATAAGCTAGGATGCAGTAGGAGAGGGCTAATGGATGCCATGTTATTTATAGCTATAACAAAACTCACTGCCTACAGTTTATAGATAGAAAAATTCAGAGTGGAAATATGAGACATGTTTCTACCAGTGAGAGAAAATAGCCATTGGGCCACTTTATGAAGGAAAGTAGTAGATTTTCTGTCCATCATGCAAAATTTTAAAATCAATAATGGGTTTCTTTCCAGAGATGTACTGTATTAAACCATAAACTATTGGATTTCATATGGATGTCATTGGTGGTGTTTTACCTCCTATGTCACATTATGTGTCAGACTAAATGAGTAGAGTGTTCTCTCCTGGCCTTAAAAGCTATGAAGTGATCAATGTCTGTTTCAGGACCACAAGCATGGAAAAAAGCAATTATTACTTATGGCTGAAGACACCATGTGTCCTGATTGGCCTGGTCAGTCAGTGCCAACCAATGGAGACTCCCGATACTCCTAAGACAAAAAGTAATCAAATATTCCTGAACTGTGCTTTCTGCTTTTTAAAAATTCAGTAATTTATCATTTTTGCTTTCCTGCATAGGATGCAATGGGTTCTGTTAAGATGTCATTTCATTTCATGGAAAGATGCAAGTACTCAAATGAGTGGCATTCTAATGTCTATAAACAATGGCTGTCCTTCCTGTAATTTTCATCACTGGTCTATTTTACCCTTTTTCTGACCTGAATACCTCCTTTCCATCTGAATAGTATTTCTCATGTTTTCTCCCTGCTCCCCCTAGCTGGCTTTGAACTAATGAATCATTTACACCTTTGCATTTATTTATGATTAAGGAAAAGGTGGCTGAAAAAATAGAAGGAAAGGACTGATGATTGAATGATATAACTCAGCAGGAATGAAAGTGCATCAGAAATTCATTATTCTTTGCTTTCTTAAATATTTTGTATATATTGTGATGCAGATAAGTTTTGCTTTTTTTAAGAACAAACTTAAGAACTAATGCTTTGTTCAGACTGAAAAATTCTGGAAAGATCATAGTCTTATCTTGTATATTATCATAGTCAAAGAATTGCAGAATGGTTAGGGCTGGAAGGCACTTCTGGAGATCACCTGGTCCAATCCATCTGCTGAAGTAAGTTGCACAGGATCACAGCCAGACAGGTTTTGAATAACTCCAGAGAAGGAGACTTTACAACTTCTTTTGGCAACTCTGTCAACCTCAAAATAAAGAAGATTTTTGTCATATTCAGATGGAAATTCCTGTCTCAATTTGTGCCCACTGTCCCTTGTCCTGTCACTGTCCTGAAAATGTGCTGTTTTATTTTTTTTGTGCTATTAATTATGTGCTATCTTAATTAATTTAGCTCTAAATTAACCTTTGGGATTTGTGTGCAGTCTGTCTAGAAGATCACTAGAATACCAATGAATTCTTTTGTCTTCTTTAGCTATTCTGTGTACAGTAGGCTGTGTGGTCAGAAATGACTGAACTTCCTTTGAGACATTTACCTCAAAACAATTTTTCTTGTCAGAAATATGTATTACATGGTGTTCAAGAAAAGTATGTGGTTTAAAAATATGAATAAATTCTGGATACTACTTATGAGGAAGCTTCATTTTGTTTTCATGATGAAAATCAATTTCTCCTATTGAGTGCAGAGAACTGTGACAAGATGCTAGTGGAAGATGGATTATGTATAGATAGATATAGATATATAGATATGGATATATAAATAGTTCCATGATCCTGAGAGAAAAGGAGACAGGAGGATGGAAGGAATATCTCATAGCTGTCTGCAGCATCATGTTGTTGGATGGGGAATACTCTTCCTGTCCCAATTTCATTCAAATATTTTGTTTCAAATATTGAGTGCCTGGGCTACACCTCTAAGTTGATGCCTTTTCATGTTTTGTACCTTACAAAAACATTTCTCAAACAGCTGGCTAAAAGGTTCTTGTACATGCATGGGAATTTTGTGAAAGGGATTAGTTTCTTATCATGATGTACAGTTACAACAATCCCACCAAAATCCTACCCTGTCTTAAAAGAGCTGAAAATTCAGATTTGTAGAAGTGCAGGTAAAATGCTACAGCCTTATTCTGTGTCATTGTATCAGCAATGTGTAAATTAAATGATTCTTAGTATGCTTTGCTATAGTACAAAATGACAGGTTTTCTTCTAAGGATTACAAAGCATTGTATCACTCTGTGCTGTTCCTGTCTATGTAGAGTGATATGCCTTTAAACTGCCAGAGTAAGATGTAGCTCATCTTTTGTACACCAAAAGAATTGATAAAACTCCATGAGAAGTTGAACAGCATCGTTTTGCCTTCATTTAATTGCAAATTCCACAATATGTACTGGGGAAAAAAAAGCTACAGAAAAATGTTGCCTTTGTATTGGTTGATCATGAACCCACATAGCTCAAATTCTGAAGGACTAAATTTAAAAAAATAAGCTTGAGAATATTATCTGATTAATTATTCTGAATTTCGTCTAAGTTTCACTGGCAATTGTAACATTACATAGCATCTGTAATAACGAATTGGGAAGAAAAATAGAATCAAAGAGATGTCTTCTGAGAGCTGTTGCTATCCAGTATATCAAGAAATTTAAAGCCTGAAATTTTTGCAACTTGTGTAAAAAGATCAAAACAAATTCCTCTTGGAAGAAAAAACAATTTAAGAAAACATCTTCACATCTTATTACTTAGTAGTAAGGAAATATTTTAAAAGTTGTGCAACCAAAATGCACACGTGGTTCAATAATTTGAATATATTTAATACCCAGTCTTAAAAAGCAGCTTCAGATGTGGTCTTATCTCTGGAAGTAGCATCTAAAGCCTAATTAGAAAACATTGTCTCACTATGAGCAAGATCACTTACATCAGCAGCAGCAGCAGCTTAAACGATATAACTTGTTATATTAAAAACGTTAATTGCATATAAAAGCTTAAAAATATAATTATATTATTTTATATAGAGATATAAAAGCTTAAAACTTATAATTCAAGCATCACTTTAAACCTTAAAAGCCTTATAAGCTTAAAACTAAAAGTGCTTTCAGTCCTGAGTGTTTGGTTTTGAAGACACTGGTACTCAAAGAAGAAAACAGCATATGCATCCCAGCCCTGTAGGGCAGCCATCTGTGGAGGTTCCCTGCTCCAACAGGCAAGCTCTGGAATGGGAAGTATCAGAGAGGCAACATCCATGTTAGCCAAATGCCTGAGTAACCATCACTGCAAATCAGGAAAGGAAAAGCACCTTGGGGTATTCTCTGCTATTTAAAGGCAGAGAAGGATAGCAAGAGCACTAAATAAAAGAGAGAGGTGAGTCACATGGATGTTTGATGACTTGCCACAGATTTTTCTATAACTTCTGTGGAAAACTAAGCTGATACCCTTTTCCCAGTACTGACCTTACTGTGGTGAAAATGAACATAACAATTCTTCTCACCTGCTCAGATGCTCTATTGCCAGTGCCTTTGTACCCAGGGATTCAGAGTGTTTGTACTGAAAGGTTGAGCTGATCTTCTCAGCCCTTTTCTATTGAGCGGAAATATTTACATTTTGCTGAACTTCTGAAAATTATAGCCCTGAAAATGAAGGGAAGACTGGAAAGCAGGACACTACATCAGCATTAGCTAAACAAGCAAGTCATTATCATCATCTTACACTGCTTAGTTTTTAGCATGTTCCCTGCCTTAATTTTCTCTGGAGCTAAGAAATGTTGAAACACGGTTTGGAGTCTGGCAAAATACACAGAGTCAATTCAGCCAGCAATATTGATAAATCTGCCCCACTTCAGGAGAAAGAGGTTTGTCCATGGCCATGTGGCATAAGTTACCCTCAGGCCCTGCCTTGGGTTTTGACCTATAAGTGTGATCCTAAATTCATTGCCATCAGCCATCTTTCTTTAATCAAATACTTGAACTGGGTTTCAATATCTGACCTCAGCTCTCTCCAATCCTATGTTAAATGTCATTTACACAGGAGGAATCTGGTCATGCTCATGGCTCTGACCAGAATTTTCATAACAGAAAAACAAAACAAACAAACAAACAAATCATTGAATGTGTTGTTTCACCAATTTTGCTTCTGAAAACTCATGATTTTCTTATATAAAAATATTGAATCCAAATCTGCTCCAAAGATCTTCCTGCTTTGTCTCAAGAGCAAAACATTTTTACTTTTGAAATATAGGTTTTTCCTTCTCTCTATACATATTTACACCAATTTTATTGTGAACAGGAAGTAAGAATTTATTTTACACTGTTTTGATCTTTCAATCACAGATTACGAAGTTCTAGGTATTACTTATCAGTCATGGCTCATAATTTTTAAAAATGAGACAAAATATATTAAGTCTTGACTAATGTTATTTTAGGACTTAGCATTTATACACACCCAATAGTCAGAGCCTGGCTTTCAAAGCTTTTGCAACACTACCACATCCTAACATAAGACTTTGTTGAAGCCATAGATGTATGTTTAGATGGGCACTGCCAAACATTATTCTAACATAAGAAATACTAGTCCAGTCCATCAGCTGCTTTCATTAATCTCCTATACTAAATTTAGAGCTCATTCCTCTTGACATCCCTGGTGCTGAGATGGTGTATAAGGACAGCATTTTTATCCATCAGTACTAGCAACAGACAGCATCCAAAACAAAGCAGAGCATTCAGCATAGCTCAGCCTGGCAGAACATAGCATAGAAACGGAACCTTATGGACTTTCATATCTTCACGACCTTTAGCTCTGATACTTCCCAATCCAAATATTGTGGAATTTATACAGGGCTCAAGGCCTCAGAAAATACCCAAAAATGGAGAATTATGAACACATCCTCACAGTTAAACTCAAATTGCATTTTCATATTAAAATGGTACCTAACAGCATGTGTACTTTGGTTTCATAGTCATGTCTTTTATCAGTACACGCATTTAGAAAGTACTAAAGCAGAGCATATATCTCAAGCATAAGAGATCAATTCAGAAACTGAAGTTTCTTAAACAAATTTGTTATTTTAACTCTGCTAGGAATTTACCATGTCTACTGAAGCAAAAGAAGATTTGCCTTAGGGTATCCTAAAAGCAATTCTGTAGGCTGTGTCAGTGAGTAACTGGGGGAAAATGAGGAGAATTCAACTTACAAATCAGAACAAGCCAAAGATTTAAATGAGACTGAGATGAAATAATAAATAATGCATTTTAATTCATCAGTCATGGCAGTAGCTTAATTCACATCATATTCATACAACTAGAGCATTCCACAGCCTCAGAACTATTGATCTCAAAGTTTTAAGATGTAGAACTTATATTTTACTTATTTAGAACTTAAATTCTATTTATTTCTCAGGCAGCTAGTTTACTTGAAATTTACTGGTAATATTGCAGGAGAACGTTGCAGCTGATAATTATATGCTGAAACAGATTATTTTAATAAAAAATTATTTATCAAAATAAATTTTATAAAATGCGGTGTAAATTAATCTAGATCAGTTACACCTATAGCTGTTGGCTCTGAACTGGAAAAGAACTTCAATAGCAATAAAAAGAACAGCACTGAATATAGAATACACAGCACACACACTGCAATTTAATTTAAAAGGATGAGTGGTTTCTCTCTCTGTTGGTTACCCTTTGGCATGTTCAACTAATGCACTTCCCTCTCTGCCTGACCCTTTCACTGTTCAAGCTTTTTCTCCTGATGCAGAATGAAAACTGCAAGGCTTTTTGAATAGTTAAGTGAGCCTGTTTGACAACAAGTCTAAAATAATTCCCAAAAATACACATTATAAAGGAGCTCTTCTTCTTTTAAGTTAGAAATGCATATTTTGTATTCTAAGCCAAATGGAATTAATTTCTGAAATTTCATCCAATGCACGGAATTTAGTAGGCATTTAGCTTAGTGGGTGTTAGGCTATTAACCTAAGGAACTTCAATTTTGATCCAAACTTAAACTGTCTAAAGGGAAGGTCTTTGTCTCCCTTCACCTTTATTACCATGTGTTTACCAGTGCAAAGTAAAAAAAAAAAAAAGGACATAAACCAGCAAGGCTCTGATGTTTTTATACCAACTTAGCAGACTTGTGATTGGTTACATAAGATATAATATAGTGAGAACAATCCTGAGATTACCAGACTGACATTATTTCTTGTGTCATACAATAAAAAGGGAATAAAGAACAAGACCTACCATCTTTATTACCACTGCTACTTAGAAACATTATGCTAAGTCCTGAGGCTTCATGTTTTCATGTTTTGAGGCTCAAACAAGTCTCTGTGAGATCTGGACAAAACACCTAACTGAGAAAATCACATACATTATGAAAGAAAAAAGATAGAGAGAATTTCTTGAATCTTTCTCTAAGCTCTATAGCACTGGTTAAAAAAACCAAGAGATTGCCTAGCAGATTCCTAGAAATCTGCTATAGAACATCAATTCCTGGTTCATCTGTAAGTGCTTTAAATTACAAAGGTTATTTTTTCAACTTTACTCTTATGAATGAATAGCCTGAATAAGTAAAGAACATAAATGTGGATAAAAGTACAGATGTGAATTGAAGATGAAGGATTGGCCCCTTATTTAATGAGCACTAAGTTAAATGAAGCCACAAAAAATAAACAAAGATCATTTTGGAGTCAAAATGCAGCAACAGATTGATGACACATGACAGCAAAGTAGAGATGTTAAAAGGTGAAAAAGGAAACCCATCTTTTCTAGCAGAATTGCAAAAGCAATATAGACAGGAATTACCCACATCTAAATTGGCCAAGAGAACAATATTAAATTCATAAAACTCAGCTTAAATTGAACCTCTTTCTGGATACACCTTTACTTGTTTTTAGTCATTATTGAGGCACTTGAGAAAATTTACACTCGATAATTAAGTGCTCAGTAAATTGCTCAGTCTGTGTGACATGTTGTGGTCCAGAATTTGACTTAAAGAGGAAATAGAATTTCAGGGCTTTAAAAAAAATGAAAATTTGCTCTTGAATTATTTAACAGTGTTATTTCAATTAAGAGGTCTTACTTGCTGGAACCAGAGATTTGGGGCAGGTGTACAGAAGGGCTGGGACAGAGACCAGGCATTCACTCCACACCTATGATTCACTGAGCAGATGAATAAATTCATCCTCATTATAGCAGCAAAGCAGACTTGATTGCAGAGTCCAGATAGGTATGGAAATGCTTGTTTGCCTTCACAAGATCAGGTTTTTGACCTAAAAGAACACAGGAAATAGGACTGGCCTAGATAAAGTCTTTTCTTTGTGTACTTTGTAGGTCACTGTCCTCCTATTAGAAAAAAAAAACCAAAACAACTAAATTATTTGAAAGTCAATATTACAGTTGTAAAAATACCATACAGTGAAAACTACTCATCCATGGCAGAATAAATACATTGCAAGATTTGTGTATTCTTGTAATGTTTTGCTTTAGAATAAGAATGCTCAAATCAAACATTATTTCAGGCACTATTTCATCTTCATCGTATTGGCAGTCACTTATGATGCCTGCTTTTAGGGGACAATTTTATTCCATTCCCAGTAAACCATTTCTGTGAAAAACCTCAATAATCAGTCTGAAAGTGAAGCACAGCTCTAAGTCACTACATGAGAGTATCTATATGACAGCACACTTTAACTACAGAGAGCAATATGTTTGGAAATAAACTGAATCTTCTCCAGAGCTATTTTCCTTGACACAGCTGTCTTCTTAAAATATGAAAATTAAATAATTCTGTGCCTTTGCACCATTTCTTTCTGTTTCTGTTTTTGTCATACAGATTAAAAATCTATGAGTGCTTGTCACTGTATTTATTGTTGCTCCTTCAGTTCTAATTCCTCTTTGCCATTGCCAAGGTTTGTGCCCTTTTTCACTGCCATTAGGATTATGCACATTTGTATGCTGTCCATTCTACTAGCCAATCCTTCAGGTGCAGATTGCAGTGGTGGTTCTGCTGGCACACTCTGCAGGCACCTCAGCTGCTTCAAGGTGGGTACTTTACCCTCAAGTTCTTCTCCTTTCTCCCATGACCCCTTCTTTCCCTTATGATCTCCTTTTACATCATTCTAAAACACCTACAGGGCTCCTACTCTTTTCTTTAAAACCCTTCTGATCAGCCTGTTCTTCTGTGATGCCTGCAAGAATCTCTTCAGTCATTTATCTACTTAGATGTGTTGTATCTATTTATCCAGATAGCATAATAAATAATCCTGACTTGGATCTATCCTTCCAAACATTAGCATAGTTGTGATAAAATATGATCCTGTTATGCAGGGAACTCCTCTGCTTTTACTGTACTGTCCTTCTGCCTTCATTCCTCAGTCTTATATTCATTATGCTACATGTAGCATAATTTGGTATATTTTCTTTGAGTAAGGATCTTTGTGGCTCAGCACAAATATTTGATCATTATTGAGAATCAAATTACAATATTATTTAAGGTTTTGCAATTGGAAACAGAAACATATTTTATCTTGCAAAGGCAAAAATGCATTTTCACTCATTTTAATTCCTCTAATCATAAATATCATGGTAAGGATGTATTTCAAAATACTTTTCACTCTTTAAATAGTTTAATAACACTTATTGAGTATTTGGAGAAAGTAGCAGCTAATATATTCAGTCTAGAGAATAGATAGCAAAGAAAAAATCAACTATATTCAGGCTTTCAACTATACAAAAAAGAAGAGTTATCAAATATTACATTAATAGGTTAAACATCAGATATGGATTTACTCCTAAAGAGAAATATTTTCTGCTAATGGTGTAATAAATGTGCACACTGACAACCACTGAAACACAGACATGAGAACAAAGGAATGATTGCATAAAAGCACAATCAATATAAATCACAAAAAATGTGATTTGAATGTACTTTGAATGTACTTTTGAATGTACTTTAAATAATGAAAGATAGCAGCATCCTAAAAAGGGGGGGGGAAAAGGAACTAAGAAAAATAAATTACATAATTACAAGGTGAACTCGCAGAGTTGCAGGTATAGTAGCATTTTATCTGAGAAATGGCATGTGATCTTACAAAAGAAGACACAAATTATGGTACTTCAGAGGCCACAGTGAGAATTTTAGCATCGAACTCCAAGAAAACAATTCAAAATCTAAAAGCATTTTTGAAGTACTGCTTCATCTCATGGAGAATTTTCCCTTTTGGGATCACAAAATTCTAATCAAAATGTCTGCGCCTGCACATACTCCAAAATGTGTTAGGAATACAATTTCAAGAAGTAATTTTCATTTTAGTAAAGTAAGTGCTGGGTCACACCACAAATGTCTCCTTCCTTACTCTTTGCCTGCCTTTTATTAGCATGGATCACCACCAGGGTCTCTCTACCAAAATCTCTTCTTCAGGAGGACAGGACCCGCCCCCTCCTCCCCTGCATTGCCAAAATCTGTGTTATCCCCAGTGCCTTTGAGGGAAAAAACATATGGAAAGAAAGGGAAATTGATATATTTTAGACCATCACATCAGCAGTAGCACCTGCCAGAATACCAGAACCCCATGCCCAAACAGAAAGTGGAGAAGTTATTGAGAGTCTGGGATAATTTGTTTATGACAGTACACACTGATATCTCATCTTCCTCTTCTTTCAAGATGTTCATAGAATATTAATGAATGGAAAAAGGAAAAGATGACTGTTAGAGGTCTTAAAAACAAGAGCTGAACAGCATATATGATTAAGGTCTTTTGTGCAGGGCAGTTGTTTGCAAGTGTCTCTGTGGAGCTGTATTGTGTTTTTCCATTCTGAGCTGTAACTTTCTCATTATTCTGAGAATTTTATGTTTAAAAAGGTTTCTGTTCATGGTATATTATCCCAAACCCTCTCATGTTGCTCTTTTTTAGAACCAAATTATATTCCTGCTGTGAAATTTCAGTATCGTATGGCCTAAACAGTGTACCTATATTGGGCAGTATTTCTTTCTTTCAGATATGGGCCTGTCACTTTATTTTTGTTGAAGCATGATCCCAAATTCTCCTGGGGAGCTGGGCTAATACAAGACCATCAGAAATAAGGGTTTATGTTACACCCATGGCAGTAGGGCACGACCACCTATTCTAAAAAATTGGCCCAAAGATTAAAAGCTTTTTGCCTGAACATCAAACTTGGAAAAAGACACATCTTGTTTTAAAATTACAGCAGGTCACTGTTTTGGAAACCACCAGTCTGAGACAAGTCACACATGGTGACTTATGCAGACCAATAACATCTGTGTTTCTCTAACTTGGTTTATTTCAATGTTTTCAAGAGAAAGCATACAGTATTTCTATAATATTTTATATGTGACATATAAGTACTTTAAGTCCTCATAAAAAGTAGCCTTTTTTTTACACTCCCTAGAAAAAAATCAGTTCTTCCTATACTGACTAAATCTTAGTAATTTTTTATATTTTCTGTCAAAATATCTTCATTATTTGTGACATTTATGCATATTATCCTTGATTGCTTGATAGATTTTTTTTTTTAATCCCAAGTTATATAGTTGGGAAACTTCTCACCTTTAAAAAAAATAGATGTTGCCATCTTTAATTCTTGAATGTGATACAAGATTAATTTCAGTCTCAGAGAAGTGATACCTTTTGTCATTTTACAGTCCAGGAGACAAATCTTCTGCTGTAATTATATATATGTGTGTGTATATATATGTGTGTGTATGTATGTATATATGTATATTTATATGCATGTATATATATATGTAAAACTCTTCTAATAAAGCCTATAAAAGCATATGCTTTTATAAAGCATATAAAACTCCTTATATAAAACATATACATATTGCACATGTACATATATACAATATTCTGGTATTTGAATATAATTCCAGAATCACAGTTTTAGTGTGACTTCTGAAGATAGTTTGATATCTGGCTTTTTGTGTAACTTGCAAAGAATTAAAGTCTTGTTCTTAGAGTGAAGTTAAACAGTGCCCTGATTTGTGTACTTTTATGATTTCATATTCCAAGGGGATGCATTTCCCAATTAGAAATTTTTAGCATTTTCCACAGTCAATTTAATTTGCACATTTCTCATTACTTTAGGATAGTCACAGTAGTTTCTTAATTATGCAGACTGTGGTGAAATCATGCAGTTGTTAATGGAGACAGTCTTTAAAAAGAGATCAATTCTGATATCAAAATACATTGAAAGGAATAATAGAGATTTTCCATCTCAGAAAGCAGCAACACAAAGAAGGGAAATATAACAGCAATGATAATGCATGTATATGTATATATATGTAACTTTTTTTGTACAATATGACATTGCCTTTCTCCTCCTTGTCTTGAACATCACCACCACAACAGCCGCTCTTTGCTGATGATGTTTAATTGCACTGCTCTTCCATCTATCACTCCTAGACTCCTGATATCTAAGGTGCAGTGGGGACTGCCACCCTCCCATACTGAACTTCTTCAATTCCTCTTTCAATAGGTTGTGCTTCTGCCTCATGTCTCATGAGATATTACAGATTCCACGAGGTCCTCTTTTAAGAGTAACAAATGTCAAGTCATGGATTGGAATAAGAAGGGAGACAAATGTGTAACAAGGAAGGAGAAGGAAGCAGAGAGTTAGAGAATAATTAGGGAAGAAATGTGCATTTCAAACATAGAGACAACTTGGAGAACTTCCAAAAGGTAGAAGGAGGAAGGAAGACAGAAAGGAAATATTCACAATGTAAAAGGAAAATTAATAGACAAAAAAGATAATTTTAAACCATGTTTATTAGTGGTATGGAGACTCATGACCCAGCACAACAAACATAAATGGAAATATGCATCCACTCCAAGTTAATACAGTTCAGATAAACTTTATAACCTTTGTTATAATAATAATGTATATTAATATCGATAATGTACAGATTTTAAAAGTAAATTTTCCAGGTATGCTATAACCGTCTTTCATTTCAAATATAATATTTTTTCAGCAGAGAATATAACCATAAAAAAAATCAGTCGGCTAGGTATAAAATTGGTAACCTTGACAAAAATAATTATAGGACAAAATTGATGTCTTTGTATTTTAAATAATTTTTGATTGGCAAATCAAGCAAAAAATCCATAACATTTATAGTTTCTGTAGTATGTTGTTTCTTTACCTCCAAATCTTTACTTAAACTGGAAATGACTGCCTTGCTTGCTCATGGTTGGGCTTTTTGGATTAAATAAATTAGATTCAAAATGAAACCTAAGGATCATGCTGCTGTATTGTCAGTCACTTGAACATTATTAACTTGCCTTTTAAAAAGTTTTGGTAGCATATCCAGACTTCTGTATTCCTTGATTAAATAATAAATTGAATTATTGGAATTATTCTTGTTCAAGGGTTCAATCCATTAAAAAGTTTTTTGTGGTTTTTTTTTTTTTCTTTTTGCTAAGACTTTTTGTTTGTGGATTTTTATAGATTTTATAAATTATACAGATAAACAAGAAGAGAGCTATATGAATTCCATGTGCAGTTCATTTTCCCTTGGTTGAGCACTGTATCATTATATTTTATTTGTTAGTGTTATGGGACATCAGTGAATGTACTCATCTTTGCACATGAAAAATGTGAACAAGCAAACACTTAAGTCACTGTAACTGTGAGCAGAAACTGGCTTACTCCTTTTTTTCCTTTGAGTGGGTGGTACTGAAGTGTTTATGAAATCTGTGACACGTTTGATCAGATTTGATATTAGGTATTAAACCTAGTGCTCCAGTAAATTTGTTAGCTACAGTCCCCTCTGATTTCAGTTCAATGCAGTATTCTCATTTAAAGCCTTCAGTAGATTACAGCTGCCTAGACCATGCAAGACCACTCAACTGACCTGGCAGTGTCATTGAGTAAGAATCCAAGAGTTACTGATGTGGAAATGGACCTTGCAACATTTCTAGTCCAATGTCCTGCTCAAAGCAGTCTCAGATCTGAGATCAGACCAGGTGTTCAGGTTTGTGTCCAGCTGAGTCTTGTAAATCTCCAAGGACAGAGACTACTTGACATGTCTGACCAGCTTGGCTGTCTTCAGAATGAAAAATTTTCTCTATTTTTTACATTTTTGTCCATCATGTCTTGTTCTCTCTCCAGGTACCACTAGAGAGGATCATGGCTTTAGTTTTCTCAGGGACCACCTTGTAGGTTTGAAGAGCTGTTGTGTCCCCAAAGCCACCTCTTCCCCAGGCTCAAAAGCACTATTCCCTCAGCTTCTCCTCACAGGGCATGCTCCAGCCCCCGAGCATCTTGGTGGTCCTTCACTGACCTGACTCCAGTTTATCAGTCTTGGGTGGGGGGGGTACCTTGCCACAGGATCTGGGTGTCATCTGAGCACAGAATAGTGGAGGTTAATAATTTCCCTGGATTCTCAGATGCTGCTGGCCTTTCCTGCCAGGGCAGAGATGGCTCACATCCTGTCTGCCAAGATCTTCAGCTCCTTTTCAGCAGACCTGTTCCCCAGTCATGACAGAGGGTCTTCTTCCCAGGTGCAGGACCTTGCATTTTTTGTGGAAATTTGCAACCTTTTCTTCTGGCCCATTCCTCCAGCCTGCTTAAATTACTCTGAATCATAGCCCTGGCCATTAGCCCTTACCCACTAACTTGGTCACCAAGGCAAAAAAAAATCTTACCCAAAACACTTTTTACCAAGAGACATCTTAGTTATCTAAAAACAAAAGCCTATGTAAGATGGTCACCCACAAGTCAACCTAGCAGTGAGAACAAAAGAGCTCATGAAAGCTAAGCCATTCTTAGTCCAAATTAACCTAATTTTTTATTGAAATGGTCATTTTTAGTGCCCTCATGTGACCTTCACTGCTCATTTAGTGCAACTTCGGCATTTTCTTAGCTTCTGAAAAGGTTTTCTTGAGAAGAACACATGATCTAAACCACCTTTGTTGAAAGCAGTACCAAGCTTGTTTGAATTGTCAAATAATACTATTTTCAGTCTTTCCTTATATACTAAATCCCACTCATAGTTTTTTCAAGTGGCAGAAATCCTGGAGCCAGGATTATCTTTAGCAGACAGGTACATTCATAGACATGCTGTGCTTTTTTTCTTCACCAGACTATACAGGGATTTTTGTGTCATGAAAAAGAGAAAAAAGTAAACATATTTCTGGCTTTCTTCCCCTTCAGATGTACAAACCAAACTCTGTAATTCATACAGTAAACTCAGGGGTGCCCTTTTGGAGGCAGGTATTAACACCTCTTCATCAACTCACACACCAGAAAATTTCTTCAGTATTTCATTTATATATTCATATATAAATATGAATATACTTCATTTTGGGTCAACAAGAGTTTCTTTCCAGTTGGATCACAGTTTGTTTGTGGTCACTAGGGTGAGGGGTCATTGCTCACACAATGGCAGATGAGTCAGTCACTATTAAGAGTGATCAAGGTTCAGCCCCATGCATTGAATTTAGGCTGAATGAATATCTTGTATATATCCTGCCCCATAAGCTGCTTAGCTCCATAGACATACATGATCCTTACATTTTCCTTGCCCAGTGTGATAGGGATAACCATGGAAAAAAGAGGATATAGGCTGAGGACAGCCAGTAGAGCAGTCAGCATCGCCAATTCTTTCTCCCAGCTCTGGTTCAACATTAATATGCTACTGAATTTGAAATTAAAAATCTAGTTATGTTGTCTCTATCACCTGTATTCAATTACTGCCTTTTCTATTTCCATTGCTTTCAAATGTTACTCAGCCTACTGAGCTCTTTTAGATCATTTTGGAATGAGATCACTGGGCTGTCAATCCCCAAAAACCCCTATTATTCCAGTAATGTTTCCCTGCATGACTATAAAGTGTGCCCACATCCATTGCTGTCTTTCATCCTCAGTCACTGATTAGCAATAGATTTCTTTTACCTTTCTGATCTTTCTCATAAATCAATGCCTCCAGGACTCCTTATCACTTTGTTTCCATTTCATGGTCTTGCTCTCTTTTCATCAATATCCTCTGAAGCTTTCCTGTCCAGGACTGTGTCCTCCCACAACTGCTACAAAGAGGCATTGTATTTTTTTTCTATCTGATGATGCCTTTACAAAAAACAGTCCATGTTATTTCACTTTCATTTAGTTTATTTATGACTATCTTAGTCTGAAAAGAAAAAACTCTGAACAAATACTGAACTGGAACATATTTCCGTAGTCCTCTGGTAACCCTGGCAGCTTCTATTCTCTTATGGATTGCAGCCTTGTTATTTTCTTTTCAAAGTAAACACTCTATTTGCTTTATTTGTTTGTTGACTGGTCAAACATGTTAATAGCAACTCAGGAGAACATTGCAACAGTAAGCAAAGTTATACAGATTGAGAGCTGAGATAGCAGAGTTGATTTTGCCATGAACATTCTAACCTGAATTTTGCAATAGCTCTCTATCAGATTCTAGAGACCCTAGACAAACACCCAACATTTGCTCACAAAACTCAAACTGGAAAAGAAACCTGAGACTTCTTCCCATTTAGATTTGGAGGAGTGGCTGTAATTTTCCAAATTTTTTTTCATTTTAAAGATTTACAGTTTGTTTTTTTTTATTAAACTGAATTAAAAAAAAAAAAAGCTCAAGTGAAAAATTTCAAGGGTCTCTATCATCTTTAATGATCTCACTTCTCTGTGATTAAAAAGAAGACTGTGTTAAGGGTCTGAATAGAAATCAGAACAGCTAGTTCTCTATTTTGTTCAAAACACTATTCCCCTTGATATGAATCTTCTGGTCACAGCAATGTTTCCCTAAATCTACTTGCACTTTGTTCATTTTTTTTATGTTTGGAAGGCATTGTATAGGAAATTCTGAGACTATTCCTGCTGCAGCTTTGAGCAGATGAGAGAAAGTGTACCTCATTAGTTCACAGTGACAACAGGACATTCTCAGGCACTCGAATACAATAAAGCTAAATTTTATGCAGTGCCTCACAAAATGAAAGAAATACCATGTGTTAAGTTCTTGTCAATTCTTCTACCAAAGGTAATGATTTTACAATAATTTCTTCCCAGTTTCAAGTGTCACCTTTGTACTCCTGTTTTAGAGCTCTTTGCTGCTGTCCATTTTACATATGCCATCAGTATCTTTTCATCTTTGTCACAAGCTCCACACCTCAGTCACCTGAGCTCCTCTCAGGCAGGAAAATTTCTCATAAAGCCACAAGGGACCTCTATGCAGTTGATGAGGACTTCAACAGCATATTTACTGCTTTTAAGTGTTCGAAGTCATGGCCTTAATATTACTCCTTTTTTATGCATTGTGAAATTTTAGTGAATTTTAAAAAAAAAATCAAATATCCTTTATATCTGTTAATGTTTCTTTCCTTATGTTTGGTGCTCTATTTTTATCTTCTCCTTTGTGTTTCCTCATTGCATCATATTTTATTGCACCTCAGACACAATAATGGTCATATGCCTCATACCTGACTATTTCTATGCCCAAATTTGTTGGAATATTTACTGGAAAGTTTCCAAAATCACAAGGGCAACAAATAATCTTCATCAAACAGAACAGATGGCAGAAAACCTTTGTATTCCTTATGGCATTGTTGCTTTAGAAATTTACAGGTCCAGATGCTAAGAAAAGGATGGAGCTTTGTTCACTGAGACCAATATCTGCTGCTTGTTCCACACTGTGTTAAAATTATGGTAAATATGTCATCTTTTTATGACCCAGTAACTTGGGTTTATATGTGCAATTGCCTGTGGGCCTTTGTTTCCCTACTTCATTTTAATAAGAATATTGTGGGCTCAAATGCAATCTCAGAATTGTAGCAGTCAGAAAAATCCCATCCTATTCATTCTGTTCTTAGCTGATGAACTCATATTGAGTTCATATTCATCAAGCCAGGCTAAGTGCTGAGAACTGAGCAAGAGTTCTCACCACTCACACCTTGAGGCCTCAGCTTCTTTAAGGCAGGATAGATACAATGGCAGAATTGAAAAAGAAATGGAAGATTACATGATTCCTAGGATCTTGTTTCCACAGATATTTTTAGGAATATATTTTTTACTTCAACAAAGTTTCACCTGACAGTCTCTTTTCTACAAAAAACTAGTGTAGCCCAGTACAAGCATACAAGAATCCCTCCAAAGTTGCTATTGCCCTGTTTTTAAACTACAGTATCCAAACACTGATCTACTGTAGACTAACTTTGAAATCCAATGAAGTCTCTTTCCTTTACCTGCAGACTGAAGATATTGATAGCTGTAGATAAACTTACCTGGGAGGAAGATAAATAATTACATGCAATGATGAAGAGCAGAGGAGTTGCCTCAAAGGCATGAAAAGATATAGAATAACATGATAATGCCAAGTCAATGCTTTCTGAAAGCAAAGTAGGGAAAGTTGCTCAATCTACTTGATGCACAATGAATTCACATTTTTTGGAAAGTTGTGCAACACTTGAATTTAGTTCAGACTATCCTTTCTTTATTTGAATCACACTTCCTACAAATGTTAACTCACATACCAGTACTTCACCCACAAAAATAGAGTTGAATAATATTGCTTGGGTTGGAAAGCTAAAACACAGCACGGAAGTGTCAGAGTCAAGGTTTGTCACTGTCAGTCTGCCCTCGTGTGAATGTATGCATTATATCTTTAATTGCATACTGGTTTTCCCAAAGAACCTTGCTTCACTGGTCACAAAAGTTTGAAAATTCTCAGTGAATGGCAAAAAAAGGGCTCAGCTATTCAAAAGACACTTCTGCTAAAGGAAAGATGAAGACTTTTTGGCCAATAGATCAAAACTGATTAAAAAGGAAGTTACTTTTACTTTATAGAGGTGAAGCAGGTGAATATATAAGGTTGGCATTAAAGTGTCTAAATACTGGTAAGTTTTTAACATGGAAGTCAGTTGGAAGTATCCTGTTTCCTTCCACAATTTTTAAAATATTTAGGTATTTAAATGCCAAGAAACTTTAAAAGCATCAAGCTGTTTGACTTCTACTTACATTAATAATAGCTGCCCATGCATTCTTCAGCAGCAGCACAAGTTTTCCTCCATATTGCATTTTATAATAGAGATTATAATGCACAGTTTGAAACAAATTATAAGATGGCCCAATTGCACAGATAAATTATGAAGTAAGCAAATGTTTTTAGTTGTGTTTAATTGGTAGTCAGTAGAGCTATTGGAGGAAAAAAGTTATGCTAATTTCAGTACTAGGAAGATAGCAACAGAAGGATAAGAATATTGTGGATGATCAGGTAGTTCCAGCATGTGGAGCATAGTTGGAAGATCATTAAGAACAGGAAACCACACTGCTCCCACTCAGCCTCAGTGTGCAGTGTTTTTCTCTGATTATAATTATTTGTCTTTCCTTATGATTATTCACCATCTGGAAGAGTCTTTAGATGACCAAAACCAGGAGATGGGAGGCAAGACCTGAGGAAGAATGTCACGTACTTAGCTCACATACTCCAGAAGAAAAGTTAGATGAATCAAAAGCAATCAGTACCATCACTCAGGACTTTTGACCATGTTCTGAAGACAAAAAAAAGAGAAGTAAAGTAGTGGCCTAAATGTTATCTTCCAAATGCTCAAAGCCCTGGTATTTATGATAGCCAGAGTAAAAAGCACAAAGACAGTCTCTATTGGGCATAAGGTTTTCTAGGTAAATAATCAAGTTGAAGGCTTGATGAGAATAAACAAAGATTAATCCACTTTCTATTGTTATATCTATTCCGTAAACTGGTGGCTTCTAAGCAATTAGATACTATGTCATCCAATAAAGCTCACTTCTATCCGTAGCTAATCAGCAGCTTAAGCTCCACCATAGACAGGCCTGGTCAAATTGATTCTGAGTGCCTGATATAAAATCTGACTACTTTGCCTTCTATCTACAAAGCAAAACTCCCAAATCAGAAAGTCAGTTTTAAAGGCATTTACATTAGAGTTCCACCTAGCAAACCGGTATGGTATGAATGCACAAAGTAGATGCAAATGAAAGGAAGAAAAATCTTCAGAGGAAATACAGTCATGTGGTAAGATTCGTGCAAATGATTTGAAATATAAAGGGTATAAGACTCATTGGGTTGCCTGCACTTTAAAACTCTGTCTGCGAAACACAGAAACATTTTCCCTGTGTGTGACTCCATAACTTATTTTATGTCCAGTCATGGAGCTATTACAGGTTTTAACAAATAGCTATTTTATGCTTTAAATTGAAATATCTGGGCAATCTTTTTTTGTGCAATTCATAGGCATCTAATCTGCAAGAAAACAATTTTATTTCTGCCTTTCCAGTCTCATTCTAACATTTCTTATGTGTGTGCTTAAATAAGTCTCAGGTTTTATGAATTTCTACCTGACTTGTTGGTTTGACTTTATTTTTCCTGAAAAAAATTTCACCTGCTTTATTTATTGTGTGTTTTTTGTCAAAAGCAGCATAGCTAGCTTCAGTTTTATTTTGATAAATTGCTAAATAAGTATAGGTTTGAACTACAAATTCAATTACAGAAGGTAGGATGAAAAACAGAGCACTTAACAAAGCAATTACAGAAACAGATTATTAAAACAGAAAAGAAACTTGACCTAGGTATGTAATGTTTTTACTGTAGCTTGAAGTTTGAAGCAGCTAAGCTTTGATCCTGCAAAGGCATGCTCAGAGGCTTGCTTTATCTCACTAAAATCAAGGGGGCTCTTTGCAATGCAAAAGAGCAAGCAGGTGCATCCATCTTTCTAGTACCATAGCATAAATGTGCCAGTAATGAAAAGTGTGCATGGAAGCCCAGTCTCACTGTTTAACAGTTTTTAGAGAAAGTAATGGAAATTATGTTAATCTGAACTCCACATTGTTCTTGATTTGTATTGTATTTGCTAAAGATAAAAAAAGACTGAGTCTGAAGAACAAAAAAAAAAATATGGTACTAAAGAGAAAGAATATAATACTGAAGAGACAATCACCTTCATGATGTGCTTCCACACAAGAATTGCTCACCACAATATGACTTTTGATTTTTTTCTTTTCTTGAACCATTGTCATTACACAGAAATTCATGCAAAACTAATTTAAATCAGGCAAACCATTTACTCTTGCAAACTTTGGATCACTGAGGAAAAATTAACAGATCCACTTCCAAGAAAAGGAGCCTTTTATATTGTTAAGAACTTTGGTGAAAATAGGGCAATGATTGTCACAGGGTTGATTCTGACCATGCTTAGTCTCTGCAGTGATTTTTCCCATCTGATCAATTCTCAGCAGTTTAATGGTACCAGATGGCTTAGTAGATAAGACAAAAGATTTTCTCACTCAAGTCTGTGGGAAAACACATATTTATGCTAGTGAAATTAGGCTTTGTTTTGGTTTTTAACTTTCTTTTCACTTCTGGCCCAAGTAAAAAGAGATAATATCTTGGTTTATGAAGACAATGAGACTCAGGTGGTGTGATTACAAAAAGGTCCAAACCAGCATTTCATGCATCTGCCAAACACTTTAGATGGTTAATTTACAGTTTAACAGGACACCATGAATACTGATGAGTTTAAAGCTATGAAGAGATTATCGATAATCTAACAGATTATCTATTATCTAACTATAACAGATTATCTATAAACAACAGAAGAGATTATCTGTAACTAACAAACTACATTTGTTTAAAATGCATTTCATTATTTTATTTAAAACCAAGCATTCTGTCTCTAAATAAGTTGGTAGACACAGAGAAATTATGTTTATTGGTGGAATTGCAAACCTGAGTCATAGAGATGTTTACTGCTAGTTCTTGTAACTGATGTTTTCATTATTTTGCAATTTTAAAAGTGAGCTGATGATTTAAAAAAAATTTAGCTTAAATATAAAGTGGTTTATATATTCATTTATATATTTATAAATATATTCATTCATATATTTACTCATATATTATATTTTCATTTATATATATTTGATTTATTTCACTATTCTTTTTCCCATGCTCTGCTACAAGATGAAAATTAGTTACCAACTCAGTTCTTTGCCCAAAAGATTGGGCAAAGAACCCTTTGGAGTGGGGTTTTTTCAATGGTTTGGTTTTTGTTTTAATTGTGGCTCATCTCCCTTATCCATTTTATTCCTATATTTGAATTTGGATTCTTCTATAAGGCAATAGTGTCTTCTTTGGTAGTGCAGTAGTGTCAGTAGGACAACTGCACAGTTCTTTTTCAGTTTTCATAGTGGTTGGATATTCTAATTCCTGTGCAGAGAAAAAAAAAAAAAAAAACAAAATATTTTTGCAGTGAAATTATTTTTATTAGATAAATGTTCAATTCTACACTAGCTGTGATACTCTTTTGGTGGCATGAATCACACCCATGTGAAGGACACACCAACAAAAGGACAAAAATGAGCTGGTTAGAACTGCCCATTTGCAACATTAAGGACATTTCACTTCAGAGAAAAATTCTATACCAATGGATTACATATTTTATAATTCTCTGGAAGAGAAGTCTTCTACATATAAAATCTATGCTACATCACTTAATTTTCTTAAGTGGATGAGGGGGAAATGCAGCAAAAAGTCACTTATCTTCTACTAGTTCAACTATTGCCAACTCATGTGTGTCAGTTTTAGGAATAATAACTGGAAAGACTGAGCAGGGAATAGCTCCAAGGTATATAGTTTGCCCTAATACATACAGATGGAAATTCTAGGGCCAACACAGGTCAGGCTTGTATGATCTAGCACTGCAGAAATACAGTGAAAATATAAAGTTGCTATATATTCCCAAGACAAGAGTTCTCAAATGGTAAAATATTTTTACCCTAAATTTCAGCTTGCCTTCACTCTTTGTGTATTCTTTCCCTCTAAGCACTTGTAACCTTGGATACTTGCCAGCCTGCTAGTAAAAATCCTGATCATGCAATCCTTATTCAAACAAATCTGTTGTTGATTTTTATTAAGCCTGTTCTGCTCTCTTATATTTACCTACACATTGCTACAGTGTCTCCAAAGGACACAGGATACAGACATATATGCTGGGGAAAATATAACTCTTGATTTGGGAAATGATCATGAACTTTTCAATCAAGCAGAACTTACACAAGAAAAATAACTTTTTTTTTTTTTGTTTTAAATCTATTGGCCAAGCTACTATGTTATTGTCCCACATTACAGCTGTTGAAGGTAATGTTCACTTTTTTTAGATTGAGGTACAAAAAATTTTGTGCTCACGTGTAGGTGTGAGGAATCATGTGCATGTGCCTTAGTCTTGCCTTTTTCAAACCAAAAATAGGGTGCTTGAATCCAAATTGCTTCAGTACAATATTCTCTAAATAACTACCCAAGATGATCATTATCTTAAAATTATTCCTGGGAAATGCTTTTGCCTGTGCTTAACTCTCTACTCATGAGTAACAGCTCAGTAGAATTATCAACACACATTAATGAAAATTACTTTTATAGTTCCTTTAGAAAACTAGTACAATAAGTAATACCAACATCCTTAGAATATTTTGAGTTTTGGAGAAACACAGAGTGATTCTAGTTTAATATAACATGTTTGGCTTATATTGAAAATTATATTAAAATCAGTTTTGTGTCTTGAAGTAGGTAAATTAAGGAAGTACAAACTGCCCTTTCTGCAAGTGGAATAGATTTATATCATAGCTAGTTAGACAAGAGCATAAGAAATAGTTCAAGAAAAATTATGTTGTCAACTAAGATGAATAGCAAAAAATCTCTTCTAGGAAAAAAAAATCACAGGATCAGATTAAACTGGGACAATGAAAAAGAGACAGAAAACTGGCGAAAAGAAAAAGTCAAATTAAGATAACCTATGGATAACAAACACGCAAAAAAACCCCCTGAGATACAATGAATGCCATTTCATCTGGAAAGATAAAATAAGTTATCTGATGTTTTAAAAGTTACAGAGAAGAACTTGTGGTGGAAATGGCTTCCTCAAATCTTTTGATGAACAAAGTGGATTGACTGTCAATCAATTTAACAGCACAGGAAGAGAAACTACTTGAGGCTGAAGCAGCAGATTTGTATTATCAAAAGACTAGACATTCGCTTTAATACTTTTTTTTAATTACTTATTTTTATATATGAGTTGAACTTGAAATCAGCAAAAGGAGAGAAAATGTTAAAAAGTTGTGAAACATTTTAGTTCTAAAGACAATTATGTAGTATTTTGTACCTTTTTGTAATAGAACACCAGTAAATTTTAATCCGTTTTTCAATACTATTTAGATACTTACTGGTATTTTTGTGCATATGTGAACCAAGAAAGAAATTATCAACAAGCAGCACTTTATGTAGGAAGGCTTTGAGGTCTCAAGAGACTAGCTCTGTTCTAGAAAGTATTATGCTGCCTAATTCCCATGAGGACAACTTACCTAGTGTAAACATCAGTAACCAATAGGCTTTCTTGAATGAAGCTGGAGAAAGTTTAAAAAGGCTTTCAAGATTTGCAAAATTCTTTCCCAAAGAGAAGAGGGCTTTCCCATCAGAACAGAAGCAGCTAGGTGCCCTGTAATTTGGAACCAAAGTAGCCATGCTGGTTGTATATATGGGTTGGCAGATAAGGGAGACAAGTTTGTACTAACCCAGCCGGGAACTTGGAAAATCCCACTTCCATTATTAAGCATCATATATTTTACCTCATGTCCATACCATCCAAATACTTTGTTTGTGTTCAATGTTAAGGTCATGAGTAATTTTGCTTAGTTTAAGTGTGAACATTCAAGATGGAAAAAATAATAATTTCCAAGTCTAAATTCAAAGTAGCATCCAAGCTTCATGGGTGAAGCCTCTGTTTTGAAGATGAGTGTTTTAAACCAACTATAACTATTCTGGCTTTATGCCTTCTCAGCACAGGAAGAATTTATTTCTTATCTTTTCAATTATCTCCAGGTCAAACATTATATTTACTAAGGACCTACAATTGAGCATATTGGCAGGATTCCTCTAGAACACTCTTTCTTAGCTGTGTGTTGTAACACAAAGTTCTGCACTGGTGAGATGTGGAAAAAACACAATCCTTTTGGCCGCCATTTCTTTCATATTCTTGGCTGACAAAATGCAACAGGGGAAAAATAGAAGTTGTTTCACCAACATCTTTCCGCAATGAGTTTGTTGGTTTGTTGGCTTGGTCACTCTTCTGAAAATGCTTGCTTTTACTTGGATTTGATGTTCTTGAAGGTCTTTTCCAACCTTAACAATTCTGAGTGCTGTACTCTACAATCATATATCCTTCACATCCGAGGAAGGAAAGGCCACTTAACACCTTATTTGGTAGCCAAGGGCAGGGGCTGGGCTTCAGGACCCTTATTCCTGTTTAAGAGATGTGACGCCTACCACCTGAAGATGCCTGCTTGTAAGGAAAATGGAGTTGTAGATTGACCCTGCTCTGGACTGGTTTAAGCATCAAATTGTTTCAGCTGCTGCTAAGTGCAAATCCCTCTTGTACACATGTAGATGTTCCATTTGTTCAAGGGAACAGGGGCACCTGATTTTATATTGCAAACCCAACTCCAAGTGCTCCTCTTCTCAGCAGCACAATGCACTCCTCAGTGCAAACATTACACTTGGCTCCAAGTGTGGAAGTTTTAGGCATTGCAGCATTAAATTGTATCTGCCTGAACCCTTTCCTAGTTCTTAAGACAAGTGAGTCTGAGCATGTATTCTCACATTCTTCAATTTCCTTTCATTAGAAAAAAGTTACAAAATTGCCACAAGATTTAGATTATAAGAAAAGGCAGAAAAACCAGAAAAAAGTGGCCATATGCTGCCTGCATAAATGACTAGAAGATGCATATGAGTTCAGAGCAGAGGAAATTATTCCTAACACCTGTGAAGGATGTATTTCAAAGATGTTTAGGATAATTTCACTTTGGAGATTAATGTTAAAAGGGAAGTGAGTGGTTGCAGGATGGAAAGACGATTTGTGAATGTTATCTGGGATGGAATCTTTCAGTTTGGGAAAGAATTGTAGATGCCAGGGCAATCTTAGGGCTATTTTGCACTCAGATATCATACTTGTAATTTGATGGAGAAATGATAGAAAAATGGGTAAGGAAATTATTTAACTCAGGAGCAGTGCAGTTATTGAGACATATTTCATACAAACAGCATCCCTGTTACTGGCTATAAATGCCTTTTGGCTTCTACTTGTGAAGTATAAATGCATTTTATAACCCTCCCTCCTCACTTGTGTTCTGAGAGGACATATCCTGTAGAAAAGGTCTCTTCTTTAAAAGGATTAAGGGGACAGAACCTTCACTGCGGTAGTCACATTGCAAAAGGAGAAAGAGAAGACAATGCTTGCCTCTGTGGCAAACAAGACATCATCCACTCAAGTTCCACCACTTCAGAGGCTAAGTGCAGAGTTAGTTGTCTACTCAAAAAGATAATAAATAATGCAATTAGATTTAAAGATTTCAGATTATTCATTCAGAGTATTCAGCAAGCACTGAGAAAACAAATCAGCCTGGAGAGACAGAAGACCACACTGGAAAATATTTGCTATATAGAATATTTTTAAAGTACATGGGAAAGAAAGGGAATAAAATGAGGGTCAGCAATAAGAACATTGACATAGTGTGTGGACATAGGAATACTCTGTGTTTTTCTTACCTAGATGTTCCATCCCTTCCCACCATTAGACTGGATTGCCATGAGGCAGTGCTTGCAGATTGTTCAGATAATCCAACATTAAAAACCCAGTGATGCCTTAACTTGCGAGAGAAAATTTTCAGTTCCTCCTTTTCCATTGCCTTTATTGCCATGAAAAAGCCATGTGGTTCCTTCAGATGAGCTTATACCATGTTTTCTTTTATTGCTGCTAAAGCCCTCCTCTGCTCTCTTAAGTTTTTGACCAGGCTCCTCATTGCTCTGCTCTGCTCATAAAAAATACAGCTGCCAAAATAGTCATGTCAGTTGATATTACAGGTTTGCTTCTGTTCTGAAGCTCTTTCTCCTTCTCCTGTTTCCTACTACATCAGAGTCAGCCTTTATGTTTTTGCCATTGTGCTCACCTTGGAACCTGTCCATCTTCACATCATTTAGCTGCTGTGGTAGGAAACACCTTTCAAGTTCCCTCTATGTTGCCCTTTAATGCTACAATAAGCTCCTCAAGTTGGTCTTGCCATTAACAACTAAGGAAAGAAAAGTTAAAAAACACCAAAAAAAGAAGATAGCACTCTGGTATGAATTCACTAGCAAATAGGATGGCTGATATAGATCAGATATTTAAAGTTTTCTAAAGCCATTGGGACCTGCATACTTAAATGCATGATCTTCCTTTCTCTATTTTTGTCTTATCATTCTTCTCCTCTTTTGCTGCCATCATTTACTGTATCTTGGCTCGGGCAAAATATTTCTTGTGGCAAGTTTTCCACCTGCAAGGGAATGTTCATAATACAAACACAATTGAATTTTTGTTTTGATGGAGCCCTCTAGGAACTTGACAAAAGATATGTTATTATTATAATATTTTACAAGTTTCAACTAAGTGTTACATAAACCAGTTAAACTACATCTTCATACAGGAACAGGTTCTGTGGTCATATAATTTTGCAAAATATTAAAAAAATTTGAGCTACCTGATGACACAAATCAAGTCAGTTTGAAGTAGGCTCTGTCCATCCTCTATTAAGCAAGACATCACTCCTAAAGCAAAAGTGCAAGTCAAATTCCACTGAATAATAAAGTGTATTGTATACAAAAAAAGTACTTCAGATTTTCAGTTTGAACAAAAGTGACAATTTTTCTCATTATATATATCATAGTTTAGAGCCATCAGGAAATAGCAACTTCCTTTTTAGTCTTAACTTTACTATTTTCCACATGTTTTATAGTACAGCTACCATTTACATGTATTTAAGTATTTTTCAGATAATGTAATACACTCTAACACTATCTTTTCTATTTGAAGTAGCTGAAATTTTAAAATAGCCTTTAAAACAACAGCAAAAAAATTAATTAAAGCTGAAAACCCAGTTTTCCAGATGTAAGAACCTTACATCAAATTATTCCATTTAGGATCTCTAGAAGCATTGAGCAAGCTCACTCAGTCCCCAAGCTCACATTTGCAGGAGGAAATTCAGAAACAGCTGAACAAATGCATATGTTAAGCAGCCTGACCTTGACTCTGTGCTCTGTACATGATGCTAGTGATGTCTTTGTGAGCTGTTGTTTCAGCTGAGCTAATGAGTGCAATTCCTAGACAAGATCAGACTGAGAGCTCAGGAGAATGCAGGTGACTCAGAGCTAATGCGATATCAGATGGAGCAAAAAAAAGAGCAAAGACACACACTCACTTCTGATTTCTCTGAGGGGGTAAACAGAAACACTGAAAAAAAAAGTCTATTGGAAGAGAGGGAGTGGGAAAAGATGCCTTTGGTAAGTGTAGGGAGTTAAGAGGTTTTGTGCTGCAATTCATTTTCAATATTTTGTGTAAAAGAACTGCTCAGAGCATCCTCAAGAGTCTCTCTCTGGGAAATCTCACTGTAGCAAGTAGCTGCTAATTCCATTTTAAATTAGTATGTGTTCCTGAAGTACAACTTTGGTCTTTTAAGAACATATCTACTGAATGCTTTAAGCCAAGTGTTCTTCAGCTGCTTGAAGGTAAGGGTGTGCAGCATGCTGGTTAACCCCTGGAGCTGCTCTCCAAGGCCTGCTCTGGGTTTGGTGCAAGGCTTGTTTTATCCTTAGCACACCAGACTGTTTTAATGGAAGCTACAACACTCAGCTGAAATCCTTACCCTACACACCAGCAAGTTGGGAATACTCAAAAGCCTTTGACCCAGCTTTGAAGGAGAATTTGGCATACTGCAGAGAAAACCAGAGGCTAATCAAGAGGAGTTTTACTGAGAAAGTCAATGATAGTGAACTAAGAGAAATCTTTTAGTGCATGAACCAGGTAAAAATCAAATTTTTTTTCACTTTTTTTACCATTAAAAAAACAAGAAACTCTTCTGTTTAGGTCTGAAAATACCCAAACTACAACTGAAATATTAAATGGATTTGAAATAGCTAGAAAAGGACAAAAAAAGGCTGTGAGTATAAAATAAGAAACCTGATGTTTTGCGTGTTTGGTTCTTTACCTTGAAGGTCAGATTGGAGAGGTGTGACAAATACATGGGAAAGTTGGACAGCAGTAATTCAAAACAGAATAAACATATTGTGCCTTTTTGACATTCTAATTGCATTTCTTCCTTCTGCTTCTTCAAATCACATCTGACACTTATATAGTTAGATTAATCTGATAGATTGTAAATGATTCCAGGGTTGTAAATGTATTTGGCACATTAAAAATATGATCATATTGGTCAAAAATATCTGCATCTTGTCCTTCTAAGGGCATTCAAAATTTTTTTACCAGTAAGTTGTAAAGTTTGCACTCTTTGCTCCAAACATTATTTAACATACTTGCTACATGGTTTGGATTTGTCATTTTCACTTGTCATGGCTAGTAGCTCTGATGTCCTTAGCATTCAATAATATGAAATAGTACTTTTTGCATCCCTGTATTATTTTCTGTGAATTTAAGACCTGTCATATTGACAAATGGTTAAGTCTATTCAACCCTGATAGGAGACTATGATTCTGTCCTGAAAAAGCTGGTTTTTCTCATCACAGGAAAATTTATCATATTTTTGCATGTTACTGATACCATTTTAAATTACAAAGATAATAATTTCAAATAATAAATAAAATAAATAAGTAAATAATTACACAGCAAACTTTATTCCATATTTTATAATTATATTATTTTTTTATTTTCTAATTATTTTATTGTGTTATTTTCTTTACCACAACACTTTCATAAACCATTTTTGGATCTATGTTTATTGTGGACAGACTTTATTTTCTTTTGGGGTTTTTTTGGTTTCATTCATTTTCATGTTTGTAATGGCATGATGGAATTTATATCTTGAGCTGCTGCTTGCAGTTTTCAAATAAAATGCTCTTCACAGTCTGCAACATCCTAGGTAGTGACACTGCCCTTTAGATTTTTATTTTAAAAGAAGGTAGAGAAGACATGTCCAGATAAGAGTTTTATATACACTGTTTTGCACCCTGTTTATGACAGTTCAGGATCTATAGTTCAGCTTATTCTATAGTCCAGGTATAGAATGTTTCTGATGTCATTGCATTTTATATTACTATATATTCTCATATATATATACTATATGTATATGAGAATACATATATGTAAACTCCACAAAGCAAGATTAAATGTAGATAGGAAAGAGTACTAATTCTCTGGTTTTGTTGTCTTGTTACATATTTTGTGTGAAAGCATTATAATTTTCACCATGCAAAATAAAATTATTTTTATAACCAGAAAGGATACATGCACCCTCTCCTAGTACATGCTGACAAATAAATCAGGTTGGAAGTTCCACTTGCTTAGCTGCATCAGATATTTGAAGTTGAAAACCTTTGTCCACACACCCCAATCCAAAGTAACAATACATGAAGTAAGACCAATAACAATAAGAAAACATTTTCATAAAAAAGATCATTAACCTCTTTCTGTTGAACTAGGTAGGAAATTTTTGTAAGTATTTGTTGGCAATTGCTTGTTGCTTCAAAGTAGCAGTACTTGTTCATCACAAGCACTACTCTGCAATTTCTCTGAACAATTCACCAACCATGAGAGAGCATTTGGCACCTATGTAGCCTTTTTCTTGTTAGTTCTGCTTGAGAGATTTGCTTCATGTTCTGTCTGGGGTGCCCAGATCCAGCAGCTGTGTGGGCCAGACCTGTGCTTCAGGAACTTATCACCTGCAAAACAAATCTTGTCTGTTGCCTACGAGCAATCAGAAGCAGAAAGCTGAGGTTTTCTCCAGTCTACAGGAAGCTGCATGCTAAACCTGAAGACAATGAGTTCTGTGCTGATTTGGGGGCTTTAAACCATTAAATTGCGGTAAATATATTTGACCTAGAAGACACTCTACTCATCTTCCTGTGGAACTGGCAGGTACAATCAGTGGAGGTAGACTGTTATTGTTCTCTATTGCTTTTGAGAGTAATTTGGGCACTAATTACATTTAAGAGGCACGAGAAGGACTTCATATTTGTTGCTCAATGCATTTCAGTCATTGGGTGGTTGTTGGATACAGGGCTATAAAAAGTAAAGATTTTTGTATGATAAAATAGCTGGGCAAAAATATCAGAGCTTGGTAATAGCAAAAGAATGCTAATCATTCAACACATTCTGCAATCCTATCTATATTCTCTCAGAAGATATAAATACTAAACAATTAAGGCCCACAATCTCTCAGCAAGTTGACTCTTATTATTTCTGTTTTGTAGAAAAACTGCAGGGTACAAAAATGAAACACTTTGGTTAAGGTCACAGAGTAAGTCTGCTGAAGATGTACAAATAGATTCAAACTCTGCTGATTCTTTTTTGTTTTTTTAACTGAAGAACAGGTTTTTTCTGCAACATTTCTCTCACTCATTAAACATCTCTTGCATAGTTTAAATTAAGAGCATCATTAAGAAGTGAAGTTAATTACCTTCTCTCCTTTTAAAAACTATTTGCTGATTTCTATATTGAAAAGATTCAAGCAGATTTTCTCATGTGTTTATAATGGAAAAATATCTAAACACAAATATGAAAATAATCATGCTGCTTTGCCATGTTCTCATGATATAAACAGCCAATAACACCCACAGCAACTTTATTAAGACAAAGATTAGCAAATATAGGAGTTTAATTGGATTTTGTTTTCAAACATATCAAAGCCCTAAAAAACTTGTATTTACACTATATTTCTTCATTATAGGGAAACCTGATGTTATGAAAATTAGGTCAGTGTTTGAAACAACAAAATTTCTGCATTTTTCCAGTGAAATGGGAGGGTAGTTTTTCACAGTATGTTATGAAAGAATTTCTAAAATCTCATTTTCAAAAGCATGTACAAGGCATGGAGAGGACAGAATTTGAAAGTAGGAATGTTAACAGCTTAATATAATACCCAGAATCTTTAGTAAAGATTCTCTCTCTGGTGTATTATTTGAATTTTCAGGTCCTTACATAAAAGTAAAACATTTAACCTACAGGCACTTATGGAAATATTTCATATAGAACCTAGAGAGTCAAAGTCTCATTGAAGAGGACTTAGGCAACAGCCTCATGTTACTAAGTCCAAATGTTAAGGCACCTGTGGGACATTCCACCCTCTCAGCTGCCGTGTAGACTTGCTGTCTCTGGAGACCTCTTCATCCAAATTGTTGATGGAGTCTCCAGCATGAAAATCCAGATTGGCTGCTTGGCTCTGAGGAAGCCACAGACCTTTCTACTGCGACTGAGCTACCAAAAGCCTGGGGACATGTCATTACCTCCTAGGATTCTCAAATCAAAACGTGCTCTCCCTATAGTACGTCTCACCCCCTCAGGATTTTTGGATTTTTATGTGGACTGAACTTCACATAAGTCAGCATGGAGAGAGAGGAAGGATAGCTAATTGACATGTAGCTGAAAGCACTGACTTATGATGTCACAAGATGTCCTTAAAATGTGTTTTGTTTCATTTTAAAACAGATATTTGCCCATTCTGCAATCTGTCACATGAAGCTGCTGTATTCTAGGATGCATCACAGATGGAAGATTTTGTCTCCACAGCCACAATGTTCTGGTGAGAATCACATTCTGTTAC
This sequence comes from Molothrus aeneus, assembly GCF_037042795.1. Taxonomy (NCBI): domain Eukaryota; kingdom Metazoa; phylum Chordata; class Aves; order Passeriformes; family Icteridae; genus Molothrus; species Molothrus aeneus. The sequence continues at coordinate 102,210,669 of NC_089648.1, forward strand.
AGTAGTCAAGTATTTAAGTCTCACCTGTGATGCACAAAGACCCTTATTTCTGAATTCCTCCTTACAGCTTAGTTGTTAGATTTCTTTCCTGGAAGATAAGAACCCAAATCAAACACAGAAGGAATTTGGATTTTATTCTCCGATTTTCTAGGATGGCATTTAATACATGTTCCTTACATTCGCCACCTGCCAACCCAGAAAGATTCTACTCCTTCATCCACTTGACTCCAAAAGAGGATTAATAACTACATCCCTAGAGGAAATAAGAAATAAGCATCTAGTCTTCCTAAAAGACATCTATTCTGTGAATTACTTACTTAGTAGACTCTCTCCTCAAATATGAAAATAGATTAAACACCCAATTTAGAAAATATGCCTAACTTTTACAAGATTGAAGTCCCAATTAAAATGTCTAGGTTATTTTTGAAAACATTGATTGTTTTACTGTCACATATGGATGTCAGGTGATTTTTTAAAGTGGGACCTTATTCCTTCCACAAATAGGATGCGTTTCACCAAGCTTAATCTTTTGACTTGGGACTTTGTAGAATTCTGCAACATCTTGATTAAATTACACTTGTTCTCAAAACCATTAGTATGTACTAAATCAGGAATTTAATGTGGCCATCATCATTAGACTCACATAGTGAGAATTAACAAGTTTTTTGTGTGTAAAAGAGTTAATTTCTTTAAGATTCTTTATATTTATTAAATGGCTAGTCCAAAATTAGGTGATTTATTTATACTCCACGTAAAACAGTTATAGAATACTCTGTAAGAAGCTTTAAAAAGCTAATTTTATATATGTCTTTTCAGAGAAATGGAAACACTTGCTGACACTTAATATTTAATCTTCTTATTGTCACAACACCTTTTTTTAGCTCTTTTTTCTTTAGCTCCCACAGAGAATGGATTCTGAAAGAAAATAGAAATAAGAGTCTTCATTCATCCTTATTATTCTTACAACTAAGTTTATAAAGCAATATTATGAGCTTACTAAGAGCATATTAAAATTATAATACAGAAAAAAAATATCTGTGATCACTGTTGTAATTCATATGTCATTAAAAAGATAACTCTGAATTGAAAATCATGTTTTGGTAAAATAATCTGAAGTACCTGAGAGAAGAAAACCGAAGAAGGAATTTGAGGTAAATTTTGCCTCAGAGACAATGGCACAACCGAAAACTTTTAAACTTTCTCAAAAATAACCATTATTAACTAATTTTAATAGCAATGGGCTACAATGGCATAACTACACTGATAATGCAGCAAGAAAAAAGAAGGTAACATGGGACAGAACTACATAAATACTTTAGTTTTCTTTTTTCTAATGTGTAACTGTAGTAGTCTACTTCTTCTTATTGATTTCTTTGGGTTTAGATCCATACCACTAAAAAAGCATTTGAAATATCCCTGAAAGTAATGAATAGATTAACAGGAACTGCTAATTCTTCTCTACTACCAAGCCTCTAAATATACAGTATATAAAGGCAGACAAAATGTAATAATAATAATAGCTGTACTGCATATCAGCTTGGGGTATATTTGCCTAGTCTGCTTTTCCTCTCTGCCCATCAGTGTTATCCTTCTTCATAACACCTTGAGGCTAAAAACTGCTTTTTCCAGGCTTTGAAGTCATACTAGAATAGAAACTGTATTTTCTCAGCTTAAAGAACTTGGTGTCAATAAGGGAAAGTGCATGACAGTCTTTCAAACAGGAAATCCTTTACACACAAGGTCCATGCAGTGCATTACTATTACCTGTACGTGCCTCCTGTGAGCAAAGTTCTGACCCCATTGCCCTTTGGTGTAAAGTAGTAGGAGTGCTAATGCATTGTGATTCATAAGGACTGCCACAATGTCTATGCTGTGTAAGATCTTTGCTGCACAGTGGATCTGGCCATACTCAAGAAGTGAGTCAGCTCTGCTCCGTGTTGTTTTGCAGGGCACCAGTGCAGCCAGCCCCCCTAAAGCCATGCTGAAATGTTGGATACATCAGCTCAGGTAACTTACAGCTGGTGCTCCCATGACATCCAAACTAAAATTATTTATTTTGTTCTCATTTGGAAAGCAAACACATTGAGGCTATGATCTGGTGATCTGGACCTACCAGAAATGCAAATCAGAGTTTCTTCTGCAATTACTACAACCTACTATATGCACTTGACATGACACTGAGATTAGGAAGTAATCTGATAGATCACTTTTTGATTTTTGCTTTTCCAGTCTGCTGAATCTCATCTGCGCTGATTTGCAAGCCCAAAGCTGTCACAGACCCCAATTACTCACTTAACAGAGGATTCAGTCAGTACAAGAGAAACAGTTACACGATATTAGTTACATGATAATTTCTGTACCTACTTTCAGAATGCTGTACAAAGAAGGTGAGTCTCTTTAACTCCATTTTTTGTTTGAGGAATCTAAATCAAGGCATAAGATCTGACTTGCCATTGTCCCCATCAGCTCTTTCAACATTCAAGCAGACCAGGTAAAATGTCATCAACACTCAAACTTATAATAGGTCACTCTCATTTCTAATTTCTGTCAGAAGTGCCATCACGGCTTCTCTTTTATGGCAATCTGAAGTTAGTTGTCAATGTAAAGGAATTAAATTATACTTTTAAAGTGTAAAGAAGTTTCCAGTGAAATAAACTTGTTCCTTTTGGTGTAGAGGGAGATTTCATTTGAGTAATAAAATCCTTTATAGCAAAATTAAATATAAAACTAGTAATTATGCTTTCCACAATCTCTTAAAAGACAGGGTTGTTTACAGGTAACATATCTGGCTATACCAGGATTTCCAAAGCCAGGCAATTGCTGCAACACTCAGCAATCCTTTGGGAGCAATGCTGAAAACTGGTACCTTGATTAAGTAGTGAGATTGACAATCTGAGGAAAAAACTGAGAAAGAGACTAGAATGTGAATGGGAACTCCACGTGCATTTGGGAAGACTTGCTGCAGATCAGACAGCTTTGATGGTTCAGGATAAAGCTTTAGCTCAAGAACAGATTCTAGATCTGAGAGCTCTGCAAGGATCCTAACTTTTTTTTTCTTTAATAACAGAATAAGGAAGGAGACACTTTTAGTTATTTATAGAGTAAGTAGTTCTGAAACCTTTTTTTAGACCTCAGAATATCTTTCCCTGGTGGAATAAAAGCTTCATGTATTTTTTGCACAAAATAAACATATTCTTCATATTTCTTCATATTTTAGGAGCAAGGACAGTACTGGCATACCACAGTCATTGCTTTCTTCACCAAATGTGCAGACAGCAATGTGTATACCATTATCGGGGAAGAAGCTTTTGTTTCAATAGTGCTCTCACTGGTAGAGATGTCAACAGAGGATAGGAGTGTAAAATTCATGGACCATTTTAGGAGAAAAGCAAAAAAAACAAAAACACCAAAATTTGCAGAAAATATTTCACCACACATGCTAACTAACATAGACCTACCATGCAGTAAAACAGGACAGGAGCATCCAATCCATGGCAAATTTCTCCAAATTAGAGCAATTATTCTGTAACAGTAATAGAGCTAGAGATATTCAGACCATATTCATTCCACACCTCTCATGACTTCCAAATCACAGAGAGCATCACTCAAATATTTTTCTACTCTGGGTCTACACAATTGCTAAACCAGTTCCTAATGATGCATTGCAGCCAAGTGTATCCAGCACAACTGGCTACACTTTTGCTCCTGACACAAAATAGGCTGCAGTCATGGTTCAGACCCATGTGGCATCAAAAGAAGAAAAACAATCAGAAAAGATAGAAAAGAGCATTTGTTCGAGACTATTTCAAACCTTCCACATTAAGGGCTCTCTGCCTTGAGAGAACAAGCAGCAAGCTCTATACTTTATTGGAAATAGCAGTGAAACTCAGGAGCTGCTTTCCTACAGTCTCCTAGTAGGATTTTTTGCAATCAATACTGTATGTTTTGCATCTTCGTTTTTGGGGTAGAGCACATTACTTTTTCATGCTTTGCAGTACTGCTGTGATTTCTAGAAATGTACTCCTTGGGAAAATGGAATCTCTGTGTATTCACAGTGCTGAAGAACCTAGGAACCTCAGGCTTCCTGGATTTAGGTTCACCATGAAATTGAAACAAAACCGATGGTAAAACATTTCAAATAATTTAATCATGTGAGACTTTTTTTGTGTGTGTGTGAATTCATATACATATATGCAAGCACTCAGGAAAGATACTAAGAGGCAGAAATTATACTGGTTATGCTCTTTCTTTACCATCCTTCAATGTTATAGGAGTGAGGTGCACTGAAGTCTGGCAATTCTCATCCATGTTTGCTGCTCCTCAGCAGCTGTCTAAGCCACAGCAGTTCACAGCATAGGTGTATTTCCTGCCATGTTCAGCTGTTCAGATCTATGTTCTGTAGTGTGTCTGGGAAGTTGAATGAGCTACGATTAGAGATGCTGTTCAGCTGTTTGATTGCAATAATGCTACTTCCCTCATCACAGATATTTTGATTGGAAATCTGCAGTGAGAGTCACAAAGGACAATGTTGATGTAATTAGGATGCTAAAATGACAGTGACAGCATGTTAGTTGAGCTGTGGGAATGACATCCAAATAGTGGGTTTCATACTCTGTATTTACCACCGAAATACACCTTCAGACTTGTGACGCACGATAGCAAACAGCTGCCACCCCTATTACAGAGAAAGTGGAGTAACAACAAGGAGGTTATTTAGGGAGTAATAACAGCTTTCAAAGCAAAAGGCAAAGTGCTGATCAGTGAAGACCAGGAAAGTCCATATTTGTGCTTCACCTATCTTTTTTGCCCTTACAAAAACATCTATCCATTTCACTATTCCTAGAAGCTCTTTGGAATTATTCTCCTTAGGAGACTTTTCTATTAAAGTTAAAAGGGAGAGGGCTAAGAATTGCCTTGTATCATTTATTTATTAAGCTTCCCTTGCTTTGCTTTGTCAAAGTGATTTTTTTCCCTGGCAGCTACAGAAGGAGTTACTTTAGTGTGTTGTACTCAGTTTGATAATAGTTATACTCTATATCATTCTGTGGTTTTGTTAATTATGCTGCTTTTTGTGGCATCATAATTTGACCACTTTGGTGTACAGATAACTTTATAGCTTAGTGGTCATATTTATACTGTGGCAAATCAAAAGGGAAACTTTGAGAGCAGTGATTCCCAATTACATACACATATCGAAAGCTTACAAAAGTATATACAGGCATATTAAAAGTGAGGTCCAGTATGGAACCTCACTAAAGATCAGAACAGGACGAGGTAGATGGGCCAGATCCAGGCTCTGGATCAGGCATGTTGAGGAACATGGGAAAAAGAAGTATCATCACTGGTCACAGTGCTGTCACCTGCAGCCAGAGTCTTCCAGAAGATCTGAGAAGCAGGACACTGAGGAAATGGGGTTTGGGAACAGACAGAACTGAACACAGACAGAACATAATAGAACATAATGCCTGTTATTTCAAATTAGATATTTGTGGTGCTTTAAATTTTAGCTTTCATATTTTTTTAGATTCTATACTGCTTTAGTGTGTGACTCTGAACTTCATATATAGTGTTAGCAAGTTCTCTTCACAGTTTAGTTTGACAAAACAATCCTTTTCCAGCTTGAGAACCAAGGACACCATTGCAGCTTTAGGCTCAAGAAGTGTAAACAATGGTGAATTGAGGAGAGCAATCTGGGAGGATGGGGCTTCATAACATAAAGCTGTAATTGGAAAATTGACCCCAACATGTAAATGGGCCAAAACTTATAAAAGTGTGAAAATTCATGACAGGTTGTGCATATTGTGTCCATCCTGGGTCCACCTTTGCTAGAGCCATGGCCAAGCTCTTGTACTGCCCAAGGTGTATCCCTTGAAGGCCTTTCAATAAATACCCACTTTATTCCTTTAACTCTGTCTAGCCTCTGTTTCAGGTCATCCTCTTTAGGCATCATTTGCATGGCAATCTACATAAAGCCTGCAATCACAGGTCCAGAAAGTGTGTGCAAAATAAAGTGTTGTAACGAAATTAATGGGATTTTCAATTCATGCTCATTAACTGGGTAACAATTACACCTGAAAGCGTCAGTGATTAGATCCTGCAGTCATTTTTAATTTGGGGTGTATGCTGCTGGGGTAACAAGGTCCAACCCTAGTAATGAATTAGTAGAGTGAAGTGGTGTGAAATGCATGTAAGATTAAGAGCCTACACAAAATGTCAGGGATGTAATGCACCCTGCACCTTGTCTCCATGAAAGTAACTGTAGCACCCTTAGTGTAAACATGCGTAGGCATGGAGATTAATTCTGCATAATAAATAACACAACAAAGCCATGATTCTTTAATTCTGATTCAATAATGCAGAATAAATAGCACTGTAGGACGTATATATATTATGTCTTTAACAGAAAAATAACTATCAAGAAACTGCCTCTGTTCTGCCATCTTTACTCTGGATGCGTCTGGTGATCCTGTCTCTCCTGCACACTCTTGAAGTCTTAAGGAATCCAGTTCTTTAATGTTCCTTTTCTGACCACTGATAATCTTCCCCCTTTCTCAGAGGAACAGTACACAAAGAAAAAAAAATGCCATGCTTCCAAGTCCTTTTCTCCCAGTCTTTTCATGGATCTTTATTTCACCAATTTCCATGTATGAAATAATTGTTGCTGAATTAACATGCTGGACCCTATAAAGAACAATCAAAGTTCTGCTAATGTGTCTTAAAATATGTAAATGTGCAGTAAATTAAAAGGCTCTAAATGAAGACAAAGGCTAGGAAAAGAGGCATTGGCAGTGTTATTTGGATACTTCAGTGAACAGGTTTGTGTATTGCTGGAGCTGACAGATTTCCTTCGTTGTTTCTAATTCTGAGAAATTGAAAGGTTCTGACATTGCCCCCAAAAGAAAAGGAGTAAAGATGAAAACAGGGTCAGAAGAATTATGAAAAGGGAACAGTGGAAGGGAAAATATAACAGAGAGGCAGTTAAGAGAGCAGGTCAATCTGGTAGTAGGACCATAGTATCTGAGATTATGACCATAAGGAGAAGCATTGCATTGTAGAAGCATTGTACATGTGCATGTTCAGGTACCAGCTCTTTTTCAGGCACCTCTGAAGTGCCCTTACCTGAAATCTTAGGGGACACTGGGAAGCTCTGGGGACACTGGTACTCCTGTGGGTGCTTGTTGCTAGAGCAACAGTTGCTGGATTGTCTCCTGATTGAAACTACTAATTACTCAGGCTATGTCTGTATCAAGGTGAGATACATTTCTTCCCCTCTTTCTTTCTTTTTAGAAGGTAATTCAGCCTTACAGCTCATGAAAGGGATGTGAGGCTGTTGTCATATCCCATCCTGACAGCATCCTGACGCGTGAATCTCTCCTCCAAGCTTGACAGCAGAAGAAATCTTCCAGCCATTAAGGGAACCTTAATGATAGCTGGGATGACTTTTTGTCCTCTGCAAAATTTTGTGATACTGACATGTTCCCTTTTTGTTCAGAGCAAAATTAAATATTTCAAACTAATCTCTCCCTAATGAGGTACACTGACATGAAAGCATCTTTGCACTTCCCTTAAAATTTGTTTGAAATATGACAAAAAAACACCCTTGAGAAAATGTTAGCAAACTCAACTTTCCCAAGGTAGATTTTTGTGTTGACAAACTTATAACTGAAAAAAGAATTAAACATTCTGTGGTCGAGTCTCTTTGAACTTTCGTAGATCAAAATATAGTTTTGTGCACAATGCATCAAAAAATCATTTTAGAAGCAGTTTATGAAGACAGAATAGGGAACAAAGGACCCAATTCATCTTGTCCAATGAAAATAAGAAATTCATTTCCACCATAGTTTATAGCTTCTATCCAGTAAATCTGAGTTTGTCCTTCACTGGTAGAAAACAGGTTATACGCTGCAGGATTTTGGAAAATAAATTTTAAAAATTTACTCTTCACTTCAAATAATTATTGCAGTGGAAAGGTTTTTATTGTTCTTAAATATTGTAAGTCAATATATTGACTTAATAAAGCTAAATTCTGATCTACATTTTTCTTCATGCTGTTATTTTTATCTAATTTTCCTTCTATGAGGCAGATAAATAAAACAGTGATGTAAAATCTGAAAGGGAAAATAAATCTAGATGGAATAATCATATTAACAACACATCAGCTCTGCAAAACTCTGTCGTGCTTCCCTGCATAAAATGACAATTTAAAGTATCTTTCCAGAAGTTTCATGGAGATTATTGTATTTTATTCTCTATTTAGGTTTAAAAAAATCTTAGACAACCTATTTGAAGTCTCCGAGTGAAATACTTACAGTTCAGTTCAGCATTACATGCCATTTTCAGAGAGGTTGAAGTGTAATTTATTTCATTTTACTTTCATCAGCAAATCAAGTTCATCCATCCAAAACCAGCTTTTCTGGGTACACACATTTCATTTGTTATCATTTTAAGTAGCACAGAGTGCAGTCAAATTCCAATATCTGTCAATCGCACACAAGTACTGTTAAGTAATCTTTTACTTTCTAGTTAAATGCTTACACCATAAACATTGAATAAATGCTTGCTTTGCACTCAAACAAACAGCTTAAAACAGCAAAACTGCCTTTAAACTGTATGGAATTTTCTATTTGATGGTGATCTGAAAACTCTATTTTCCAGTTAATATTAAATTATCTGGAATCTATTAAAAAGTATTCTGCACTGTAGTTACACCTCAAAAAATCCAAAGTAACTCAATTTTTAAAAATACTCCTCTTATCTTCATATCTTTCTCTTGATTTGTTGTACCAAATTCTACTTACATTTTAATCTTCCCTTTTGGCATTGCAGAGCATTATTTCAGAACAATAAATAATAAAACCAGGTGCTAAGGTGTTGAACATGACATAGGAACCTGAATAACTCAAAAAACAAACAGAAGATGTGTAGAAAAAGCCTTTAAAAGGCTTTATTCTAACATGTTCTTAGAATTTTTTATTTTTTTTAAACATGCTCATAAATCTTAGACATCTCTATTAGCAACTAAAATTAATCCACTAAAAATAGCTTGTTGAAAACAATTGTATTTGTCTTACTCATCACTAAAAACCTTAAAGAACAGAAGCCTTGAAAGAAACTGGCTGGTAATAAAAAAGAAGTTGATAATAATTGCTGATGCTGAAAATGCAAAAGGAGACAGAATATGAATGCAACTTAAATTGGAATTTAAGAATCGTTTATCTTTAAAGCTTTCTATTCATATCAGCTGTATCAATAAACATGCTTGTTTGCTTAATGGGGAGTAAATTCACCCAATTCCCCCATGCCATATTTCATCAGAATTCTAGTCTAAGCAACTGCCTTCTGCTCCTTGCTAGACTTTTTCCAGAAATCAAAAGGCAGATTTCCCATCTCCAGTAATTTATACAGAGGTTTCATACATCTCATGCTGTAAATAATCTTCAGGATTGCAAGATTCAGCCTGCTGCTGTGTTTCCTGATGAAATAATTGTTTCAGAGCAATAGGTTCTTTCATGTTATCTCTGACAAAAGAGTTAAGGCACATAAGAATGAAAAATATTTTATTTTTCCTATAATAATATTACCTGTCTCTACTTTCTGCCTCCTTTTCCCATCCACCCCTCCCTGGCTCAGTGCCCCTGTGAATTCAGTGCTCTCTTTCCCTCCAGCACAGGAGTGGCAGTGACTCCATTGCCTTCTGCACCCACTGGCTGTCACATTGCAGCACATCTCACAAGGAGAGCACAACAGCAGCACCTCCCACTGGGACACAGCCTCCATCCAGGGCCAGCAGCTTGGGCAGTGGTGCCTAAACATTCCTAAGTTCATCATGTCTGGGTTTGTTTGCATACTACACATGTAGAGAGGATACAGAGAAATATAAAGCATAATTGATAAATCACATTGCAGGGAATGTAAGGAATTCAGTGTGCTACAAATGCCACATATATAGTGTATATATATATATTGGTATTCATAGAAGTATGTATTTATAAAATACAGCAGGTGGGAAAACAGAAACATTTCAAAAAGGTGATTAAATCTTTCCTGAAGTTACAGATTGTGGGTGATTCTGTATGTGCATGTGTAAGAGAGGATGTTTATTATTTGCACCTTGTTCCAAATTTTAGATATTCCCTGTACTCTAACTTACATCTGTCTTGCTGTCTCCTGAGTTACCTTAGGATTTTTATTTCTAAGTTAACCTTAAGGAACACAAAGGAATAGCTTTTGAGCTCTCTTTTTTTTTTCTCTTCTTACATGTTGCTGCAATCCATTGAAAGAACAAAACCCTAACCATACTGAAACTAGTAGGCTTTCCAGTGTTTCTGTGAGCAAAATTTCATCTCTGATACTTCTTGTCTTTCAGCAAATCCAGCTATGCTGGTAGAATTTCAACTGTAGCTCTGCAAAGGGTTGGGTTTTTCTTATTTTAAAGATCAAGGGGTCACTGACTTTAATCTAAGTCTTCCATTTCTCTGTACTAATTTACCTCAATCAAAAATTTTGAATGTGTTTTCAGAGATTTGTAACAAAGATACATAAAAAAGATATCTGATCTGAATAAATGTGATATGACTACCTTCAGGTGAAGCTTGTTTGAAGAAAAAATTCTATCCCACAGATTCAACCATTTTGATGCAAATTTAAGTCATAGTTGTCAAATAGTTGTTCAAATTTTCATGATATTGTGAAAATTACTTATCTTTCCCGGACTTGATCTCCACCCCTCCTTTACTCCACATAGAGCAGTTTCAGTAATAATTTTCTGACTGTGGCTTGATTAAAACTTTATGCTTGCAAAAGTCCAAAAGATTCTTTAGAGAAAGACATTTCAAAAGTGAATGTATTGTTTTTACTAGAGCACCATTTATTTTGCTTCTATGGTATTCTTAATTGGTAGATTTGAAAGTATTTTATTAAAGGAAAGGAGTCTTACACTTTGGGTATCTATGAGACAAAGTGATTTGTGCCTAACTCAAATTAAATTCTGCTCAACTAAACTCAGATTAAACTGATAAAAGAGCCAGGAAGTTCTCTACCTCTTTGTTCTGTGTCCTGTGTATGAGACTTGTCAGGGTATCAGCAGGCTCTAATTGCCCTGGTAAATCAGTGCTGTCCAGCAGAGCAACATCCTTGTCAGTGAAATAATGATTTCCTAACATTATTATCATTGCTTTTGATTAAACTTCATTTAGGAGGACTTACAATAGACATGTATTCTAGCAGAAATTCCATTTAATTTGGCTGGGAAGAAGTCTTTGTTGTACTTTAACATTTGTTTTTTGTGACATTTGACCACAACTAACCACAGAGATCAAAGGCTGTCCTCAACACCCACCACCTGCTGACCAGTAGCAGGTCTGGTTATTAGCCCAAAAGCTTCCTTAGGGTTCCTGGAGCACCTACAAAATCTGGACAATCTGTTGGGCACCTACAAGTGCAACACACCACAAACAGTGAAAGAGGCTGCCCAAGACAGAACCGGGGTGTGCCTTCCTCCATCCTTCACCAAGATACTTCCCATGCTCTAAAAGGATTGGGTCCTTCTTGGATTCAGAGCTGGGAATCCTCCCTCAAGAGCAGGGATCTAGTCCCTTCCTTTTATGAAGAAGTTAGGAAATAACACCTTTTGAAGTGCAGCCAGAAAATTATTCACCCAAAATAAATACCAGGTTTTGTGCTCTTTCCAGCAATGGAGATTTAAACCCTCTCTTTAACCTTCTCTTTACAGGGTTGTAAACTGCATGGGAAAGGAAGCTGACTCTACCTTCTACTGCTGCAGATGTGCCCCTGGGCATAAATCATTAGGGAGTCAATAGGCAGGAGACAGAAAGAGGTAATAAGAAAATAGTATTGTCTTGATTAGCACCTAGGCCTCCAGTGAGGGGAAAAGGATTGCTCACCTCTATTCCTAAAGCTCTTCACACATTGTAAAATCGACAGATATTGTTGTCTAGGAGCTAGAAAGCCTTTAAGGAAATTGAATCATCGAGATCTGAATCGCTTGAAGTTGAAGAAAGATTCATATCTAAATAGGTCATAGCTTCAATTACTATATAAAGGGACTTCATCCTCTGCCTGTTTCCTTTAAGTTCAAATGAACAAAAAGCAGCTGTTACCAGTGCATTTAAGATGGAGTCTGCTCTTGTAGGCACATCTATTTCCTTAGGGCTCAGAGCTGGGGTAATAGCTGGTTTATCGATTTTGAGTGGCCCTTCCTCGTGAAGAATGACCCCCTTCTGGGGATGTGCTGGCACCAGGCAGCTAAGAGCACAGGAGTCTGAAAGGCAGAGGGTCAGAGAGAGTTTAAGCATGACCAGCACTAACAGACAAATGAACAGAGGTTTTCAGGGTCGCAGGATTGCAACATGTCCCCTGATCCCTACTAGTAGAGCCTGGTTTCTGGTTTGGGGCTTCTTAGGACACTTAGGATAGCTAATCAGCTAGGGATTTAGGTTCCTCTTAACATTTTTGTCATCATATTAGTCCTACCCACAATTGCTAAACTGAATTAACTGCATGGATTCTCAGTCTGTTTGAAAAGGCAGCTGCTTGCCATCACTTTTTTTACACCAATTTCCTTAAAGTAAAGGAATCCAGCATTAAGTGCTGCTGACCTCATATCTAGACCCCTTTTTTTAATCTTTTACAGCCTATTTCCCTTGCTCTTTTTCTTTCTCTCTGTGTTTCCTCCTACCTATCTCTCCAGATTTTCTTTAGAAAGTTACTTTCTGAGTAAGATTGCTATATAAAGTCTCCCTTGCTTTGTAGGAACAAAGGAAATCTCTTTCTTTCCACTTTTTAAATGCCTAGTTTTAATAAGCAGAGTTGTGCCAAAGAAAGACTATGGATTGCAAACCTTAAGATGGGAAAACGACTACTTGGCAATTTGTATTACTAAGATACAGTAAATAATTGTACATTGAATTGTTACTCTAGTGGCAAAACATTCATTAATTCATTATGGAACCTTTTTCTCTATTAAGAGTAGAATAATGTATGACACTAAAATCCAGTAATTGAACTTTAGAATCAAGAACAAATTGAATATTAGAATTAAACTTAGACTTTATTAAACTTCTCTTTTTAATATGCTTAAAAGGAAGACAATAAGCTAAGAAATAGCAAATAACTTGAGCCTTTTCAAAAGAAATATGATCTCTGGAATAACTGCTGGCTTTGTGCAGTTTTTTGGCAGCAGCCTATGCAGAATATTCTTCATTGACATGTTCTAACTCAAGTTGCTCTCAGAGGCATCAGTGTCTATGTTAACCTGGAGAGTAAGTAGTAAAAAGGAAACATCACCTTAGAACAGGTTGGTGTTTGCAGCTACTGGAGGATTTTTTCAGAAAATTGTTCCTTGGACCCATTCCTCTTGTGTATTTGCTATTTCTTCACTCATGAACTTCAGGTTTTTTCTTTTCCACAGAAAAAGTCTCTTCAGTGATTTTGTTAAGCTTTGTATTCTCAGCTTGTTATACTTGTCGTTCCAGCTATCTGCTCTTCCTTTTGTTGTGCACACAAAGAGAAAGTTATGCACACTCCAAGAAATTAACAACTGCTTTCTCTCAACTGCAATTTTGTTTTCTCAGAAGAGTGTACAGTTTGAGAGGTTGAGGGATTGTTAGTTTTGCTGGTTTTATAGTATACACTATCTAAAATATATATTGTTTTTTAAATATGTTTTCATTCTTGTTTTATCACACTTTAGGTTTTGGGTGATTTTTTGTTTCAGTTTGTGTGCATGCATATGTTTAAAGTTCTTAATAGGAAAGTTTCTGAATTTACTTTTTGTGGATCTTGCTCTTTCTCCCTGTGTTTGAGTAAAAAGGCACTTGTATCAGATCTTAAAAGAGATCTATCTGATCTCTTCTGCTCATGTTTTCAGTGTCCAAACTTTACAGTATAGTATAACCTTTATAGTGAATTACTAATCTTGCTCTAGCAAGACAAGTATTTCAATCAAGAGTCTTGTTTTATAATCACCTTCTATCTTACACTTAACAGCTTATTCTTTTGAAATATTTGGTACTACCAACACAAGTAATCTTGAGAACATAGCTGTCAGTGCACAATGAAAATGATTGGTGCTGGTTTTCTTTCCTTCCAATTAGTGCTGGTGTCCTCACACACACAAGTGCTCTACAATCCATCAATTATTTGAATTGCACTTTTCCCAGATGGAAAATAAGCCTCTGTTGTTTGGCACTCAGTATATTACAATATGAAGGATTTGTATTCTCTGTGCACAGAATCTAACCTGAAGTTTTGAGTCACTGATGGGCTTTTAGGAAAGCTGGATTAGTGAGGAGTTCTGCTCAAGGCATCTAGACAACTAGCAGCACCTGGCTGAGGACTCTTGGCTATCCTGAATCCTCTTGACGAACACTTAGTTACTTTTTAGCTCAGAATAGTCCAGAAACCCAGTTCTGTTGATTGTATTTTTAAAACAAATGCCCATCCTTCCATTCTGTGAGGGGAAAAAGTCTCATTTGCAAAGAGAAAATTTGCAAAAATTTTTAAAATTACTATTTTAAAAAGTAAGCCTATAAATTATCACCTCTATTATCTGTTAACATAGTAGTAAATGGCATTCTCCAATTCAGCCACAGAGCAGATTGCAATGGATTTCAGCAGTCCAGTAGCTTTTTTTTCTCTCTAGGGCAGTTGTTGTCTCACTGGCAACTAGGATCCACAGCACAGAAGATTTTTCAAATTAAAGCAACAATATTGACCTGCATCCTAAAAAAAACAGTTCTATCAGTACAGATCCCAAACCTAAAGATATAACAAGTCTCTTAAGGAAAAGGTGCTAGGCAAGCAGAGAAGTGAAATGTTAAGCAGAGATCAGATTATGGGGAATTTATGGTATTTCTTAAAGGCCTCTCAGGTTTCCTTTCCTGGCTACAGAGTTGTCTCAAAAGTTGTGTTGTCAGTGGCAAAATCCTCAGATCTATGCAGGTTTATCTGCACAAAAGGCAGCATTAAACCTCAATTAAATTTTTTGAGCTTGCTTCTGCAGCAAGATAGGGTGGTGTACTTACTGCACCTAGCCTCTAATCATATCTACACAAACAGCTGGTGCTCAGAGCTCCAAAAGCCTTGCTTTGCCACAGAACTAATATACCCCAGAGTAAGTGTTCAATATTATAAGTAGGCATCCTCTGTTTTTTCCTGATTCTGATTTATCTTCTTCACAGGAAGAGGTGTTTTTCCACTATACAGGGGAACTACATATTAGGAAATCAGTCAGAAGCAACCGTGATTGTTTGATGGGGAGTTTAACTTATGTGCACAGGAATGCCTACGGTTCTTCTCCTGCCACTTGATGCTCTCTCTCTGTTTGGCTTTGCTCACATCATTTTCACAGGCACTGTGAGTTAACCAGGGCTTTCTGGTGGGCAGGTGGCCATCACAAGCACACAGTTTGTGCAGGTATGTTATTCATATTTCAGCTGGCCGGCTCCAGTTTTACAAGCCAGTCACAAAGCTGCTGAAGAGCTCTTTCTGCAATTCTGGCAGAATCAGAGAGAACAGCAGTTTGCTGTTCCCAAACCACATGGAAAGAGGGGAGGAAGAGACCACTTGCTTTTGGAGCACTTTTCTTTGATCAGCTTCATTTTGTGCAGAGCCTTTTCAGGGCTTTTGAAAGAGGCAGGGACTGGCTTGTGCTGCATAACTAGGATGAGCTTTATATTCAGAAAGATAAAAAGCTCTTTTCTAGCAAGGCAGATAAAATTTGCTGCTAAGCTACAGTGGTGAAGAACTCCATTTTCTACACCTAGCACAGTATGGAAAGCCATCACCCCTTTCACAGATTGCTGTTGGTCATTAACTAGCTGTGATGTGGACAAGCAAACGTGGAAGTTAAGGTAAAAAAGGTTCTGTCTGCATGCTACCAAGGCTGGCAATGCTGCTGAGGTTCTGATCACTTTGCATGTCATTTATTTTCCAGTTGTGCCAAGGGAAGGAAAGGGTACCTCCTGTACCCTCTGAGAACAACTCATAAGCTCATGATTAGAAAGCAACACTGCTGCCATGTGGAGTGTCCTGACACCAACTCTGGATTGTCTGGAAAATTTTCTTGCTGATAGGATTTTTTTTTTCTTTTTTTTTTCTGTATTTTTTTTTCTTTTATATGTGGTAGTGTTGGTGGACATAAAGTCACTCTGGTATGGACAGCAGTGCTTTAGCCATTTTCCCCTGCTGTTCTGAGAGACTCTGTGTCCCTGGCTAATGTCTTTTGCTGTACACTGGATCACAGTAAGAAACCACTGAGCTGTTGCATAAGCAGCTGGAGAGTGACAGTGTGTGACTGCCATGGAGAGAAGGAGAGGATAGATGACAATCAGGGGGAAGGCTGGGGGCTGCTGAGCCATAGCAGGATGCTGTGCCTTGCACAGCAATTTGGAGAAGGAAGCTGAGAATAGGATTTTATTCATCAAGGGGATCAGGATTCAGACATTCACAAAAAAAAGCAGCTGTACCCCATCTAGAAATTGACAGGAAGATTTAGGTTTAGCCTTTAAAAATAGGGACTTTGTAATTGCTGTTGTCCACATAATATTTTGCTTTTCTTCACATTTTCACTCTGTGCCATGTGGCTGCTTCATAGTTTGCAAGACAACTTTGAGGATGGGGGATGATTTTATTCATTTATTCTGCAATTCTTTGCAGTTTTTGACTGCCAGTTTGTACTCTTATTAGGTTCATTTTATAAGAATCTGTGTTTACTGCCAGGAGCACAAGGCTGGAATGAACCAAGTGAGGTCATTGTAGCCCAGCCCTAGGACCTGGGGGCACAATTTGGTCTCTCATTGCTTAGTGGTGCTTGTCTAACCTTGTTCTTGCCAGTCTCCAGTGATAAGTTCTGCACCATTCCGAAGCAATCTATCTTAATGGCTACCTGTCCTCGGGGTGCTTTTAGGTAATTTTTTTTTAAACTGTTCGAAGTAAAATTTACCACCACTGAATGAAATGATTCTATACTGCTCTCAGAGTGCAAACACACAAAATTGGAATCTGTGGAATTAACAAATAACTCGAAAACAAAGGAGGTGGAGAGGGGAAGAAAAAGAATGTTGTAAACAGTAGAATAAAAATATGCAGTCTGAGATCAGCAGCTCATTCTGTTTTCAGCCTTTTAACTCTGTGCAGCTCTGTTGAGCCTTTTCATGCTGGGCTGTTTTCAGAAATCTGTGGACAGGCATGGAAATGTGTGGAAACAAGCCTGTGTTTGGATGTTGGGGGAGAAAAAATCCTCTGTTCCAGTTGCAACAGAGGAAGCTTAACTGGGAGCAGTGAGTTAATGCCAATAAAAGGAGCACTCCTCAGTTTCAGAGAGCTAAAGCAAAAGCCCCCGGGGGCATGTGCATACAGCAGTGACTTGGAGATAAGAAGTTACACACTGGCTATCCTGAGGCAATCAGGTTTTCTTCAATACTGCAGGTGAAAAAGCTCTAGCTAATTGGAAGTGTGCTTTAAGAAAATCCAGCTTTTACCATAAATGCAAATATGCCCTGGCCAAGGGTGGTAAAATATGCCAGAGGACAGGGAAAGCAATCTCAGATGAGCTTTCTTTCTAACAATAACAATTGTTTGCTTGTGATTTCTATCAGTTCTCACTGCATTCAGCTGTCCTTTTATGGCCCTGAAGTATCTACCTAGATTGTCTGCTTCTGGAGGGAGCTACCTCCGGCACCTCTGTTATCCTCAAAGTCCTTCTGCTCTTCACCCACTCTGATGCCAGGAGTGATCCTTGAGGATCTTGAGGTTAAGTATTTCTACCTGAGGAATCCTGAGAGAAGCTGGTGGTGAAGACAAGTGTTAGCCCCAAACACTTAAGAATTCTAAGGTGTGAAAAGTATTGTGATTTTTTTTTTCATGATTCAGTGTCCATGCTTTTAAGAATCTTGGCTTCATTTTCATTTTAAAATACTATCCTTTCCCTTTGGAAAAGCTCAGTACTAGACTAGTAATGAAAGTTATACCTCTGCAAGTAATGATATATTTTGGGCTACTGCCAAAACCTTGAGTAACTGAAGAAATCGGTGCAAAAAATGCCAGAGAAAAAGGCATCAATATTATTGACAAGAAAGTTCATATTTTCTCCCCACTGCAGTATTGCATAATCAGAAAAAAAACCCAAAACATATCTGTCCCTTCTGGAATGACTGAGAAGTCCCAGTTGCACGGAAAATATGATAAAAGAGTTCCATAAAATTCAATTTTATTTCTTAATAAACATAATGCATTCAAAACCAGACATTTTTTTGCAAGCCTTGCCTGGTAAACTTGGGGTTAACAGGGCTGATACCCCATTACTATCTCCCTGTTTCTGTTGCTGCTAAATGCAGTTGCTCCCTGATGGAATGCCAAGATTTGCACTTAAAAAGAAGCCTTGCTAAGTTTTGTACTGAGAAAAACAGTCTTGTACTGATAAAATACTATACTTTCAACTTGGGAAAAAAAGCACCTAGAAAATACTTGCTACTCCACAACACTCTGAAATGTACTTTATAACAAAACTATCAAAAGTACAGAATTCTTCCAGCTGGCAAAAATCTCAGTAAACACATCTCTTTGACAAAGTTCTCCTTTCAGACTCGACATGCATGGGGGAGGGAATCCACAGAAAGGAAATTTGTCATTCTGGGGTGGAAGAAAAGCCATGAAAGGGGAAGGGTGAACTAAGGTGACTTGCATAGATGGCTTGCAATAAATGTCTCCTTAGTGTCACCTTTATAGTGAGAATTACAGTCAGATGTTAATGGTTATCTTGGGCACAAAAAAGAAGGACATAAATAAATATAAAAAAGAATCCTCATTTTGGAGATTATTATGGAAAAAATGGTCTATGAATTCTAGTGCACCATAACCTTTATGTCCTAGTAGTACACACAAGCTAATTCTCAAAATATCTCTTCTAACCCAGACCATTTTATGATGCTATGCAAATAATATGTGTCAACAAGTGCCTAACACATGCCTTCACTGCGCTTACTGCTGCCTGACTGTGCCCAGGACTAAATCCCAAAAGCCATGAAAGCAGAGTTTGCTGGTCCATTCCATGGGTCCCTCAATCTGCCTTGGGAAGCACCGAAATTATTGATTCTGTTAGTACTTCATGACGAAAAATCACCACTATTCCCAATATACATCTTAATAGTTATTACTGTATTCCACAAAATGGAATACAAAAATAGAATTCCATGAAAAAACCCTGTCCAGCTCCTCTGGGTATGGTTAAGTGGTATTTTTAGGAGTCTGCTCAGTTCCTCTGCTTCCTTGCAAGACTCTCATTCAATTTTTTAAAGGGTCCTGCTATTAGAACCTTTTTCCACCATCCCATTAGCAGTAGTTTCAGAGCAAAGCATGACAGTGATGCCAATACACCTAATGGATCTGTGAGACTGCATAATGAATGGCTGGTTCTCTGAATCCAAAGGATGCAGGACTATAAAGGGCTATAGAGCCTGGATGTAGGTTTGTGTTTTGGTAAAAGGCAAAAACTAAAAACCATGATCCCATATCAGAAGGGGGACATGCCTTCACAGGCCAGCAAAACCAGGAGAGGAAATAAACCCAGAAGAGACAAAAATTGGCAAACTCATCTGTTTAACATGGTCAGATGTTAATATTGGTACTTGGGGTAGCACAAACCACGAGTGATTATCCTCACATTGGCTCTTCAAAAGCTTCTAT
The DNA here is from genome assembly GCF_037042795.1 of Molothrus aeneus. Classification (NCBI taxonomy): domain Eukaryota; kingdom Metazoa; phylum Chordata; class Aves; order Passeriformes; family Icteridae; genus Molothrus; species Molothrus aeneus. The sequence continues at coordinate 102,230,373 of NC_089648.1, forward strand.
ACAAATGCAAGAGTCTGGACAAACTAGAATTTCAGGCAGAGGACAGAAGATATAATATCTGGTCATTTCCTATGCAGTAAGAATTGTCATGTGATGATGCAGGGGTTTGTTAGTAGTTAGCAGAAGAGCTTAGTGTAAAATAATCCCTGTCAGAGACTTGAGTCAAAAGGCTTATAACTGGAGGGTGACTATGTTACAAGGCACAATGTTAAACTCCTTTTCTGATTTTTCATCATCCTTTTTAATCCCTAGAAAATTATCAGCTCCTGTGAATAAACGTGTCCCAATCTATTGTTCAAACTCAGCTGACACTCTCTGTTCAGTGGTAAGTTATACCTGTGCTGTGTATCACTTTCAAAAGCACAGAAACAAAGAACAGCTTTACATGAATATCAGCTCAGCCTCTTGATTTTTTTTTTCAGCTGCATCTCCTAGAGCTGTTCAACCTAAATCCCTTCTTCCTTAGAGGTCCAATTCTTACTTTCTCTGTAGTAAGGCAGGGAAGCAGTCTTAGGCTCTCATATGACATATCCTTCCTTCTAGACATAATTTCAAGAAATAATCAACACAGGCTAAAAAAAGCCAATGTAATGTTGCTGTAAAGCCTCATTTTTCTTTCAGAGGGATTTAAACTGATGTGGATAAGTGGAAAAGCCATGGACACACCGTTCCCCTCCTTTACTCCCCTCAGGATCATTTTGCTGAAATCAGAGGGGGCCTGCTAAACTATGTCCTTCAGTAAAAGGGCCTAGACAAAAGCACCAGACTCAGCATTCCATATATTTTATATAATTGTAGGAGGTGTTTGTGCCCAGGCACAACTGGACAGCCTCTCCAAAGAGCAGCCAGGGCCACCCCATGCCAATTCCAGCATATCCCAACACACCCACTGCAGGGCATGGCTAAACCCTGCAGCCAAGGTGCTGGCACCTCTGGGAAAGTGTATTCAAAAGGCACGAGTAATGGAAAATTAGGGGGAAAAAGTGAGAAACAGCTTTGTGAGCACCAAGGTCAGAGAAGAAGGATAGGGGGACATACTCTGAGCACTGGAGCAAAGATTCCCCTGCAGCCCATGGTGGCCTGGGGAGGACCTCACAGGAGGATGTATCCTGAAGCATCCCATGGACAGCCCACTCAGTAGCTAAGTTTTTTTCCCTGAAGGAATTGCATCCCATAGGAAGGACTCATTTTGGAGGAAGGGAAATGTATAAGGAGGAAGGAGCAACTAAGAAGAATAGTTGTGGACTGATCACAAACCTGCATTCCTATCCCTCTGCACTGCTCAGGAGTGGGTAGGAGGTATAGGGAGTTGAGAATGAAGGAGGAAGCTGAGTCTGGGAATAAAAGGGGGGAAATTTATTTTAGCATTTGTCTTTGTTTCTCACTATATAAATCTATTTTAAATGACAATTACATTATTTTGCCCCAAGATGAGCCTGTTTAGCTTATGAAAGTAACTTATAAGTGACCTTCCTGTCCTTACTTCAACCCATGAGACTTTCATCTTATTTTCTTCCCATATTTTTTTGAGGAGAGATAGTGAGAGAGTGTCTGGGTGGGTCTGACAGCCTGACAAGGTTAATCCACCACTATAACTAAAACCAGAATTAAAAACATCCATATACCCAAAACCAGGAGATATTGTGACAAATTCCCTTTTCTTCAAGAGACAGTGTTAGAGTAAAGCTAAGTTAAGGGATGTTCCCTCCTTCTTCCTTTCCTCAACAATGAATGTGAAAACATTTCTGTTGTAACTGTAGTGCTACACTCACTACACATCAGTTTTTACACTCACAAAGGCTGCAAAGTTATGTGCTATTTGTGGACATCTGAATCACGTTCTACCATGTCTTCATTCTGAATTTAATGATTTATTTCATAGTAGGAAGAGATGAGCTATGGAAGTGGTTTTAAAGGCCTGAAGTTCACTTTCTGCTTTCTTTGACTTTGATTGTATATATATATATACACATCTATATAATATTATATATTTTCCTATTTATAGGGGTGGGTTTTTTTATAATTTTTTTTTGTGGCACTATCTAGCCAAGGAAACAAAATGCAACAAATTGAAAGATGTGCAAAAAAGGAAAGTCAGACAACATTTACAGTAATTGTAACACATTGTAGAATTTACAGTGTGCCAGTATGTTCAGAGTACTTTTTCCTGGTAACAGACTTCCACTCCTTTTCCCTTGTGTGCCATGGTGTTGCATGGTTGACTTTTCTTAGTTTTAGAACATCTGTGAGTTCTAGGGCTACATTCAGGATCAAAGGTTAGCAATTAACAACCCCTAACTAGGGTTGTTAGGTTTTGCAAGAACCATATGGTAGAGTAGTTCTGGAAAGAGATTAATCACTTCTCTCAGGAGGAAACAAGTAGAGCAAGGACATAGGAGGCTATAGGAGGCTATATGAACTTCTCAGCCCTATCTCCCCATGGGAAAAAAAGGATACCTCATAATGATGCAGCATATCTTTACTTTTCCTCATTTTTAACACATAAAAACATAATGAAATATACAACAACATATTTTATATTAATTTCTCTTTATTGTTTTATGTGGGAAATATGTGAGATATGTGGCTGCATAAGGAAACTCTCTATTAGTGCTTCCTCCCCTAGGTATTTTAGGAGTTCCCTGGAGAAGGCATGAATGTTCATCCCTATGTAGCCATCAGACATGAACTAGTTTTCTAATAAAAGTCTTATTGATTAAACAATTAAAGTTCTAGTCCCTTCCTTTCTCAATCCTCTAACCCTATGTCCTCCACATTCACAAAAAATACAAATACAACAAATCTGCAGCATGTTGTCCTTTACACAGACGCAAGGATAGAATTAAAGGGTAATTTTTTCTGTCTTCTGTGTTTCAAATGCTTGGCCTAGGTTCTGAGCAAAAAAGTTTCTCAATATGTACTGATTCACCAAGTATGAGACATATTAAAATCTTCCTTTTGTCAGTGAGCTTTTAATGTGAAGAAGAGAAATATTGTCACTTTGTCACAGAGTGCAAGAGACCATGCCCTCTCCATTCAAAAGAAATTTCTGAGGTTGCAGTTCATTGTTATTGAAGTTCTACCTATTGTGATGTGTGATTATTTAAACAAGACATATATATGTAATTTAATATGGATATTATTTTCTCTCTCTTCCTCTTTTTTTCTCAGAGCAAATTATGACATCGACATCTAAAGGAATTTTCCGGCCATTTTTTATTATCTTCATTATCCTTGGTTGTTTCATGGCATTTATATTAATTTATATCAAACCAACAAATAGCTGGATTTCTGGTCCTATAGAATCAGCCAGTTCAGTGTTGAAAATGAAGAACTTCTTTTCTTCCAAAACTGATAATCTCAATGAAACTACTGTCTTGATCTGGGTTTGGCCATTTGGTCAGACGTTCGATCTAACGTCCTGCCAAACGATGTTCAACATCCCCGGGTGCCATCTGACTATTGACCGCTCGCTCTACAACAGATCCCACGCTGTCCTCATTCATCACAGAGACATTAGCTGGGATCTGGCCAATTTACCTCAGCAAGCCAGGCCACCGTTCCAGAAGTGGATTTGGATGAACTTGGAGTCTCCAACTCATACTCCACAAAAGAGTGGCATCGAACACCTTTTTAACCTGACCCTGACTTACCGACGTGACTCAGATATCCAGGTGCCTTATGGCTTCATGATGGTTGGCACCAGTTCCTTCACATTTGAAGTACCAAGTAAGGAAAACTTGGTCTGTTGGGTTGTGAGTAACTGGAACCCTGAGCACGCTCGAGTGAAGTATTACAACGAGCTCAGCAAATACATTGAAATCCACACCTACGGACAAGCCTTCGGAGACTACGTCAATGACAAAAACTTGATTCCAACTATCTCCACGTGCAAATTCTACCTTTCCTTTGAAAATTCAATCCACAAAGATTACATTACTGAGAAACTCTACAATGCTCTTCTGGCTGGATCAGTACCAGTTGTACTGGGCCCTTCCAGAGAAAATTATGAGAATTACATTCCAGCAGACTCTTTCATACATGTGGAAGATTTTCTCTCCCCCAGAGAGCTAGCAGAATATCTTCTGATGCTTGACAAAAATAATAAGATGTATCTTAGTTATTTCAACTGGAAGAAGGATTTTTCAGTGCATCTTCCTAGGTTCTGGGAATCACATGCATGTCTTGCTTGTGATCACGTGAAAAGACACCAGGAATACAAGTCCATTGGAAATTTAGAAAAATGGTTTTGGAATTAATTTGTGGGGGGTGTGTGTGGGTGTGTGTGGGTGTGTGTGTGCATTTTTTTGAAGAAGCCAGAAAGGACTTCAGTCCAAGTGGAGAGGAAAAGAAAAGAGAAAAAAAGGAAGGAAAAGAGAATCTCACATCATGGTTTATCAGTTATTCTTTTTTGGCTATCCTATTTATATTTTGTAAGAAATTTTAAAAGATCAGCAGAAGCAGTCATCAGTACTCAGTTTCAAATTATAATAGATATACTAATTATGTGCACTGAAGAGTATTTGATTGCTTATTATAAATTTAAAACAAGATTTTCCACATTTTCTGTGAAACAAGTCCCAGTCTTTCACTTGAAGCAGTAATTTTTAACTTTTTTTTTATTTTTAACATTATCTTTGTTGTTTAACCTATTTGGAAAATGAGGAAACAATTTTTAAATGTCAGAGAAAATTTTAAGAGCATAATTTGTGGTTCCAGACAGAAATGTGTGTAACAGTTCAAAAGACAGTAAAGTTTCTATGTCCATCTTGCATTTAAGAGCACAGTAGAGTACATTACCTAACATTATGGAAGTGTGAAAAATTGCCCCCTTTTTAAGGGTAATGAACCTACAACTATAGTTTTTTAAATGTATTAGAATAGTGGATAGTCTTTGTTTCTAAAAAGGTTTCCTAACAAATGGTCCCATTATGTTGCTTTAGGAATATATCTCTTCTTACCCTCTGAAGAAAAGAGAAGTCATATTTAGAGAAAATGACCAATCCTGGTGACCAAAACCCAGATTCATCAAATTTTTGAGTGTATTCAAATGCAGCAAAACCTTGGCCTTCAATATGTCTCAAGTATTTTTAACTTGAACCAGAGCTTTACATAGTGTTACACTGAGATAAACAGATTTTTTAAAAAAGGTGTTTGATTACATCAGCCTTATGCACTGAATTCAGCTGGTAATAATGGATTTTAGAAG